>NC_080097.1:38971276-39273360 GCF_950005125.1 Chionomys nivalis | reverse complement strand
CTATGACAGTGTGGCTCTCACGAGGATTGAGACACTCAAGCTACTGTGTTTGGTGATCACCTGATGATTATCTAAGTGTCAAAGCACTTGAGTTACAAAGACCCCTAGAGGCCATCTAATCTAATGGCCTTTACAGGAGATGAATGAGACCAACTGACTTGGTTACAGTCCAACAGATTCTCAAGCTCGTACCTCAAAGGCATTTTCCACCCTCAAGTGTATTAGATGAGACCATGGAATAAAGCATGTCTTATAAATGATGGGCACTTCTAGGCCAGCCCACAACCACTCTATCTTAACACACATGGATGTGAAGACACTGGGAATCCATGCTAACGGTGAGGAATGAGCATTGGCCTGCCAATCAACCCTTGGAGGGCATCTGTCTGCCAACCACCAGCTTCTACTTGGACTGTCACTGAGATGTGGAGATTTGATGATAGCAAGTAGAGCTGTCCTAAGTTTTATGTATCATATCAATATTTTCTTTTCAAAAATCAATCTAAAGACTCTCCTCTAATCTTCAGGATGGGGGCTCCACTATTGACTGTGAGGAGCAGAGCTGGCTTGAGAAACCACTAGGAAGTTATTTCAACTGTCTGAGCCTTGGTCTCTCCACCTGTAGAATAGATAGAAGAGCTATCTAGAGTCTGGGACTTGATATGAAATTCACCCATGGGTACATCAGTTGGCTCACAGTATGTACGACACAGAGAGTAAACTGATCATCTCTGCATCTGTACGTGGTGCTGGAAGCACTGTGGCCAAACCTACAAAGCAAGGGCTCTCTCTACACACATCTCGCTCAGACCTTTAGCTGGGGTCAGACGATGGCATGCATCCTCCTTGATGGTCTGGTCTTCCTCCATGATATTTGACATGGGAACATTGAGGCTAACTGTGTCCTCATCGGAGGGCTAAAAAGATAAAAAGGGAATCATGTCATTCAAAGGAGAAGTCTTGTGGGTGCAGACAAAGAGAACTCTGTAAGAAAGTGGCATCCTGGCCTTCACAAACAGCACACTGAGTAAAAGACAGCAGAGACAAAATCCTACCTATACAAATTCAGAAACACCCTGATGGTGCTGTCTGAACTCGAGAGCGGCTGCTCACGGGAGATGGTGGGCATGTGAGTGAGACTTTCAGCACAACTGGGGATCTCTGCTTTATGAATGAGAGCTGGCTATGAGTGCAGATGTACAATGTTAACATTGCACACACACCTCCACATATAAGCTTCGACCTAAAGTCTCTTGGGGTTCCTCCCATTCTGAGCTTACAGCCATAGGCACTCAAGGACTATGCAATGCCCAAGGTAACAGGGGAATGTTTAAAACAAACTATCACATTGGCCCTAAGCCATACTCTTGTATCACAAGTTAAGACACAGATCCTCATTTATCTTCCTATCTCCATTTCTGGTGTTGCTATTTAGTGACAAGTGACAAGCATCCCAAGGCACAGGGAGCAGGGCATCCTCCGCGCACACAACGGGTGTGCTGCTGGTTGCTCAAGGTTTGCAGCTCTCTTCATTCTTGGACACAAGCACAGCCAATTTAGAAACAGGCAGAAGGCAAGCATGAATTTCACTCAGCAAACAAATATTCACAGATTCCTCACAAGCTCTCGCTGAATTATCTTGGGGAAAATATGCATCTACTGTCTTCATGACCAATGTTAAGTCAGTCAGACAACGGCAACCATCAGAGAAAAGGTACTGGCGTGACCACTGACCCCAACAATGAGGTTTCAGTGGGAAGTGATCCTGGCCAGAACATTTACAAATAGCACACCATGAAGTATAATTCAAAACCTTACCATTCCTAAAAAACAAAACAAGCGTTTTAGAGGTATGCTTAGACAATGAGGCTAGCATAGGAGTGAGACAGGCAAAGGAAAGACTCCTTCATTTTATTCTACTGATTTATAATTATTTCTACAGTCCCCTTCCCTTCCACCCACCTCCTACCCTTACAGTTAGCAGAAGTCCAAAGATATGCATTTAATTAAAGGGGGAAAACAATTCCTTGGGCTCTCTTCAGAATGCTATTAGCATCCAACTTATAAGTGGAGAAGGATAATGAAGCTCTTTGTGGGATGTTTTATTAATGAACTTAATTACTCTTAGAAGAGAGATAAAGGAGAGATTGTTTCAGTTTAATGGAAAATAAGTCCAGGGTGGCTAGTTTCTGCAACAATGGTCCATTTGAGAGGACTTGGGAGTTTTCGTGACGTCTAAGGGGTTAAATAGACAGCAACATAGAAAAGCAGTGTGGTCAGCGTTCCCACCGCACCTGGGAACCACGGCCGACTGTCAGTGTGGCTTCACGTGGGTCGTTTTCTTACTGCCTTTTTCTTCCTACTAACTCTTCTTCAAAATGATTTAAAAGAAATTCTTCATCAGAAAAATGCTGAGGAATTTTAATTTATTTTTTTTTAAGTGTGTGTGTTTGTTGTGGAGGTGTGGGGTGCGTGCGTGCGTGTGTGTGTGTGTGGGGGGGGTGTGTAGCATGTAGAGGCCAGAGGTCAATGCTGGAACTCCCCCTCCCTCTCCACATTCTTCTAGAGACAGGGTCTCCTCACTGAGCCTGGATCCCACTGATTTAGCTGGGCTGGTTGGCCGGAGCTGCTGAGCTCCAGGTTCCTCTTGTCTCTCTTCCTCACAGTGTGATGAATGGATTGTATTTCTGGGGCTGGCTTTTTCAGCGGCTCTGGGGATTGAACCCGTGGTGCACAGCAAGCATTTTATAAGACTACCCAATCCATGTCCCGGCACCAAATTTTAGGTGGTTTCGTTTTGTTTTTAAATACACTGCTTTATAGCACATTTTGGGGAAAATAAACTTTTCTGCTTGTTGAAGCTCAAAACCAGAAGAGAACTGGGGGAAAAAAAACTTCCTGAAATAGCATTCAATAAAACTGTGATTCCTTTAGATGAAGTAACTGATCTAATTATTGCAACCTCAAGGATACCCTGTGGGACCTAATGGACCACACATGGCTGGGTGTTGTGGTACAATCCTTTAATCCCTGCACTCAGGAGGCAGGGGCAGGTGGGTCTCTGAGTTAAAGGCCAGCCTGGTCTACAGAGTGAGTTCCAGGACAACCAAAGAGACACAGAGAAACCCTGTCTCAAAAACAAAATAAACAAAAGATATGCATGGCATGTTCCACGTCACTAGAGGAAGCTCTGCCATGCCAGACTGATTTGACTAACCTTACAAATACATTTAATTCTCTGAGCAGAACACAGCTGAGGTGGCAGAACTATAAATACTGTTCTAGAAACTACAGGTAAGGGCCAGAGAGATGGCTCCGCAGGTAAAGGTGCGAGGTGCCAAGTCCAATGACCTGCGTGAATTTAATCCCCGGAACCCGCATGGTGGAAGGAAAGAACTGACTCCTGCATGTTGCCTTCTAACCCCCACACATGGTGTGGCACATGCACACCCTAACACACATGTTCGCTTAAACATTTTACAAATACAATGGCTAGTTACAAACATTTCAGGGAATAAGCTACTCAGACACAGCGCATGCTTGACTCCTTAACTCTTCTGAATACATATAACCACGCTTCCCTGAAGTACTGTTAAAGACAGGTAGATTTCTAAAAGAGTTTCATGCTTGTATAGGACTTGGCCTTTCATAATATTTACTTAGCAGTAAAGACTATTCAGATAATGTGGGAGTGGGAAAAAGACAGGGACTGTATTTTTGAGTTATTTCTAAAATAATAAGGCAGACACAGAGACAGAGGGACAGAAGCTACTGTTTAAGTAACCTTAGGGGTTCCGGGCTGTGCTCCCAAACGTGACTGAACTGTCAATGCAAATCATCCAAATGCAGCAGTGGCTTCTTCCAGAAAAAGACTTTAGTGGATACAGACAGAAGGACCCAGAACCAAGGAGAATACTGTGGTCACCAGATTTACCTCGGTGGCAGACAACCGCTTATCTCCATTGTCACTTCCAACTCCCGAATCAGAATCCTTCTTACTAGGGCGATGTCATCATCATTGAATTTGGTTAGGAAAAAAATTAAAAAAATCACAAAGTTGACACCCAGATATACCGATTAGTAATATAATAACTTCATTATAGAAAATTTATCATCATTATTGTAATTATGATTATGTGACAATGAATCACAGTCTACTCCTAAGAACTATGAAGAAATGGACATAATGAGAACCTATACATAGCTGCCGAGGACATCATAATTCTCTGTATTCAGGACTTCTTTCTCTGAGGAGCAACTTATTGCTTTGAAACAGTTACTAATTTTATTTCATTGTACATATGTAAAAATAGTAAGATATATAATTGTTTTTATCTGGTAGGTAATAAAACACTATTTTCAATCATTTTTAAAACCTTTCCTGTGATTAACTATACCTGGTAATATGAATATAAAATAATCAATATATAGTTATAGCATTATTTTGAAAATACCATTAGGGTGGTATGAAATTTCAAGTCACCCTGTTTAGCGAAGAGCAAAGCAAAAGATCTGCCCTGGAAAAGTCTCTAGAAGGCGCTGTTCCTTAGTGTCCCTGAGGCTACTCTGTTCTCAGGATGCTCATGGCCTGTCTTACGGCACAGATGGCCCAGGGAAGCTTGAAGGGATCCTCACACTTCCACAAGAAAGAGGGAAAAAAAATATCCACAATGCATTTTAAAAACTGAAACCCACAGGTCTTAACGGTGTTAAGATACAACTAACAGTGTGCAGGTATACAGATCGGTAACTCCTAAAACATTTCAGCTTGATACAGT
This sequence comes from Chionomys nivalis, assembly GCF_950005125.1. Lineage (NCBI taxonomy): Eukaryota > Metazoa > Chordata > Mammalia > Rodentia > Cricetidae > Chionomys > Chionomys nivalis. The sequence goes on along the minus strand of NC_080097.1, from coordinate 39,268,582 downwards.
GATTAAAATCAAGAACAGCAGGGCCAGAACAAGATCTTGCTATACATACCTATGTTCAGACCAGACTGACCTAAAATTCATGATCCTCTTAGCTCGGTCTCCTAAATACCGGGATTACGGGTGTATGCCACCATCCCAGCTTAAGAACACCAACTCTAAAAAATGCAATGCATTACAATAATAGTTTGATATAGCTATGTTAATTGGAAGCATAAAAATCCATTACAGATATTGTTTATGAGCATCCACACACGTATTTGGGAAGAATTGATTATTAATGAGGAGAAGGTAGATTAGAGTCTCTCCAGCATCAGCGTTTTGTATGCCATTCTTTTCCCAAGCTCTAAGTCGTAAGTGTGAATCACACAAATGATACATAGGTATTCTGGCTCCCAGTTATCTGGGCAGCTGCGACTATGCGCCTTCTAAGCAGGCTCTCTCAAGAAGAAAGGCATTAACTCACCTGTCTTCTACGTGCTGGTGTAAATGAGGCCTCTCCATGGCGTGGAGGTAGAGGGGATCAGTCGTCTTAATCTGGCACGCCTGTATACTCAGATACTTAAATATGTGCACTTTGCCTTTCGTGCAAATCTACGAAGACATCAGGAACGCGTATTTATTCTTCAGTGACAAAACAAAATGTAAGCTCCAGGTCCCTGACCATGCAATTTAATCTTCAGAATGTCATGGTGAGCAACCCCCTAACGACGGCCACAAAACACACATGGATTCTCAGGACTGTTCCCTCCAAGTTCTACTTTGAACAGAAAGTCATGCTCAAGAAGTTCCTAACCTTTTAAAACTACTAAATTTTAACAAAAATGTATTTAAAATAGTGTAAAATTTATAAAAGTGGGCCCATATTGGTAATAGTCCAACTATAAAAGGTAAAAAAAACATTAATTTTCAAGTCTATAGAGAACAATTAAGAGTTTAAAAGATAATCATAGATTTAATAAGTCACTACATTATTTAAAAAGAAAAACTGTAAAATCTTATTTGTATGAAGAAACATACATACTTTATAGTGTTTCTTATGGTTTTATATTTGATACCTGTCTCAAAAATATCAGTGATTATTTATTTTTAAGATGTTTAAATTCCACTTTCCTAGTTAACGTACAAATATGGAACATATTACCCCAAACCTGTAATTTTGGCCTTGAGGTGTTCAAAACGGTGACACAGATGTGCACACAGATAACTTAGCCAGATGTACCTAAAGCTTCACGCACAGCGGGAGAATACCCACTGCACCCCATCATGCCTAGCGCAGTCTTGGGTATGCAGAGAGTCATAGAGCAGGGGCCGCTGGGTCAAGGCTCTGGGCGGGTCCTCACCTGAGCCGGAGGGGACTGCAGAGGGTTGTTCTCTAGCAGAAGCACCTGCAGCTGCTTCATCTCTCTGAAGCAAATGGGGATCACCAGAACTTTGTTGCAGGAAAAGTCAAACTTTACCAAGGGGAGATCTACTAGCTCTGAAACAGAGAGAAAGGAAAACAAATTAAAAGAAAAGAAAAAAAAATCTCAGAAAACAGCAGGATCAAGCAGCTACACCCTCAAAAATTAACCTTCTGCATATGGGGGATATGCTGTTTAGTAAAACCAAAAGCCAGCTGTTAGGAATACAAGGTAAGCATATAAAGTATTTCCCTGAATGGAGGGATCTTTTCCTGGGTGCTCAGTCACCACAAGCTGCACTGGGAACACTTGCCATTCATAGTATCTAGGGGGCCAGTTCTCTTCCAGCAAAGGAACTGCAGGAGCCCCTGTCACACAGAACATGATTGTTCTGTCACCCATTTTCCTGAAGCACTTGCTGACGAGGGATGACATGCTAATGACAGAAAATCCTTATCTATTCAGTGGCGCTTAGTTGGCACGAAGCCAGAAAGAGTTTCGGTCACTATGTTCCTGATTTTCTCAGAGGCTGTTCTGTTGTTGTTGTTGTTGTGTTTTGTTCATTTTCCTAGTGTTACCTAATTTAGAATTTTCTGAAAGGCCCCGTAATTCCGACCTGGCTGGGCTTTGTTTTGTTGCCTTTGAAGTTGGCCCCGGAGCAGCTCATAGAAGATGCTGCATTTAGCCTGAGGTCCCCACCCAGTGGCACAGTAAACACTCAGTAATTTCAAGTATTCCAACCAACACTGGCAGCTGCTAGGAATGAAGTCAAACAGATTCCCAGAGAGCAAAGGGAGGCTGGGCAGTGCCAGAACCTAGGGCGATGCTGGCAGATCTCGGAGCTGGCTGGGTCAAGACTACAGTAGGGTCACTTCAGAACAGTGCCCCGTATTTCGGGTATGGGAGCTGTCAGAGGCCAAAATATAGTGATTTCAAATACTTCTGGCCTCCTAAAGAGGAAGACAGCAGAAGCTAGACAGGGAGAGGACCCAAGGGAGAGGACACCCACCTAAAAGAAGACTCAGCAGTTTCTCCTCTTCCATTACATGGCTGAGGCTTTCAAACAACCCTGCAGAGGACTTTGGCTCCCCCAACACCACTCCCTGGGGCTGAGCGCTGTGTCTTCTCAGAACTCAAGGCCCAGGGAAAGTAAAGGACTTTCCGCCTTTCACGCCTCAGGGCATTACTTCATCTTCCAGAATGGAGTGATGAGATAGAAAATTCTGGAACGATGAAGAACACCCAACTCCCAGGCCTCAAAGTGAAATCTGTGGAGGCTCTATAGGACAAACTCGGGAATTGTATGTCAAAGCATATGCTAAGGAATCTGTGTGTCCACACTGCCCTGAGCAGCTCACATCCCCAGTGGGGGCAGTCATGAGTCTGGACATCTCCTAAAGGCTGTCTGGATGTGGCACAGGGAGGAGTGACAGGGGCAGCTAGGTTGTGGAGGTGGAAGCATGAGACTGAAAGGAAAGTAGAATTCTGTCTTAATGTTTCTATTGCTGCAATGGAAACCACGGCCAAAACCAACCCGGGGAGGAAAGGGCTTATCTCAGCATACAGTTTACAGTCCACCACAAAGGGAGGTCAGGGCAGGGACCTGGAGGCAGGAGCTGATGCAGAGGCCATGGAGGAATGCTGCTTACTGGCATGCTCCTCAAGGCTTGCTAAGCCTGCTTTCTTCTAGAAACCAGCATCACTTGCCAAGGGGTGATAATACCCACAGTGGGCTGGAAGCCCCCAATCACAAAAATGCCTACAGAGTTGCCTACAAGCTAATCAGATGCAGGCACTTTCTCAATTGACGTTCTCTTCCCAGATGCCCTAGCCTGTGTCAAGCTGACCAAGAACAAACTGACTAACTAGTATACATCCCTCATGGTACAGTCTGTAGATCACCTAAGGATTGGGATTCCCCGGGGCAGGATGACTTCAGAGCTAAGCTTTCTCATCAGTGTTAAAATTTAATGGGACTCTGTGTTCTGGCTTTTATGATTCTTTTGCTAGAAGAAAGGGGGCTTTTTAGACAATAGCTATTATGTAGCAAGTGTTCCCAGAAATTGTTTACCAATTAAAATGAAGACTATGAGTATAACCAGAGGAGTATTCGGGGAGTGGAGACCTCACAGGTGAAGATCGAAGGATGCTTTTCCGGTGACCACTGCCGGGTCCATGGGTTTCACTGTGCAGTTGCGTAGGGGAACGAGACCTCTACGCTCCCACAGCAGCCGTGCATAGGAGGTAATGACAGCCTTGCAAGGCTGATTCAGAAAAGGCCAAGAGGCAGAACAGGTAAAGGAAGAAAGCAGGTCGAGAAGGGGGAAAGGAAGGAATGGAGAAGCAGGAAAACAGGAAGACGGAGGCAAACAGGAGGCGGAAGAAGAGGAAGAGAGGAAAGGAGAAGAGAAACAGGAGGAAAAGAAGAGGAAGAACGGGGCAGAAGCAGAAGAAAGACCGTTGGGAGGAGGAGGGAGGAGAAAGAAGACTAGAGGAAGGAGCGGAAGCTGGAAAAGGAGGACGAACTCTCTCCATTCAAAGGGAGACCAGGAATAACCCTCTAGTGCCCCTGCCCTCAGGGCCTAAAAGAAGGAAGCATGACCTCCCCATTCTATTCATTGTAAGATACACAAAACTGGTGAGGGTGACTGGGCTGCAAACTTCTCTTTTCCCCTCCTCAAACTGAAAACACACGAGGGAAGAATCCCCAGGAGAACAAACAGAGGTAAATATGGAAGGCCACGGATGGGCTGCCTGGAGGGACCAACACTCTTGCCAACAGAGTTCTCTACACAGAGGCAGACAGAAACGTGATATTCAGAATTATTTTTTTCCTTTTTAAAAAGGATGTTCCAGTAAACTTAACACTTCAGCTTTGGGTTTTGTTTTTTTTTTTAAATCAAAGCTGAGAAAACATAAATATGGAAGGCAGAGCAAGTGGCAACTTATTTTTTATTTTTTTAGGGAAAAGAATGTCCTTAAGGTGGGGGAGACACAGGAAGAGAAACAGAAACCAAGGCTTGGCAGGTGTGCTCTCTTCCCCCGCGCCACACTGTGGCCATACAATGACGTAACTGGTTTTCCCTTCTGGAAACAGAGTCAATTATTTATGACATTTCCAAAATAATTATCACAAGCACTCGAATGCAGAGGGGCTTCTTCATAACGAGCCCAAAAGGTTGTGCTGTGCAGATGTGCTGTGAATTAAAATTTTGTTTGTCGTTATCATTGTTATTGTTTGTAGTTATTATTATTAGGGAAAATGGTTTTATACACTCAAAGAAATGAAACTGCGCCCCGGAACCAGTGGAGAAAGTAAATCTCTTCAATGAGCTCATCTCAGAGAAGGCAACGAAACCTACACAGAGGAAGTTTATAATTCTTCTTCGAACGCAAGCCAGCATGAGCAAGGGGAAACTCCCCCCCCCCCCGGCCCTCTACCATCACATATGATGCATTTTACAGGGCTCCACCGCACTGTTTCAGAAGCTGATTCCATGTCTCGAACAAGAAAGTGAAAACAGAATGGCAGATTTCAAAATGCCACACTAATGAATACCAAACGAACTGGATGGCAGCTGCCTCCAAGTGTGCATGTTGGCACTGAGATGCCTTCCAAAAATGTCACAGAAATTGGCTACTGCAGAAGCTTCCTAAACATAATCATATGCACTTACATCAAAGAGTTAAAATGGAGTCACCGTAGAACCTAAGATGAGGCAACGTACTTAAGTTATGGAACATAGCAAAATCAAGCAGGTACTGACTGGGAAGCATCAGCCCTACTAGCCAGCATTCATAGAGCTCAAAAGTGTGGTGTACGCTACCAGAGAAAAAAAGAGTAATCTTCCTTCTTACCCTGGGAGTATGCTCTGAACCCTGGGAGTCACAGTAATGACTAGCCTGGCAAGGCATGCCCACTGGTGCAAGAGTGGCTCAAACATCATACAATAACCAACCACTTTCTGATTGGATGTAAGTCCACCCTACACGATGAGACCCATATCCAGCACCATTAAAGATGGGGCAAAGAACCTATGGCTAGACAGGTAACAGACCCCAAGGCAGAATCTACTATTATTATTCTGCTAAAAATTGTCATTATATTAAGCTGGCTCCTAATAACTTATTGTTATACCCACAGATCAGCGCATCTCTAAACCCTCATCTGAGAAGTAGCACATGCCTGGCAGATGGCCAAATGAAGATAAGAGATTCGGCCCCTAATGGAACATAAATGTTCTACCTTCTCCTCCCTAGGCTTGGGGATCATTGAGGAAGGGAGGGTGAGATGGTTGTAAAACCCAGAGATAGTGGGTAGCATAGGAAACCATGATACCGAAATACAGCAGGGGCAGCTTAGCATGTGAATCTGCAGCAGTTGCAACAGCACACACAAAACCTATGTAGGACCAAATCCCAGCAAGGAGATGGAAAGTGGGCACGAAGTCCTACCCCTAGCCTTGGGGCTATTGTCAACTGTTAGCTGCCAGGGGAGGGAGAGACAATTTTCTCTAAAAAGTGTAGGCCATGATGAAGTGACCATGTTCCCATGGAAGGCCACACACCCAAGAATACCTGGGGAGTAAAAATTGGTCTTGATGAGCTTAAAAAAAAAAAGAAAAAAAAAAGACGCAAAGTTGGCTGGATAGGAAGGCAGGGTGGGGTTTGGGCAGGATTGGGGAAGGGAGAGGAACATAATCAAAACATGCTATACGAAAGTACAATTTGGACATCAGAGGGCCCTTAAGGAAAATCTAATGCGATCTCAGGAAATCAGCTTGTCCTCTCCAGACTGTTGGCTTCATGTTCTAGAACAGTTCACACCTGCCCCAAAAGAATTCATTCTGCCCTGGTATGGACTGGCCAAGTCCCTCACCCCAAAATTCAGACATAGAACTCTTAACCCCAATATGTCAAAATTTAATGGTATTTGGAGACAAAACCTTTAAAGGGGTAATTAAGAGACACTGAGGCCATTAGGGAAGACTTTAATCATTTGGCGTAATAAGAAAAAGAGACCAGGACAGAGACACAAATAGTGAGATGCTCTGAGGACACCGGAAGGAAAAGACCATCTGCAAGCCATGGAGAAAGACCCTGGAAGGAACAACCTGGCCAACACCTTCCAGCCTCCACGACGACGAAAAGACACGCTTCTGCAATTTAAGCTGTCCTCTCTGCGGTCCTTCCCATAGCTGTCCTAAAAAGCTAACATCCATCCCGTTAATGGTTGTGTTGCTATAGCCGTGATTCGAACTACAACCTGACCATCATTGTTCTGCTATCTGCCGGTGAGATTCAGATTCTTAATAATAGCAACCGGAGTGCACAGGCACACAAGACCCGCCACCGCTCATAAAAGAAAAACGAAAAGGGTAATGTCTCCTGCATGCTCTCCCTCTTGCCCTACTTTCTTACCGGGTGGTAAAACCTTAAGGTAATTTCTCCGGACATTCAGTTCTCGCAGAGACTTCAGCTGGCCTATCTGCTGGGGCAAGGCTGTGATCTCGTTGCAGCTGACATCCTGTAGCAAGAGAAAGGTTGGAGGGGGTGGTCAGACAGGGATAATAAAATGCCTTCCCCGCCCCCCAAGCATTTCATGGGAATTCTCGTCAAAGAACGCAAATGTTTGGCTAACTCCACATTCCACTTTTCTACTGGTCTCCAGCTCCCCAGTCAGGGCCTCAACGATGAAGAGAAGGAGTTCAGTTTCCTGTGTCCTTTGAAGGGAGAAGAGACATCAGTGGCATCCACTAGCCGTTTCTGTCACTCTCTTTTCGAAGGTGCTCAGATCTTATTCAATACCCACCACAAACTTGCAAGGTGATATTGCTAGCTAATATCCGCAGCTGGAGAAAAGGAGGCTTTGTGAGCCCAGGCAGGCAGGTGCCAGGTGCCCTTAGGAAGGAAGTACCAGGCACTGTTCAGAAGGAGAGGAAACGGCCTCCCATCATACCAAGTTTTTACACAGAGAAACATGAGCACACCAACTGATTGTGCAAGTTATTCCAAATGAACTTCCTATCACATGGCAGAAAGCTGTGGCCAACCACTGCATACACATTTGGTAAGCAAGTCTATGGGGGTACAAGGATTTTGTCATCCTTGATTAGAACCAATTCACGACACATCAAACAGACACAGTTCTTCTTACCCTATACAAATTCATCCATGTAAAATAAAGATGTGGTTCTTACCTTATACAAACTCATCCACATAAAATAGAGACGTGGCTCTTCTTACCCTATACAAATTCATTATCCCCCCCCACACACACACACATCTTCCCTTCAGTTCCAGTAAGTTGCCGGGCTTTGCTTTCTTCTCCTACAACTCTAGACCCCCCTTCAGCCTCTCTCAGAACAACTCTTACATGTGACACTCTCTGGATGGCTTCTGTTCCTCCCCAGCCCTCACATCCATCCCCTCAGAGCTATCCCAGAGCAATTTCCATTCTGTGGTTCATCAACTTAAGCATTAGTAGGGCCCAGCCCTTGTGAGGAGACCTGTCAGTTTCCCCTGACTTTTTCTGAATGCTCTCTCTTGCATTCTATGCTCAAGCCATGCAGTCACCACTTGGGAGATTTGGTGTAGGCCATACTGTCTCACAGCACCAGGACTCATTCTGCTTACCCCCTGCTTGATATGCAAAGTCTGGTTTTCCTCTTGGCCTCCCATACATCTGTTATAGCTCAACTCAAGCCTCAACTTTACACTTTGAGACATTCCCATGATCCTCTCCTGCTCTGAACAACACCCAGGGATGGGTATTTTCCCCTTCCCCTTTGTGGTCCTACACAGGCAGTGGTACCTGTAATTCACTTGTTCCCTTACCCTCCTCCTCCTGCAAAGCTGGGAGTTTCTAGGTGAGAGGACCCATGGCCTAGTCTCTCCATCTTTCTGGTGCCTAACAGAGTGCCAGATATAAGGCAGAGATGAAATTTCCAATACCCTCTGATGTGGACATCCCATAATACTGTGGCTCCTTCCGCCTTGCAGCTGGGACCCCAGAATGTTTTAACATATCCCTCAATTTCCATGCAGGTTCCACTGGCTATTACAGAACCAAAAACAAACGCAGGCTGAGAATTATCCTAATGAGGTCTAGTCATTAATAGCCCATGTTACTAACCTGCAAAACATTCTTTTTCTTTAGAGGTCACCAAGGCCTTGTTACAAAATACCATTTCACTTTCCTTCAGACTAGACGATGCATCACTAACAAGTCAATCCCTTGCTCACTACTTCAACCCCACAACCAAGACCTCTTTCGACCAGGGCTATGTCAGTCAGAGATTTCTATTTTCTAGCTTTGCCGCTATCTCAAAGCCCTCAGGTGATCCTCGTCAGTCACAAGCCTGCGCAGTGGACACTTCCTCACAGAGGCACAATTAGCACCTCTGGTACAAGAGTACGAGGCCCCAGTCTATGAAAATGGTGTGCATGGAGTCGACAACACATTGCACTCTCCTGTCGTCATCGGAGTGGAGAAGCAGGGTGAGAGGGGTCAGGGTCACAGCATCTTCAGGATGCTGTCCTTCTCCTGATCCACAAAAGTCACACACACCTCTCATGTTGAAGACAAATTAACAAAGCAAGAACAACAAACCTCCACCAGTACATCTGCAGAAACACAAATGAACGAGAAACAATAGATAAGAAAGTAAAATCAGAATTAGTCCATAGCCATGGCCTAATTCTGATTAGCCAAGGGGTTCAAAAACAAATTCTTCCTGTGAGAACTGGATCTTTCCATGTCTTAACTAAGTTATGAATCCGCAATGGGCCCATTCCAGTCTGGTTTACAACAGCCCTCATAAACATGGAACCCAGGCATGCCTGAGACGGGCGTCACATCAAATCACTGTCCTCCAGACTCTAGACCAAGTCTGGCGCAGGAGGGTTGAGGTCAGAGGTGGAGGCAGGGCTGTGGGGAAGAATCTGTGGGGATTCTTTTCTATCTATGGGGAGGACGTGTGTTACTGAACTACAAATTAAGCTTCTGTGATCTTATAAGCGAGCTCCACTGTTTGTGGAAATCTGTCTCAGTGTGAAATCAACAATTCCCACAAGTTTCAAAGATGTAATGAATATGATTTTAAAACATGAGTGGGAAACAAGAAGCTAAAGGATAGCCTACACATTTGGGCGACACACTCACAGGATGCCCTGTCCTGAGATCAAACTCAGCCTTGCTCCATTCTTAGGGAAAACTATATATACTTGCCCCGTGTCAACCGCTCCCAGTTAATCATCATGGAAGAATGCTGGACCCCTACAGCCAGGTGACGATTCCTAGCACACACCCCTAATGCTATGACCTTATGAGCAAAACCAACTCCTGCAGGCTGTATTCAAACATGCTGGTAGACATAGCATCCACTTACCCTACATAAAACAATGCTGCACCCCAAAGGTGCCTGACTTTTCCACCTAAGAGACAGGAAGCCTGTGGACAAGTGTAAGCACAGGGGTCAGCGGCCTGTGCAGATTTTGAAGTGGGCTATGTTAATGATATTCTATATTCCTACTAGTTATGCCTCCCAATAAAATAGTAAGGAGAAAATTCCCAAGCAAATCTGTTACATAAGGGAGAGACAGGCTGTGACCACTGTACACTCAATATGGTAAAAACAGGGCAAGTCCTATTCCCCAGGAGCCACTGAACCTAACCAAATTTTAAAGAGGTTACGAATATCGTCATTAAAATAAACCCCATGGGTAATTATGTCTAATTAGCTGAAGGATGAGGAGGAAAACGAGATAATAGTCTACATGTCTGGGGATGTTTTGGTTTTTAAAATGCACAAGCAATATTTCTAGAATGGACTTATTCTCTAGAACATTTCCATGCATATTTAGCCTAAGTAAGGCCTAGGGCTTTTTAAAGATTATTTTGAAAAGACGATACTTAAAAAATAAATTAAAAATAAATAGCACTGCCTTACCGCAATTAGTGAAAATTATCAGATTGTAAATTCTACATTCATTTACTTACTAAAATATTCAAATTAATTCCTTCTGAATGTTCTATTAGCCCCAAGCTACTATGTCTCAGAGAATAACTAAGCTGAGCATCAGTGAAGTCACTGTACGCTCAATGTTATAACATCACAACTGTACAACGCGAGGGCCATAGGCAACTGTTACAGATGTTTACCGACTTAATTCTCCTAGAATAGAGAAGCAAATCTAATTATAACAATATTAATACTCAAATGTAAGCTTTTCGTGGACTACCCAACCCAACTCTCTTAGAGTCTAACAATGACTAGACTAACAATGTTAGACCACACTTGTCAACGGAGCAGCAGAGGAAGGTCTGTGAGAAAGTCAGGTTTCTATGTAGCTGGTGGGAAAGCAAATTTTGGGCAGTCTCCAGCCATCACGGAACCATGCCCTTCTGCAGAGATGCCTTTTGTATGCCTCTCTGAGCGAGCTCACAGACAAGGAGCAATGAGCACCCGAGCACCGAGCATCAGTTTGTAAAAGGCACCGACTGCCAAGCCTGCTGACTTCAGCTCAGTCCCTGGCCCCTGGAAACCACATGGTTGAAGGAGGGCACTCACTTCCCCAAGTTTCCTGATTTGCACACGCCAAACAAACAAACAAGTAAATAAATGGAGCGTTAAATAATTCTAATTTCCTCTCAGCACCAGGAGAATCCACTGACTGACTAAACAAGAAATAATGGACTCAGTGATGTCAGTTTTCAGTAATAAAACAACCCTCAGTGCCTACAGTCAGAACGTAAAAAAAGAAGAGAAATATTGTATATTAATTTAAACTCGAACCCTTCCAGGCGACCTTTGATGTGATAAATCTCCTAACACCCTTGTCTCTCTAATGTGACATTTTACCTCAGGCCTCTCTGCGTATACCACAAACGCATGCTTCATGTCCTGTAGCTGATAAGTAAATAGGCAGAAATGGAAGACACAGCAGAGCCCTGAGCAACTCCTGGGTTTCCACAGGAACCAGAGAGGCCAAAGACATTTCTAGAGACCACTAATGGATAAATGATACAGCAGGCACATTGCCACACAATCCCACACTTACCTCAGAGGCAGGAGCATTAGCCATAAAATAATGGGGGAGGGCTCTATTCAGAAGTCTGTCGTCCACCCTTTCGCTCAGATTCCCAAGAAAAACCAAACAGTTCATGAAGAGAGAATTTAAAAAACTGTGTGTGTAGGTAGGGCCTGGAAACATATCTTCCAACCAGAATGACTGTGGCCAGCCTGGTAGGTGTACAAAGGCAGGTTTCCAAATCAGGCCTTGGGTTCTTTTGCACAGACAACAGGATGCTCACGTGGTGAGGGAGTGGGTGACAACAGAACCGAGAAAAAGCAAACACGGCCAGCAAGCCACTTAGCACGCAGGAGCAGCGGGGAGCTCCCGAGCCTTTGGCAAATGTGTCGTCCATAAAAGGTCTCAACTTTACTGAGCTCTTAGTAAGCGTGTTCAGACCGTTAGCATGTTTGCTGGTATGCTTCACAGCTCTCGGCTAACTAGAACATGTGGCATTTACATAGCGCCGCTCACCAAACACACCTCATCATTTAGTCGGACTGCACAGAATAAAAGAACCATGTCTTCAGTGATGACTCAGCCAGTGAAACCCTGGTAGGAGCATTGAGTCTGCACCTCCAGCAATCACGTAAAAATCTGGGCACAGAATCAGCTGCCTGTAATCCAAGCCCTGGTGGGCAGAGATCAGAGGATTCCCGAGGCTGGCTGGCCGGCCAGTCTAGCTCAGGTTCAGAGAGAGGGCCCAGCTCAGAAAACAAGGCAGAGGGGCCGGAGTGGTGGCTTGGGAGGAGCACGCACAACAGGAGAAGGACCAGAGTCACATCTCCAGCACCAATCTAAAGGCCAGGCGTGATGGTGTGTGTGCCTGTCAACTCCCACACTGGGGTGGAAGGCCAAGAGAGGACCGCTGGGCCCGCCGAAAAACAGCAAGTTCTGGCGTCTATGGAAGATCCTGTCTCGTGGGAATACAGCAGAAAGTGATGGAGAATACCTAACATCCTTTTCCGGCCTTCCCATGCACAGGCACAGACAGATCTTACCATGTGTATATACATACATGCACATACTATACCCCCACACACACACACACCTTGTTTTGAATAAGTTTGAAATATTCGAATGAGTTAAATGGGATTTAGTTGAAACATCTACAGATCCCCAAAACCTGACTAGGTTCTACAGTAAGGAAACATTCAAACATGTCCATTTGTCCACAGTCATCAGGAGAATGCCTCCTGCTCATCTGCAAGTCATGACTTGCCACAGCTTTAATAAGAATGTCACAGCAAACTAAACTCTGGAGTTCCAGAAGAAGAAAACAGTCCTTCTAAAGTAGTCGCTCATCTACAGTCTAGGTAGAGAGGGGCTGCCTTGGGCTTTAGACTATATGTCACCTACCATCCACCTATCAACAATATGTAATATATATATATATATATATATATGATACCTAATATATTATATATAGATACACACATCCATTTATCTACCTACCTAACAACCTACCTACTGACCTACGTATCATCTATCTATCTATCTATCTATCTATCTATCTATCTATCTATCTATCTATCTATATCAACTTGACACTAGTTGTGTCATCAGAGGAAGGAGCCTCAGTTGAGGCAATGCCTCCATGAGATCCAGCTGTAAGGCACTTTCTCATTTAGTGATCATTAGAGGAAGACCCAGCCTATGGTAGGTGGTGCCATCCCTGGGATGTTAGTCCTGGGTTCTATAAGAAGGTAGGCTGAGCAAGCCATGGGAAACAAACCAACAAGCAGCACCCTTCCATGGCCTCTGCATCAGGTCCTGCCTCCAGGATCCTGCTCTGTGTGAGTTCCTATCCTGACTTCCTTCAGTGATAAACAGCAATGCTGAAGTGTATGCCAAAGAAACCCATTCCTCCCCGTGAGTTTTTTGGTCGTGGTGTTGGTCACGGCAATAGAAACCCTACTAAGACACTATCTTTGTAGTTCTGGGAATGTAAGCTAGAGAGATACACATGCCAAGCAAGTGCTGTAGCACTGAGCCCAATCCTGTCGTGGACTTTAATCAGACACAAACCTCCATCCCCTTTGGTCAACAGCTTCAAAAGCAGCTCTCGACTGTAACACGTAGACATGCCTTTCTCGGTTCTAAGGGTTTATGAATTGATGCCGGAAATGTACTGGACGACAGCCCGATAGAAGTGGATACCAAGTAAACGTCAGTTTTCTCTTTCCCTTGCCCACAAATCAGCACTCACATGTATGAGACGGTGAGGAAACCATTTAGAGTGGGCAAGGAGTTCTGAATATTCTAGATTACTAATACAATAGTGAGCCTAAAAGGACCAGTTAGGATTCCATAGATGCACTACTGACTGAATCATGGTGGAACTACAAGAGACTGGCTGTGCAGGGTGATGGCTGTGCAGGGTGTTGGCTGTGCAGGGTGATGGCTGTGCGGGGTGTTGGCTGTGCAGGGTGTTGGCTGTGCAGGGTGTTGGCTGTGCAGGGTGGTGGCTGTGCAGGGTGGTGGCTGTGCAGGGTAGTGACTGTGCAGGGTGTTGGCTGTGCAAGGTGTTGGCTGTGCAGGGTGATGGCTGTGCAGGGTGTTGGCTGTGCAGGGTGATGGCTGTGCAGGGTGATGGCTGTGCGGGGTGTTGGCTGTGCAGGGTGATGGCTGTGCAGGGTGATGGCTGTGCAGGGTGTTGGCTGTGCAGGGTGATGGCTGTGCAGGGTGTTGGCTGTGCAGGGTGGTGGCTGTGCAGGATGGTGGCTGTGCAGGGTAGTGGCTGTGCAAGGCAATGGCTGACATGGGGCACTGGTTGTCTTAAGACTCTCGGGTATTGCGATGCGATGGAAAGGCTAAAATGACATTTTGCAGCTTGACTTCCTTGCAAACAGAAGAAGGAACCACTGTGTTCCTTCTGAAGGCTGAAGTGTGTGGTCTCTGTTCCTAAAGTGCACACGAACTCTGGAATGTTCATCCACACTTAAGAGAAGTGGGCATGATTCTATTCCAAACACTCTGATGTGAAAATGTTTGGAAACAGCCTTTCCAAAACAGCCAGCAAACAATGCTGAGAATCCAGGGGGCTGAGCAGTTTCCTCGGCACTCAAGCCTTAAATGGGGAGTTTTCTGCATGCTCAGGGAGTGCCCAACACTTTTTTTTTTTTTTAATGAATTGGTAATCTGTAAACTACAAAAACAAAAGCCTCCTGTTCAAATATGACATCTAAGCTCTCCAGGGAACTCCTTCCCAATTGATAACTAAAAATAACCTGACATGACGTGGTTAGCTATAGCAACACTACTATTTTAAGCTAAATAAATATATAAATAAATAAAACTAAATCAAAGATAAATGAGAATGAAAGGAAAATTCATCTATTTTTAGTGTATGACCTTAACCGAGGCAGGCCACGTCACCCCTTTGTGGTTAAGTAAAATCTGTTAGTAGATTTCACCTACTTCATAAATAAATGTTGTGGTTTTTTTAATGCCACAGTGCACATGTGGCGGTCAGAGAACAGCTGTGAGAACTGGTTCTCTCCTTCTACCGTGCAGGTCCAAGGGATCTGAACTCAAGTTATCAGGCTTGGTGACAACTGACTGCATCCCCTTGAAAATGCTTTTTACTAAAAGTATCCTTGCCCAGACCCAGGGACAACAGAACTTAACACAGTAAGGCTACAGAGCTGTCACAGGAAAGTGGTGGCCCAGCCTTGGTAGCAATGAGACCCAGTGTGCGGCAGATCCTATGTGTGGCAACTGACCCCTGAAAGATGCACACTGGACTTGGTAGGAAGGGCTCAGTACAAACAGAAGGGTACAGACAGACAGATCTCAAGAGCTTTCTGTCATACATACAGGGATTATAATTGCCACTCTAGAGTTAAATATAATATCACAGAAAGGACTTTCGCTTGTTTAACTATTTAAACATGGCCACTGCTACATTTAAACCACATTTATTTTGGTTTGCTTTGGATGTCTGCTGGACAGTGCCAATGATGAGGGTGTTTCAGCTCAAATTCCCATGAGCGGTGAATTTCCATATATCATTGTCTCACTGGCCTTGGTACCATCTTTTGATCAAGAGGTCAAGAGCCTGGACGACACCACTGCTACAATCTACTGGGGCTCTGACATTCTGCAATTTGTGGGTCTGGGGGAGACAGGACTGTGACAGTACTAAGGTGTGGGACAGGACCTGGGATGAAGGTCCACCCTGGCCAAGATCAGCTCGCAGCATAATGGACCCACAGCTTATGTCCAGGATTGGAGACAGCACTGTTCCACATATGCCAAACTCCATACAGAATCACAGCTATTTCTGCTCTTTGACGTCATAAGTATGGCTTCCTATCTTAGATAGTTGAGATTTTTTTCTGACTTAACCATACTTCTTTTGGATGTAAATGCGATCTGCAAAAATTATGTCGTTATGATGCCCCAACCTGCCAACTTCAAAACTGCAAGGTCTGTAAAATTCAGGTGTAATCCACAGGATTTCAGGACCCATAACCCAGCACTGCATGGCTGTCACTACCATGTCTCCCCATTTAATGACTTTATCACACACTGCCTCCAAAGGATAGGCGCCTGCTGTTGTTTCCATGTTGGTCCCAGGGGCTCACACACTGGAAAAGTCTTCAGTCTGGTGGTGGTAGGAGATAGGGGATCCTTAAAGGAGGGAGCCTAGCGGGAGGTGATCAGACCATTTCCTTACACAGGGTTATCACAGTGCTTGCGGGATCCCAATAAGGGCCAATGACTGTGGACCATTATAAAGGCATAAAACTGGTCCCTCCCTCTGCTTGGCTCCCTGTCTAGTCGCGTGCTCTCTCCCTCGCTCATTTGCTCCCACCACGATGCCATCAGCTGTAGATGAGAAAATTCATCAGCAGAGGTCAAACAGATAAGACCAGCTTGGTCATGAACTTTTAGCCTCCAACACTGCAATCTAAACAACCTGCTTTATAAAATTCCCAATCTCAGGTATTTGTTATAGTGGTGATGGTAAAAGATGGTTAGAGCCTTCTCCCTGCCCATCTATAACCAAGTTTTTCGGAAGACCTTTAACGGTTATGATCAGTTAGCAAAGAAGAGCGTCTTAGAAATCAATAACATACCAACTCCATTAACTGTTTGAGCTGACCTATCTCTTCAGGCAGTGATCCCAGCTTGTTGTTACTCGCGATTAAGACTTTGAGAGGCAGACCACACAGGCAGGCGGGCAGGGCAGACAGCTGATTGCGGCTGTAAAGACAATACAACAAGAACAGATGTAAACAGAAAGGCCACTTTGTGATGCTGCCTGTCAGTGGGTTCTCTGGCTAGCAAGTGCATTTTTCTCTGGGTTATTTGAGATAAGGGCTCCCTATGTAACCCTGGGGGCCATGGCATCCCTCCACAATCTAAGCTGGCTTTAAACATAAGATCTTCTGCCTCTGCCTCACAGCCAGAGGCACCATGCCCAGCTGTGAACATGAGAAGATATTTTATCAGTGTAAAAACTCTAATGCTTCTGTCTCTGAAATCACTCAAATTATTAAGTGCACAAGAAAAAAAAAACACATTAAAAAAGAATGGAGGAGTGGACAGACAAGACTGAATAACAAATATCAAAATGCAATTTGGCAAATACATTGAGATTTAATCTTACACCAGCCAGAATGGCCAAGATTAATCAAACAAATGTCAGGTCATGCTGGCAAGGTTATAGAGAGTAAGGGGACTGATCACCCACTGCTGGCGGGGCTGCATATTTGGAGAGCCACTAGGGAAAGCAGTATAGCACTTCCTCAGGAGGATGGGAATTGATCTATCTCAAGAACCAGCTAGACCAGTCTTGGGCATATTCTCAAAGGATGCTTCATCCTACCACAGTGACACCTGCTCACCCATGTTCACTGCTGCTCCATTCATAATAGCCAGAAAGTGGAAACTTCCTAGACGTCCCTCAACAGAGGAAGGAATAATGAGAACGTGGTACATTTACACAGTGGACTATCACTTAGATGTTTAAAAATAAAATCAGGAAATCCACAGGTAAATGGACAGAGCTAGTAAAAATCATTCTGAATGAAGTATCTCAAGCCCAAAATACGGTATGTGTTTGCACATATGTGGATGTTAGCTATTAGGTCTTCGATAAGCAGAATACAGTCCGTATAACCACAGTGGTTAGGTATAGAGTAAGGGACTATGGAGAAAGGAAGGATCTCCCTAAAAAACGTATTGACTGGGGGTGGGGATGGAACTGGAGCATCAAACAGGGAGGAAAAAGGAAAGTGGAATAAGGGAGGGAATGTGGGAGGGGCAACAGCTAACTCTAAGGGCCATCTGAGGGGTCATATAAAAATCTACTGCAGTAGAAGCTTCTTAAAATAAACACTAAGGTGAAAGAAATCTGAATGGAACCACCAAATGACCAGGAGACAAAACTACAACAGAACATCTCTAGCCACCAAGGGAAACTTTCAGTGTCAGGAAAAGATTACATCCCATCTGAGTTACTGGGCATAGGAGCCCCCATGGAAACCCATACCTAAGCCAAGCTATTACCAAGGTTACTGAGAGTAAGGTCAATTGCTGGAAATAACACACCGACACGACTCACTGAACACGGAGAAGCGAGCTGGTGCCTGCCTAGCGCCTTCATTCCTATTGCCTAATGCTATGATACTGGACAATAGTACTCTGTTTGCTACCAAAAAAGCAAAGTCAAAACCAACCCAGCTATAAAACCTTCCGTCTACAGTGGTGACCTGTGGGCAAGATACACTGGTACAGCAGAAGTACAAAAGTTCGGGGAGTAACCAACCCCTATCTGATGGATTTAAGACCCACTTCAGAGAGGGGACACAGACATGACACTGCTCCAGTGGCCAACAACCTGACACCAGATAAGCCATGAACCTGGGGGAAAACCAAGTGCTATTGTTCTGCTGAAGGAGTGTAGCAATAAAACACCCCTAACAACCTTCTGCTGTACTCAGAGATCAGCGCCTGGCTCAGCCGTCATCACAGAGGCTTCCTCCTGCAGCAGATGGGAACAAATCCAGAGACCCACAACTGGAAACTGTGCAGAGAGTAAGAGACTCTGGAACACTCTGTCCTGAATGGGATGTCAACATCAACTCCTTCCAGTCAGGGCTCAGGGAACCCCACGGAAGAGGGGGCAGAAGGATCACAAGAGGGAGAGGGGATGGAAGATACCAAGGAAACAGGTCGTGGAGACACAGCAGGCCTGACACACAGAGGACTTCTGAGACCATGGCAGCACGCACAGGGCTGGGACAAGTCTAAGCCAGATGGGGTCCCAGTAGTAACTGGGGAAGCAGCCACAAGCCCCCACCCCAACCCAGAAACTCTCTCCAATTGATAACTGCTTGCAATGGAAAAATTAACATTCTTCAATGGAGTCTCAATGGATGTTCAAACCACTTTTAAGGAAAGTCCCATGCCCAGCAGCAGAAGGCCAACACAATATGACCTGAAGAATGTTTCTGGAAGTTCTTTTTTCTCTTTTCTTTTCTTTTCTCTTTTCTTTTCTTTTCTTTTTTTTTTTTTTTTTTTTTGGTCTCATAATGCTTAGTCTGAACAATTTTTTTTTTTAACCTTACAGGTATTTTGCTCATATATTATGGTTTCCAGTTTGGGATTTTTAAGGCATTCTATATATGTGAATGTATGTGTTTCTTGTGCTTTTTCTTCGGCTTGTGTTGTTTTGTTTGTTCGTTTCTCTATTTTTGTCTTTGCATTTGTTGGTTTTTATATTATTTTTTTATTATTTACTTATTTAATTTTTTAGAAGCCTACTTGTTTTCTAAAGAGAAAGCACAAGAAAAGGCATAGATTTAGGTGTGGGGAGGTGAGAAGGATCTGGAAGCGGCTGAGGGATGGAAGACTGTAGTCAAAACATATTGTGTAAAAAACTATTTGCAATTTTTTTAAATTACCATAAATTTTTTTAAAAGAAAAGAAATTTACAATAAAAAAAATGGAATCTGACAGAGAAAATGAGCTCTGGGGTTCTGAAGCAGGGTCGAGTGAGTCAAATGTCCAACACCTGTCTGTCACATATTTCAGGATCAGTGACGGTGACAGATGACCACTGCTTAAGGACGGGAAGATGCTGGGCACCAGGCACAATTACTTCACTGGTATGCATATCAAATCACCACTCTGCAGCTCACAACTCTCTCCATGTCCTGGGCATGCACTAAACACACACACACACACACACACACACACACACACACGGGCCCTTGGCAGGAGGCGGACTTTGCACAGTAGGGTACCATGGAGCTCCTTGAATAGGACAGAAGGAGACTGAAGGACAACCTTTCCCCAAACCAAGACCAAGGGAAGCAGGTGCTGCTACAGCTCAGGTAGTCCCCAAAGGTCCAGAGCTACAGGATGCTTCTTAACAGCCCACCACCAGCTAGGCAGTGGTGATGCATGCCTTTAATCCCAGCACTCAGGAGGCAGAGGCAGGCAGATTGCTGTAATTTTGAGGTTAGTCTCATCTACACAGTGAGTTCCAGGACAGCCAGGGCTACACAGAGAAACCCTGTCTCAAAACAAACAAACAAACAAACAAACAAATTGCACTACCTCCTAAGAACACAACTGCTCTTGCTGTGATGTACCATCTCGCAACAGGCACAAAAGCAATGGTGTCTACTAACTAGTCTGGAACTTCTAAAAGAAAGACAATGCAAACCTTTTGTCTTTTAAAGTTATTTTCTGGATTGCTTTGTTACATGGACAGACCATTGTCTGAGTCCTCTCCTGACAACATATACAGGAAATTCAGTCAGACAGGATAAATACTCCAAAAGCACTCCTTGGTCATTTTTTTAAGAAGCACATTTTCCAATAGAATATCCCCATTGTCTCAGTGTGTGGGTGCACCCCTCGTGGTCCTGAGTTCCTTGCTCGTGCTCTCTCTCCTTCTGCTCCTGATTTGGACCTTGAGATTTGCTCCAATGTGGGTCTCTGCCTCTGTCTCCTTTCATCGCCTGATGAAGGTTAATATTCTGGGGGATGCCTATATGTTTTTCTTTGGGTTCACCTTCTTATTTAGTTTCTCTAGGATCTACTGAGAACTCAAGAACAATGGCAATGGGTTCTTGATCCTACTGCACGTACTGGCTTGGTGGGAGCCTAGGCAGTTTGGATGCTCAACTTACTAGACCTGGATGGAGCTGGGTGGTCCTTGGACTTCCCAAAGGGCAGGGAACCCTGATTGCTCTTCGGGCTGACGAGGGAGGGGGACTTGATTGGCGGAGGAGGAGGGAAATGGGAGGCGGTGGCGGGGAGGAGGCAGAAATCGTTAATAAATAAATAAATTTTTAAAAAAAGCACATTTTGAATTTGCTGCTAGATTTCTTTTTTAAATGCTTACAAATGTTTTGTCCAAGAGCATGTACTGCATGAATGCAGGGGCCCGGAGAGAACTTCGGATCCCCCAGTACCGAAAGGCTGTAAACCACAATGTGGGTGCTGGGAACTGACCCTAAATCCTCTGGAAGCACAGCGCTGAGCCATCTCTCCGGCACCGGAGATGTTCTAACATTCGTTTTAAGCATGTTAGAGAGGTACTGGGGGTGAAAAGTAAGACATAGCCATGTGCACGGGTGCGGCTTCTCAAAGGCGAGTCACTGATGGTCAGGAGAGAATTGCTGCAGCCTCTAAGTCAGTGGGTGGAGTTCTGACGCAGTTAAAACAAGAGCAGCTACAACTGCAGTCAGCTTGAGTACCTGCAAGGGGGCCGAGGAAAACGCAAAAGGATGCCTGCAACCCAGAGGGCTTCAGCTTCCCAGAGCAGCCGACAAAGTCTGAAGGGGGTTTTGCTCCTTTCTGCACGAAGAGCTCACACAGAAGTCTCTGAACTTCCTACTGCAGGTGTTTAGTTTTCTAACTCAGAAAAAGAGTCAATTAAAGAAACCTTGTTGCCCCTCCACCCATCCCTGTCAGTCCTTTAGCTCAGCCTCCGTCCCCACACAAATCGCTTCTGTCCTGACACCAACCACAGAGACAGATGGGTTACAGTTCCTCTGATTTTCTTTCCCCGTTATTCTGCAGATGAAGCCAATGGCGTGTGATTGCGACTGTTAAAAACTTCCATGTGTCTGTGTGCACATGTGTAACATTTCAGTGCCATGCCCCGTGCATGCACATTTACAGGCAAAAACATCTGGAAGTCACAATAAGAAAGATTTCTAACCTATCAAAATATCATTAGCAAGCATTTAAGGGTATCCAAAAAGTAGTTTTTATTTTTCCTTTGCACAGTTTGCAATATTTTCTGAAATTCCTACAAGGGCTTTGATAATCATAAAAGAAACACCCTGTAACAAGATAAACTGGATTAGATGCTCCTCGCATGGGTGTTTCTATATATGAAAACTCCCTGAGATACGTACGGACCCCATGCCCTGCTATCCTAGAGATTCTACCTACCCTGTATATAGCAAGGGGAAGGAATCTGATGCACCAAAGGGTGTCTCTAATCTATGGGCTCAGAAAAAGCAGGCACTGTGTTGAGCCAAGGGCCTATCTAATCGAGGCCCTCCCTTAACCAATACCTCAGTATGACTCCTACTGCAGGCAGCAGCTACCCAGCTAACTATCAGGGCAAGAAAGAGCACATCGGCAATTTCTGCCATGACCCAGATCTGCAAGAAAGCTATTTCCACAGTGGGCAGAGGCGCTTTCCCATAAAGTCCAGCAGGAGAGAGAAGGTGGGGGTCCCCTCTGGCCTGTTAGAGAAACAGACTATGACACTCTTCCAGGCTCTAACGATAGAGGGAGTGGCCAGCAGCCTTCTCTCAGTCCTCCCACAGCCCTCTCCCACCTAGAAAGGACCCATTAAGGAAACTGGTTGGATAAGGGTCCCCTTGGTGCTCTGTGGGCTTTTTTCAGCTCTGAGAAGGGCGCTGTAGCCATCACCTCTATAAAAGAGAACTCGGTTATTAAAAGGTGACGAGTAAATAATTCACAACATAATTTGTGATTGTGAAATATTTATAAATGTGTCAACTGGGCATGGTGGCACACACCTATAATCTGACACTTAGGAGAGGACACCCGGGTTACAAAGTGAGACCTGGTTTCAAAAAGCAGAACAGGGGCTGGAAAGGGCTCAGCCGTTAAAAAAAAAAAAAAAAAAAAGGCTAAGCTCACAACCAAAACTGTAAACAAGCAGAACAGTTTATAAACATCTATTTCACAAAGTGAGGACTGGCCCAAAAGAAAGTTAGCAAGGCAATTCCCTTAGCATGGAAGTATCTCTCAACCTCCTGCTGAAGAGAGGATTATGGGGGAGAGAGGTGTTAAGTCTGGAGCGTAGCCCCCAGCCCCTGGCATCCATCCTAGCCCCGCTGGCCTGGGAGCTGCACTGTTCCGGATTCTAAATTCCAGGACCACTCCCACAGGGTATTTAAGTGGGCTCCCAGGGGAGAAACACATGGTTGGGTTTGCATGGGTTCCCTACTGTCCTGTCTCCATGTCATGCCCTCGGCTACCCAAGAGTGCTGTACTTAATAAAACCATGGGCATTTTGATTTGGCTTGATTTGACCTAATTGGATTTCTTTGCACCAGCGGAGCTGCCCTTCTTTTTATTTTTGACTTTACAGGGGGAGAGGGATATTTCCAGAAATTTCTACTTTCCGATGCACACTGAAATGTTCCCAATACTGTTACAGGTCTCACCACCTAACCAGGCCAGCGCCACAAGCGACAGGATCATACCACAGCACCAAACACCAGGCTAAGAAGGCGCTGCTCTTCGGGCTCAACCTCCCAGGAGTTGTTTGAGGGCTACTGCTAGCTTCAGGCAGAACACAGGCTAAGCCTCTGGACGCTGGAGAGATGGCTCCGTCGTTTCAAGCACCTGCTGCTCTTCCAGAGGAGCCATGCCAGGTGGCTCACCACCACCTTTAAAACTCCAACTTCAGGATTACCCTTTTCCTGACCAAAGACAGGACATCCACACATACATACACATTTAAGAAAAAAAAAGTTTATAAAAGCACTCATGTCCTCTTCTAGTGGGACTGAATGTTTGTTTTTGTTTTTGTTTTTTTTCTTCACTAAAAGCTGCTTATCACGCCTCAAATCCATGGGTTAATGATTTAGTCATGTTAAAAGCATGCCACGGGCAGGGGCGTGTTCCTCCCATGCCACCCACCTGTTCCTTCAGCGTCGGTTCATGTATTGTGTTACAAGGTATGCGCAGTTTCATGACAGTCAAAGGCAACATACATGGGTAATAGAGACCCATGGTCCCCCAGAGACTATTGACAGAGGGGAAGAATAACTGTCTCCTCTAGCTCCACATCCACCAGACATCAGCAGCCCTAGCTTCCTGAGGCTACTAGCTATTTCTCCCAGGCAAGCCCCAAGGGCCCCATCCCCTCCCCCACTCCCCACTTGCTTCCTATAAAGCCTCCAGGCTATAAACAGATCCTCTGTGGAAAGAATGTTTAAGAATAAACTCACACAGTACCTGACAAGGCCAATATTTATTCTCAGCTCTAACCAGTCAGGCCTGTCTAAAACCTAATTTTATTCATTGTTGTTTATTTCGGTCACATTTTACGAAAGAGTTGATTTGTAGTGAAAAGGGCTCGTTGGGTTGATACAGAAAGGCAGGTTCAACTGTGTTGGCCTGAGATTCCTGTCATCACCTCTGGAGAGCGGTGCCTACCTCCTCCTGCCACTGTCCCTGCCCTGCCTGGGAAGACAAGGACAAGGAGACCAGAGAGGGACCAAGGCTTGGCTTTCACCAGATCCTTTGATCTCACTTCTGCCTTTCTCAGCTGAGTAACTCCTCAAGCATTTGTTATCGTAAAACCAAGTAACACAACTTAAGACCATCTCTGGCTCTGTTTGTTTGTTGCCTAAATCCCCAGGAAGAGTTTTCAAAAACCTGCACCCCACCCTTTGTTCCTAAATTAAGGGATTCACAGGCCGAGACGTTTTTGATGGGTTATTTTCAGAGAGCATTAGTTATATGTATTTTGACTAAAGGACTTATCAGTGTCTATTTCGAATGGCTAAATTAATTACTTTTTGTTGAATATTTTAGAGTTATTTTCCTTGAAATAAGCAAAAACACAGATGTGTAATATTCTTTATGTGATTTCACTATCAGGGTACAATATTATTTCCCCTAATTCTACAGGATATAGATGTGTATGTGTCTTCACTTAATAAAGATACAGAACTGACTCAGAAATAATTTATAGAAAAAATGTTTATCACCAGGCAGTGGTGACGCACGCCCTTAGTCCTGGTCCTGGGGAGGTAAAGACAGGTAGATTTCTGTGAGTTCGAGGCCAGCCTGGGCTACAGAGTGAGTTCTAGGACAGGCAGAGTCACACACAGAAACCCTGTCTCGAAAAGCCAAAATGAATGAATGAATGAATAAATAAATAAATAAATAAATGTTTACCACAGATTTATCTACTACGACCATTTTACTACTGGATAGAATGTTCGCCAATTCTAGAACCAAAAGAAAGGAATTCAAATCCCACTTTTGCCAAAACATCCATTTCTACAGCTTTAGATAAACTCTATTTAGTCTCTCTGGTTTGGTTGGACAAAAAATGCACTAGTAAGATCTGCCTTGGTCTGGTAGGACAGCTCAGCAGGTAAAGAAGCTCATCAATAGCACCGACTTACACCACAGCACCCACTAGCAAAAGAGAAAAGTGACTGCAGAAAGTTGTCTTCAAACCTCCACACATGTACACACATACACATGGACGGATGGAAGGACGGAGGGCACACGTGCATACGCATGCACATATAAACACACAAATGAGTAAATGAAAAAACATTTGTAAAAGAGCTACCTAGCATGAAATTCTAGACGCAAAAGTGCCAGACAAACACTAAGTCCGTATTTAAGGCAGCCATTCATAGCCAACTACTCACATGGTTTACAAAGGAAAGTTAACAAAAGAGCAGAAGTGTGCTTAGCTAGTTAGGTTTATTGTCCCTAACTGTTGACATCCTGGCTGCTTTTAAGAACTGACAAGCAAGACGTCATAAGCAGGGCAGGGGTGACATCACTGGGGACCTAAAGGGCAAAAATAAATGTAATCATTTAAAGACCTGCTGAGGAGAGTCAAGTCCCGTGTTTAGTCCAGTCAGGACTAGGGCTTCCACAGGGAGCTCTTCGCCACCATCTTCCCTTACTCCAGCAGCCTTTTTCAAACAAAACAGGAATCCTGGGATGTACTTCTAGGTCTCCAGACAGTCACGGAAACCATTAACCTTCACAGAACTGATAAGAAAACACCTGAGGCCTTAACAGCCCCAGGGCTGGTTTCAGTGTGGCCACACCAAGCTCTACCTCAGCTGCTCTCAGCAGAGAGAAGGCGTACACATCTCTACTTACTGCTCAACTAGTACTGCCTGTGCTGGACTCAATTGTTACTGTCTGCTGCACTGGGCATCTGACCTGCAGGAAGCAGCAGTTACTTTTGCCAGGAAGTTTCCTTTTTTAAAAAAAACGGGATACCTCACCTGATTCTATTTTTATTCTTTGCTGTGAAATTTTTTCGCCTCCCACTAAAAGCAGCATGGCTTGTCTTCTGCTTTACATACGACACCTGCTTCTTTTCATACACACAAGGCAGGGAACAACATCCACAGAGAACCACTTCCTTTTCCTGCTTCCTCCTTCCGGAAGAGCCCCCAGGGCAAAGGGTCTCACCCTTGCTTCCTTTCATGAATGAAGACTTCCCCATCCATCACAACACCCCCACCCCCATGTCCTTCATTCCCAGGAATGTGTCTCCACAATTAACTACACAAGCCTGCCTTTGAGTTACCTCATGACATTTTTGATGCACTTTTCTCCTATGCTATAAAGCGAAAATAAAATAGAAACTATCTTTATGCTTAGTTGTAGAACAAAGGTAATACATTACGTAATTTCTTCAATATGAAAGTTTATTTCCTTACTAGCGTGACTTCAACCCAGGGTCTCACGAGTGCTACTTCCGTGCACTAACCTCAGCCTAAAGCCAGTATTTAATTAAAGTTATATGCACACATCCAGCCTGGAAGTCCGAGTTTAAACCTCACTTTGAAAGCAATTATGTATGACCCTCATTTGCAAACTTAAAATGCCTTAAAACTAGAAACACACAATGGTCACTTCCATTAAAACTTGAACTGTGTTCTTAAAAATTATACCCGTTAATTTTATGTCCACGCATGTAAAAGGCATATTTTAAGAAGGTTAACGATTTGGTTTGAAAGGAGAACTCTATCAAAGCCAGTCCCCCAGAATGAACCTTGCAAGCCATTCCTCAGAATTCAGCCCAATTCTGCAGTAGCTGCTGCACAGCCGTTCATCTGTGCATGCCTGTGCCATATATGGGTACCACAACTGCACTGGTTTCCCACAATAACACACCATCAGTCTCCTCTCGAGTATAAATAACTCACTGCTTAAAATATTCCATATTGCTACACCCCAGCTGGATAGCGACCAGTGTTAAGCAACGTCCAGTTCGATTAGATAATGCCTCCACCTCACATAGTTTTTCTCCTTATGTCTAAGAGTTCGTAAATTCAAAGAGGATGGTGTTCACTATTAAAAAAACTATGACTTGAAATCTTCCTTTAAAATGGAAACAAATGGTTAAAAATCAAAAGGATCATCAAAGAGAACTCAGTAACAGCATCACCAAAAATGGTTAATCTATCAAACATTTTCAGAATCAACAACATTGAGTTGTGGTTATATGTTTGCGCGTGTTTTTAGGAAGAGTGTGTTTCTGGGGGGTAGAGAGAGGACAGCAAGCTCTTGATATCCAACAGCCTTCTCAGCAACAGGATTGCCAAAGCTTGTGGGTCATCCCTCCATGCATTCATTCTGGAATAAGAACAGCAAAAGCAAGCCAGGAAAACAGCAGGAGAACGGCACAGATTTTCCAGTAGGAGAGGCAATAAAATGCTGCAGGGGTCATTAACGATTAGTGAAAAAAAGGCATGAAGGGAAGGGGTCAAACTAATCCTGAGACCTCAGGTAGAGGTGATGGAGAAGAGAAAAAGCATAAACAGGAGAGAGAAAAAGAAGCCAAGAGACAGACAGAATGGGCACAGTCTTGGTTACGTTTCTATGGTTGTGGTAAAACACCACAAAGAAAGCAGCATAAAGAAAGGACTTCTTTGGCTTATGGTTCCAGAGGTTTAATGGTCCGTGATGTCAGAGAGGAAGTAGCAGGCAGCAGGCAGCTGGAACTGCAGCTGAGAATTCACATCTTGAACCACAAATAAGAAGCCGAGAGAGCTAACCAGGAATTGCCTGTGGCTTTTAAAACCTCAAAGCCCGCCCCCATTGACACACTTCCTCCAGCAAGTCCATACCTCCTAAGCCTTCCCAAACAGCCTCAGGAACAGGGGACCAAGTATTCACACATATTCAAACCTCTATACTTTATCTCGTGCTGGATTTTGAGGTATAAATGGGACATTCAAGAGGACCTAGATGGCAGGCAAAGGAGGAACAGTGTTCAAAGGAACCAAAAAAATGGAGAATAAACTTGGGATTTGTGAGACAGGTCTTGAAGATGCTGTAAGGAGCAAAACTTTGGGAAACTCGGACTTTAAATAAGTGCAGGGAGAGAAAGAGTGACTAGATGCGGGAACGGAGAAGAAACAGAAAGAGACAGAAAAGTCAACAGGAAAGCGTGATCGAGGTCACGGAAGGAAAATGGCGCTGGCACCAGTACCTAACAGAATTCCATTATTTTTGACACCTACCTGAGTTCTTTTTCCACTCATGAATCAGTGTTAAGCTCTTAGAATCTGTAAAAGGCATAAGGAACCCTTGAGCTTCATCCCTAACAGACCAGGCAACAACATCTGAGCCACAATCAGCCACATCCTACCTCAACTGTGATCGTGCTTTTTCTACAGTAGTAAACGCTGCAGAGCCCTCCTATGGGGTTTCTGAAGATCTACGCATAAAAGCTTGATGACTCCCAAGGAATAAAGCGGAGAAACTGCCTTTACATAGAATGGTGATAAAGGATGCCTGGCAAGCTCTGCAGGTTCTATATAAGGGCCGCAGATGTCACGCTGCTGTCAGACACTCAGTGGCCACCCCCACTGAAGTTAGGCTGCTTTCCAGGGCACATTCTGGCTGAGGGCACCATGGTCTCACTGCAGTCATCACCTACACAAGGGACAGCACTCAAAACTGTTCTGCACAAACTCCCTGTAGGGCTCCCATTCAAACACCGGCCAATGGAAGAAGGCTGACTGACTCCCCTCAGAGCACACGGGTCACTCTTTGGTCCTGCCCCACCTACCTTCAGGCAACAGGGTCTTCACAGTCCTGGGGATACTTGCTCCGAAAGGAAAAAGACAAAAAACACGCACACCCTCCAGGAAATAGTTTCCCCATTTATAGCCCCGTGCTATGAGCGCACCACGATACAACTCTTTCATGTGCTGATAGGAATCTGAATGAGTGCCCTGGATGGAGAAGACACCAGCTCACAGGCTGGGGATGCAGGGGGAAGAAGAGCAGGAGGAGGAAGCCCTTTAGGGCTGATATCCTTCCTCTCCAGCTGCTTCCTGGCTGCTGTGAAGAGAGCAGCCCTGCTCCGCCACTCCCTCCCCAGCAGGGGCCTCTCAGGCTTCAAAAGAGGATGCTTTCCACCCTTGTCCTGCTCATTTAAACACAGCAATGAAAGTCTCATTAGCACACCAGCTACACACACACACCCCGTGTGTTACAGTGGAAGATATGTAAACACCAATTAAAAAGTCACCCACAACTGTCTTTACATGTATATATTATTTTTTTCCCAGCAAGCACAGACGGATTAGTCATAGAATTAACTGCCCAGGCTAGACAGCAAATCTTGACCCATCTAAAGAATCTATAAACTAGAAACACTCCCTGAAACAGTGGAACAAATTCAAATTAATTTTAAAAGGTAACCTAAAGCAAGGATATAGAAATGTAAAGCTTGTTCGTCAGAGTAATGCTAGAAAGTAGAAAAGATTGGGTGATTTAAAAATCAATGCATATTACGGTTTAGACAACTGACACCTTCACCCAAAGCTCATGAATTAAAGGCTTGGGTACCTGGGGTGGTGATCTCAGGAAAGGAAGAGCTATTGGTCTTGAGAAGGTAGGTGGAGCCTTCTGCTGTACTCTTAGGTCACTTGGGGCACGTTCTGGATGAGAGCCCCCTTCTATCTGTTTCTTTGCTTTCTGGTTCGTGGGGTGAATAGCGTTTTGGTTTCTTCCATCACATGCTTTGTTTGGGACATTAGTACTTCCCAATCTTGTACTGAAGCATCAGTAAGTCACAATCATTTTACATTCATTGTCTTTATAGTTTGTTTAGTACTTTGTTTGGGACATTAGTACTTCCCAATCTTGTACTGAAGCATCAATAACTAAGTCACAATCACTTTACATTCATTGTCTTTATGGTTTGTTTAGTACCAGAAACTAAAATATACATATAAAAATAGGCATCCACCCAAAGCTATAGGCACCCACGCCTTGAAGGCTCAGTGGGACAAGACTATAACCCAATACTGGGGGCACCGAGGCAGGATGTGTTGTTTTATCTCCAGCACAGTAGCTACAGCTGTATGCACAGCTGTTTCAGTCAATAACTGTGGCTCTGCAGTCCTTCTCCAGAAGTCACCACCAGATCTACCTCCTGCCACTGCCATCAAATAGAGTTTTTAATTAAATCTCTATCGTTCTATTTTTCAATAAGGCTCAGGAGTAGGAGGCTGGGGTGAAAACCTGCTAGCTCAGAGAGGTTGAGGTGCAACTAGCTGACCTTCCCTTCACCAATGTCTCCAAAAAGAGCTTTCCTCCCTCACTGCAAACCAAGAAATACTGCCACACTCAAAGTCCCTCCTACTACTTTCTGGGTGCCTCTCTATCAGTCTTCCAGACTCCCTCCGACTCTCTATGATTATTTTCTACCAACTAGTTGCTAGCTCCACTTCCTGGTTGATTTTATTTAATGAACACAAAGGCAGACTCGGGGTTCGTGGTGTTATCACATATCCCGCAACAAGGAGGACTACAGGTTTAGCCAAAGCTTGGGCTTAGAAAATGAAAATCCCTGTAGGCAAAACAGAATGAAGGAAATGATAGATCAGACTAGAAATGAGTGAAATAGAAGATGAAGGATCAACAGATAATGTAAACAAAAATGGAAGGATCACACACACACACATCATCTTTAATTAAAAATAATCATGGGAGCCGGGCGATGGTGGCGCACGCCTTTAATCCCAGCACTCGGGAGGCAGAGACAGGCGGATCTCTGAGTTCGAGACCAGCCTGGTCTACAGAGCTAGTTCCAGGACAGGCTCCAAAGCCACAGAGAAACCCTGTCTCGAAAAACCAAAAAAAAAAAAAGAAAAAAATAATAATAATCATGGGAGCTCGCATGGTAATGTACGCCTTTAATCCCAGCATTCAGGAGGCAGAGGCAGGCAGATCTGGGTGAATTTTGAAGTCTCACTGGCCTCAAGTTCCAAGTCAGCCAGGGCTACATAGTGGGACCTTGTCTCAAAAAAATAAAAATAAAAAAGAAAATCTTCTGGAAAAAATGAGAAGCAAATGCACAGAAGGCTAAAGGGGGAACTATAGCAGCATTTCAAAGACAAAGGATTATTTTCTTGTTTCTATACTTAGGCTGTTCCCTGAAAAATGCCTGAACAACTACTTTCAAGGTTCATGAAATAGTTCTGCAGAGCACGGAATGCAGTGGAGAGGGCGCTCAGCAAAATAACAGGGTCAAAGTGTTCAGCAACCTAAGCAATGCTAAAGCGAGGGGGGGGGAGAGGCCTCTCTCCATCACTCCCAGTGTGACCTGGGGGAAGAACGTGTGCCTGCCTCACACCTGCTGCAAAGGCTGCAGAAAGACTTGTTTAGTGATGTCACACCTACATGGTGCTGGTGGTGATGAGGACAATTATTCCTCAGATCCAGAATATTTTCTCTCTCTCTCTCTCTCTCTCTCTCTCTCTGTGTGTGTGTGTGTGTGTGTGTGTTGTGTGTGTACACACGCTTTTTCTCCCACCTCTCTTATTATATACAGGAAATGTAGTGAGTTGCTTATTAGTGAAACAGCAACGTTTCAAGGTGTTTTTATTGGTCTAGTTGGGAAAATAAATGCAATTTAGAATTTGCTCACTTGGGACCACAGAACGAACATTGGGAACGACTGTAAGCGGAAAGGAATTTCTGCAGTGAACTCAGATCAAGTGTTTCCTCATTTCCAGAGGTCTACTCTGGGGCACGAAGACCTTAACATGGCTATAAAGATCAGAACCAGAACTGAAGAAAAAACCCGCAAACCCAGGCTGCGCTCCGCTGGGAGCACAATGTCACTTTTGTGTCGCCGGCTTTTTTTCCTCCCAATACAAACAGGGAGGGAAAACATCTGTGATCAGGTGTGTATAATGGAAAAATCCTCCACAGAAGTCTTGCCAAGCCTGGGCTATGCTAAAAGGAATGGAATTTGGTAAGAAATATCCCATTATTAACTTACTTGTTTGGTAGCGTGCCAGCACAAAACAAAGAGACAGAAACTTACACACACTTAACGCAGAGCAATTTATAAACACATCCAAAAGTTTAGGGTGTCTGACTATATGTCTGTCCACATCAACAAACGCCAGGGCTTAGAAAAACCAAGGCTCAAGCCACATGTAGACAGGCGCACTGTGCAGCCTGGACATCCCAATGGCCTCTTTCACTTCTACCACTCCATGGAAAATGTTTTCATTTTTCAAGATTAATACTATCAAATTCCAGTCTGGCTCACTGTGTTTTGGTGTCTCTGTGTATCTGAGATTTCATAAGATACATGACTATCATAGACCAGCTACATGCACACAGACACACACATGCATACACACACATTCACAGGTACACATATGTATGCATACACACACAGATACACAAGAGCACACTGCATGACCACATACAAACACAAACATACACACATGCATGTGCACACACGTGACTGCACGAGTTTACATATGCATGTACACACACACATACACACACACACATTTTCCTTTTGAACAGAGCTTCTTAAAAAGGTGGAGATTTAAGTTTGTATTAATTTAAAAAAAAAACTCCAAGTTCAGAAAAAATGGTATCAATTTTCCCATTTTCTAGAGCAAAGACATACTGTTTTCCCGCAGATAGCTTCTTCAGAAATGGTTGGTGTAAGGCAAAAGAACAACGAAAATTAATTTTTGTTTCACAACAAAAAAAATGAAACAACTGTGCTTTGTAAAGTTGCCCCGACCCAGGGTCCCTCAAACAAGAGAGTGGGTATTCTGAGGCTTAAAGATCATTTCTGAGAACGAGCCCCAGAAGAATGTGGGGCTACTGGTTATATGACCATCAGGAAGTTGGCTCTTTCTCCACATTGTTTAGCAGCCAGAAAGGGTACCACAGAAGCAGGTGGCAGCCAGAATGCATTCCTTTTACAGTGTGATAACATTTCATGCCACGGACAACCCCCTTCAAGGGCAACAGCTCCAAGCCCAAGCTGGGAAGAGAGGGCTTCTGAGGAGTAACTCAGGCCCAGCTGGTTGTTTCCTCTGAGAATAGGAAACCCGCTCCCCCTGGTCCTGGAAGCAGTCCCATTGAAGAAGTTTGGGTTTTGATGCCTCCACCCCTGAACTTCTCCAAGATGAGCCTCCACGTTCTCCATTCTAAGATTCCTAACACTCACTGCAGCCAAGCCCTCTGCTGCTCCAGGCTCTTCTAGTTTCTTCTGGAACACTAACACCTTTCCAGACCTTTAAAATAGATTTTAGGCTTCTCTGGGTGCTTCCGGTTCCAAGTGTTCGTTGCTATAGAGCAACAGGCTTGCTGAATCACTTTTATTGTTCTTGGCCACATTTCTTGGACAAAGACATTTTCTAGCAGGAAGGCAGGGGGCACACACACTAAACTAACATAACCTTTGGTTGCGAACAGCAAGAGGCAAAGATTAAAAGAAGCTAGATGCTTCAAACCAGGCTACATAAACAGCAATAAAACAGTATTTTCCACAAATACTACATTTCCATCATCTAAGAGAAAGCGGAAACCAGTTTCATGTTCTTAACTGCAGTCTATGGTGAAGATGTTTTCATGTGTGAATCAATCCAGCCTCTGGAGAAGACATGAGGTCCTTGGCACAAAAGCAGCCATCGGAAAGCCGAAGATAACGTGAGGGAGAAAGGATGCCAGCCAAGAACCTGGCTACACAGTTAAAACGTGTCCCCGCCCCGTTACCATGATCATCATCTTCATCATCACCAAGACAATTCTCAAATATTTATGGTTGTTTACACTGCCAAAATGTACATGATCCTCAGGGGACGGAACCAACTTTGAACATTCCCATAAATTCCAAGTATCTTTATATGGGATCTTTTTTGATTTTAGAATGTACAAAATTAGTAATTCCTGCATGTAATTTGTTAAGAAAGGGAGGAATTCTAAATATAGCAAGAACGGAGCTGGAGCTCCATAGTGGAGCATAAGCCTTCCATGTCCACGCCCTGGTGTGATCCCCACCGTCACAGAAACACAACAGCATTAGGGCTTCATTGTAAGTAGGGAAACATGAGATCTGGGAAGACATTTGTGCATTACTTTATCTAAAAAGTCTTTCTTCCTAGTTAATGGAAGAGAGAGAGAGAGAGAGAGAGAGAGAGAGAGAGAGAGCAAACACCACAGAAAAGAAAATGCTTTAGTTGCTTAGGAAGGAGATAGACTTAGTACTCTATTGAAATGGCTCACCTATCACACCTGATAGTCTAAATTCAATCCCGAGGACTCCCCCAAGCTGTTCCACACATATATATGTATAAATGAATATTTAAAATTTCTTAAAAGTAGGTGACCCCCCCCCCAATTGTTAAAGCTATTGCCCAAATATGGCCTCCTCAATTCTTCCAGTTAGCAGTTTGCATCCAGCTGGAGCGGGGGCCAGTCTGAGTCAGGAAGTTGTCACGCAGACAACAGACGGCACGGGGGTTATGATATTACTCAGCGTCACAGAGGGTGCCAACAGCGTTGTCTAGACAAGGTTACATATTTGCAAGTACACAGCTACGACAGTCACCTACTATTTCAAAAACAACAAGTAAAACTCTCGGGCAAGAGCTATTATGACACATTCTGCCCAAATCGTTCCCGAGCCTAGAAGTATCCTAGAGATACAGTTCCTCAATCTTTTAGTCAAGCAGGATTTAAAGACTATTTGAATAACACAGCTCTAGCTTCTTGGTTTCTTCAAAAACCTTGCTCTCACCATCATTTCATATTTACATATTCATATCCAGACTGACTTCTGCGGGAGGTCATCAAAAGTAACTACTTGGCTAGCTAGTTTTTGTCAGCTTGACACAAATCAGTCACCTGGGAAGAGGAACCCTCAACTGAGGAACTGCCACCATGAGACTGGTGTGGGCCAGTTCCATGGGGCATTTTCTTGATTGATGATTGCCGGGGGAGGGCCCAGCCCAGCCCACTGTGGGTGGTACCACCCCTGGGCTGGTGGTCCTGGGTTCTGTAAGACAGCAGGCTGAGCAAGTCATGGGAACCAAGCCAGTAAATAGCACCCCTCCATGGCCTCTGCATCAGCTCCTGCCTTGAGCTACAGACCCAACTTCCTTCAGTGATGGACTGTAGCCTGTAAGCCAAATAAATCCTTTCCTCCCCAGGTCACTTTATGTCAGAAAGGTTCATTGCAGCAATCTGACACATTAGTATTTTGGGCTCTCAAAGTGGTCCATGGGGTAAAGGCACTTGCCAACAAGCCTGAGTTCCTGAGTTCGATCCCCAGGGACTACAAGGCGAAAGGTGAGAACTGGGTGTTATAAGTCACCCTCTGACCACTGCACACACTCCATGGCACACATTATCCCCCCAAAAAAGAGATTTAAAATGTAATAAATAATAGCATTATTATCTACCTTTAAAAAAAAAACTTAGAGGCTAACCATATGTGTTTTATGAATGCTCACATTAAGCTCCTGAGAGCTGAGGCATACTCTTTCTTAATGTTCTTCCCCTCCTATCATGTTCCTTCAAAGAACACATGGTTTAATCCAAGAGAGTCAGTCTCAGAAATGTTAATATTCAAAGTAGGAAATGTGGAAAAAGAAAAACAGACAAAATTTTGAAATTCCCAATGCAATTGAGAGATGAGACATGGGGTGAAATGCAGAAAGCAATTGGAACAGTCTTTTCTTTCCTCTCCCCTTACACAGGAACCCATCACAGAGCGCCAACCGCATTACTTACTCTTCGGCCATCAGCAACAACTTCTTTGTCTTTTTTTTTTTTTTTGGAAGTTTTTATTTTATTTTTATTTTATTTTATGTGTGTAAGTCTTTTGCTTGCATGTATATCTATATAATACTTGCATGCCTGGTGCCAGAAGAGGCTAGAAGGGAGCATACGGTCCCCAGAACTGGAGTTGCAGACAGTTATGAGCCCTTATGTGAGTGACAGAAATTGAACCCTGGTCCTCTGGAAAAGCACCCAGTTCTCTTGACTGCTGAGCCATCTCTCCAGCCCCTTCTTTGTCTTAAAGAATTCTCAAGTCCATACTGCATGATAGTCTTTCTATTCATTTGAGGACAGCAATAATCCATTCTCAATCAAGTGTAACTTACAACTTATTAGAACAAATAAAACATTACTAATTTTTTAATGCAAACATAGATCATCAAGTGTTTTTAGGATTTTATAGTCAACTATGTCCCAAAGATATGGACTTAATAGAACAACATGAAGTTACACTGATTATGTATACTGTTGTATATAATAATACATACTTATTGTATGCTAACTACAGGGGTCAAATATGTTATAATGGGACAAAAATGGGTAAGCAAACAAAGCCGCTTTGGCAACAATCACAACTAACAAACAAATCTCTTGAGAAGTTAGGGAATCAAAATCTACAGATTCGGCTATGTGGGTTCCCAGGAAAGACTAAGGGAGCGAGCTTCCTGCTTGGCAGAAACAGCAAGAAAACTGAAGCTGGACAGATGCACCAGGACAGGAGCCTGCAGAACTAAAGATCAGATAGATGAACCTGCAGATAACCTAATAGCACCCTACTCTATTTTCAAAAATATAAATAAATCAAAGCCAGTGATAACTATTCCTTGGAATGCTTTCACCCTGAGGAAAAACATGCATGCCTATGAAATAGGATGGAAGCCTCTTTCTTGTTTTGGTTACAAAAAAAAAAAAAAAAAAAAAAAGCCCCTAATTTTTCAGGAGCCAACTAAAACAAAAGGCAAAGTCAAAAGAACAATAAAAAACAAA
Source organism: Chionomys nivalis (assembly GCF_950005125.1). Classification (NCBI taxonomy): domain Eukaryota; kingdom Metazoa; phylum Chordata; class Mammalia; order Rodentia; family Cricetidae; genus Chionomys; species Chionomys nivalis. The sequence continues at coordinate 39,231,773 of NC_080097.1, read as the reverse complement.
CAAACAAACAAAAATAAACAAAAAACCACTGGCATCACTATATTATAAAGAGTTGCTGTCTCTGGTTTCCTGGAAATTTTGAACTTTAAAACTGATATATTTCTTACACAGCATGCGCCTGGCTGATTAATTAGCTCCTACCCTTTACTCACCAAGATGCTAGTGGCACAAGAAAAGATTCCAGCTGGAACAGGGGAGCTTGCTTTCATTAAGACAGAAGTTACAACAACAACAACACCCTCTCTCCTGAAATCCTAAGTGTGTGATAAGGATTTGGGGAACAAGGAGTGAGAATCTGACTACAGCATCCGGCTACAAAGTTTAAAACCAAGATTTTAGAAGAACTCGTTTTCCTGAAACTCTAGTCTGCAGCATTAACACGATGCAGTGTTACACGATGCTACCTAAGGCAGACTAAGACTCAGCACATACCAGCTTAATTTAATGACAACTAAGAAGGCAAATTATCTGACCAGAGAGCTCAATGGTCCTCCACATCCTTCATTTTTGTTTGTTTGAAGGTCTTTTTTGGTTTTTATTTGTTTTGGTCTTATCATTCATTCATTCATTCATTTGGTTTTTTAAAACAGGGTTTCCCCTCTGTAGCCCTAGCTGTCCTGAAACTTACTATGTAGACAAGGATAGCCCCAACATCAGAGATCCACATGCCTCTGCCTCCTAAGTGCTGGGATTAAAGGCGTGCACCACCACACAAATCAGATCCTCCGCAATTTTCTTAAAGTGACTGAACTCAAAAAGAATGGCTACCTCCCTTTCTCTTGAAATGCCTTAACTGTCAGTCTTCTCCCTTCCTCCTTCCAAAATCTGCATGAACTCTTGAAGACAACATGCTAGCATCCTTATACACATGATGCTATGTCAATATTCCCTTTTAACCTTGCCCTGCTGACATCTGGGGAAGTCCAGCACCAAGAGCAATACAAAGGGCCCTATAAACTTAGGGCCTTGTTAATATTTCTGTGGTTTAATTGCAAGAATGACCAAGAGTGGCATCTCGATCATTGACATCGATCACAATAATCGACAGACACATCATGGTTTTTGGGCTGGTCCCTGAAGGCACGTGATCAGAAGTGCCCAATTAAACCTACCTCAGGTTTAAGTAGGTCAGCATCTGCAGATTGACAATGGCCTCAGGAATGACGCGGATGCAGTTGTGATACAGGTTAAGGATTTCCAGGGACACGAAATGGCACAGCTCCATTGGCACTTCCACCAGCCTGTTTTTAGACAGATCTACGAGAGAAAGGAAAGAAGGCGCCATGAGTACATCGACATCCCGGATAGATGCTTTGTTCCTGCTTTCCAGGCAATGATCTGAACTTCATCAACGGCATCGCTTTTCTGCGTCTGTTATGATTTCCATCTCTTGGGCAAATTCAGAAGCACAAGCACTAGGGAAGCTAAGGTGCTGGGGGGGAGGGCTTCTGGTCTCTGACTTGTACATCTGGCTACGCAAAAGGAGCTCTTCACCAAACTTTGGAAATTATCTTAGGCAGGAAATATCTTTTCACATAGACAAATATGCACAATTCCTAAAACCATCACTCAAATTTGCATTCATTACATGCACTGACTCCAATCAGAGACCAACTCTCCTAACATAGGAGGAATTTGTCTGTTATATGCCCTACAAACAGACACATAACCAGCACTTAAAAAAAATGTTTTATTCACTAGAATACTTACAATGTACAAGGCTAACATGAACCAACTATGTCCATTAAGAGTCAATATGTGTCTGCCAAACAATTACCAGTAAAAGTGAACCCCACAGCCAAGTCCACAAGAACAGGGGCAATGACCTGTGCAGAGATGTGAGCACACAGCAGCACCTGCAAACAAAATGATGCAATATCCTTAACGGGCAAAGGTGAGAACAGCAGACATGGTACCAAACATCAGAGAGCAAGGACGCCACCGTGAAGACAGAAGTTGACACCTAGAGGACGATGAACTGGGAACTTTGTGCTCCTGAACTTAAAACTTCCCAGACAGCTTGAAGGAAGAGGGTGAACTTGACACATGAACACAATGCTTGTGACAAAATGATGCCTGAAAACCATGATAAAAAATGGGGAACGACAGTCCTTACATTCACAGCTGAACAGACTCATACAAAGAGAAGAAGATGCTGTTGTCAGGAGGACGGGGCTGAAGATGCAGCTTAGCAGGGGAATGGTACCCAGCTCTGTGTGAAGTCCTGGGTTAGATCCCCAGTCCCACACCAGGAAGGAGAAACAGCACTGAAGTGACTGCAAGGTCCTGGGCATTGGATGGGGGTTGGGAGGGCGTGAAACAAATTTCCTTTCGTGAATGTTTAGGACCAAAACGGAAAAAAAAAAATCCAGTTCTAGAAGACATGAAGATTCTCGTGTGTTGCAAAGCAGGAAATGTGCCCAGAAAACAGACTGCTGTTTCCTGTGAGTTCAGCTCAGAAAGTTCCACTGAGAACAACTGTGGCGTGCAGCCTGGTGTCTCCAGTGTTTACAGTACAGGGTGTTTGCCGTCCCCACCTCTTATCTCCTCATGGTCTCCAGGAGGGGGAAAGTTCAGCATTCTCCCCCCCCCCCCCCCGTTTTCCTCTGGGCAAACTGATCTGCGCTGACAGAGGCCTCTGCAGAGATGGGGCTGGTCCTCCCTCATTATACACTAAAATTTTCCTATTCAACTCCTACTCTGTTTGCTTCTTTGCTTGGGTTGGGGATTTTATTGATTTTCCTTTTGGAGATGGGACATTACTATGCAGGCTCAAATTAGCCTAGAACTCACAATCCTCCTGCCTTGGCTGCCAGTGTTACCACCTGACCACAGGCTTGCATCATCAGTACCCTCTGAAAATATTATGGTTGTGTTTGAGACAGGGTCTCACGTAGCCAAGGCTGACCTTGAACTCTCTATCTAGTAGTGGTGGCCTTGAACTTCTGATCTCCCTGTTGGGTTTAGGCAGGTGCCCCCAATGTCTAGCACATAGGCTTATGCAGAGCTGAAGAATGAACCCAAGACCTCGAATCCTGGGCCTTATGCACACTAGGTAAAGATGCTACCAACTGGGCTATATTAAAACTTTTGTTTCTAATTGTACTATTCTCTATATGCCTTCTCAAAGGTCCTTCCTTGAAAGGAGTCAGGCTACATACCCATCACAAATTAAGGTCTAAGCTGCTGACCGTGGGTATCCACTGTGACCAGGCCTTCACTGTCCCCAAATAAGTAGATCTCCATATGTACCAAGCTAGTGACAATTCCCCTGTGCCATGAGCGCCTATATTTCTGGATTTGCGTCAGTTTCTACAGCAGAAGGTAAGAAATCTACATGCAGCCTAGACTCTGCTGATGCCAACACAAAACAGTTGCCTCAGTCAGCAGCGCAGAAACTGAAGCAAAACAGAGTTTGTTTGGGTTAATGAACCAAGTGCTGAATTATTTACACACATATCAACATTTCCTGAGTATATGCTTTCTACAGAAATGGAAAAACCACACGCAATCAAGGAGCTTAAATGTTTAATAGAAAAATGCAGCAAACTCACAACAAACCATAACTCAGGATATTCCGAAATACACTCTTAATAAATCTGGGGCTGGAAAGACGGCTCAGCAGTTAAGAGCCTGTGCTACTCTTGCAGACGTCTTGAATTTGGTGCATGGAACCTGTATTGTGGTTGACAACTGTAACTCCTGCTCTAGAGGACTTGCATGCTCATACCCACACAAACACATAATTGAAGAATAAAATTGTATGTATACAATATTATTGTATGTACATTGTATGTATAATATATATGCTCTAAATCAGGAGCTGAGTGTGCCTGTAAGAAGAGATCTAGCTGGTGAACTCTGTACAGCACATAGCAGATGCCTCATGCAAACCCCACATGGAACAGTACTGGCTCCAACCTATGGGTAAGAACAGGCTTGGGTCACTTGCCTAAACCACAGAGCTTGACCGTGCTCCCCCAGTAAATCACCTTTCTTCAAGAAATGATGCCAACAAGACCAGGACAACAAGTCAATCTTCCAGTTTGATTTCTCCAAAATCAACCAAAATATAGTCACCGTGGCATAGGGAAGCAAAGTCATGCCTCAAGTACAAACAGGAAAGCACTGAGCTTGGTAGGCTTTCAAATATATGGCTTTTTTTTCCCTATATGCACTGTTTAATTTTCAACTTTGTTAGTGGGAGACAGAAAGAAGAGTACCAAAAAATGGGCATGGACGCTCCTCTGAGTTTTACATAAAGCCTAAGAGCAAACCATCGGATGCCTAGCGAGGAAGGGAAATCCGCGCTAAGGTGTTTGAACTTGGATTATCAGATTACAAAATAACATGTGTTCAGAATGCTTCCTGTTCCCTGAAAACCAAGAAGAAAAGCAGAAGCGGGAAGAGGGCAGGAGGGTAGAGAGAGCGAGCAAGAACAGAGTGGACGCGCACATCCCAGCACTCAGGAAGACAAGACAGAAAGACAAGACCAGGCCAGCTAGGGACTACATTAGCTACTCTCTGCCCCTGCCCCCGCCCCCCCCAAAAAAAAGAGAGAAAGAAGGGGAGGGGAAGGGTGAAGAGAGGAAAGGAAGGAAAGGGGAGGGGAGGAGATGGAGAGGAGAGAAGAGGAGATGGGAAGGGAGGAGAGGTTCAAATAGCTGGGAGTGGAGGGAAGAGGAGGGGAGGGAATAAGAGAGGGAAGGAAGGGGAGGATAGGGAAAGGAAAGGGAGGGGAGGAAGGGAGGGAAGGGGGAAAGGGAAAATGAAGGGAGGGGAGACAAAAAAAGGGGAAGGGAAGAGGGAGTGAATTTCGGACTTCATTGTAATCAAAGGCACAGGACAGTGAACACCCCTAATTTAGACCCTGACAGAAGACAGCAGAGCCAAGAAGACACTTACCCACCCCACTAATAACAGAATCACAGACACCCCAAAGTCTGATGAGTGAAACTTCTCCACTCAAAACACAGCAAGAGCAAGAAGTCTAGACCTCAGGCACGGGGTAAGAGGACAATTCACATCTTAACTTCTAATGGCAATAAAAACCAGTGGTGCACAGTGGTGAGAGATCCAATAAGGCCTGAGCCTTTCGGAAAGAAAGGCGCTTGAACAAAGATGTGTGTGTGTGTGTGTGTGTGTGTGTGTGTGTGTGTTGGTCATTTACAATTCTGAGGCCTTTGGTCTGTCAGTGAATCTATTTAGGGCTGTTTCATTAACTAAATAGAAGTAGACACCTGCCTAGCACCTCTCAGCCTGTTGGCATGCTAGGGTGGCTGTCAGGGATTTAGAAGCTGGGGGCTCCTGCCTGGAAACTCTGGCAGGAGACTCAGCCATGGGGATTCTAGCGGTGTCCACATGATGCCTCCCCCACCCACTCCTCACCATTCAGGGATAGCGAGGAGGAGATGCTGATACACAGCCCCACTGGCATCCTCTGCCTCCACACCAAGCCTCAGCAGCAGGTGCTCTCCCAGGGATAGGGGTTATGCCCAAGAGGAAGCTTGAAAGAAAAGAGCCCCTGACCGGGCTCATAAGGTGAGGATAAAAATACTGCCCCAATTGGAGTCGGCTCTTGCTGGCTCTGACCCCTTATTCTCACTTCCTTCTCAACAAGTTTCCAGTATAAGTCAGGCAACAAAAATCTGGCCAGGAATGAAGTTTTACATATTTTGAAAAAGCCATAGACATAAAAAATTAGTTTTATTTTTTCCCCTTTGTTTTACATGTGTGCAACACACACAAAGACCAGGACTCGACAGCTGGTGCCCTCCTCAATTATTCTCCATCTCATTCTTTAAGACAGACTCCCCTCCTCCCCAGCTCTCTATTTGGGGCTTAGACCGGCCAGGGAACCCCAGGGAGCCTCTTGTCTCTGCACCACTCCCATTATTTATTTATTTATTTATTTTGGTTTTTCGAGACAGGGTTTCTCTGTGGTTTTGGAGCCTGTCCTGGGACTAGCTCTGTAGACCAGGCTGGTCTCGAACTCACAGAGATCCACCTGCCTCTGCCTCCCGAGTGCTGGGATTAAAGGCGTGTGCCACCACGGCCCGGCCCATTATTTTTAAAGCAGGTGCTGGGGTTGAACTCAGGTCCTCATCTTGCACGCCAAGCGCTTCACTGAATGAACAATCTCCACCATTCCCGCTTTTTTTCCTCCTTAACAAGAACCAGAACCAAGCAAGACAGATGCCTCGGTAACCCCCAGTAAGGCACAGACTAGGGAAAAGCAAAACCGAGTTCCACCCCTGGGAACAGCCGCTAACATGTCCTGAGAGCCTTCCTTCACTAGGCCCAACAAGACTGGAGGACCAGAGAGACCAACTGCCCATCTGAGTATATCTTGTCACAAGGAAAACTATGAACCACCGGCCTATTTCTGGGGTCCTGGTAGGCACTCCATAGTCTTACAAAAGCTACATGACCTCTGGCCCAGTCTTTAACAAACATTCTCCAAATGAACGGGGTGTCTCCAAATGAACGAGGTGTGTCTCGGGTGCCTTTGTCTCCACCCAGCCCAAGTGGGGAAGTGTCCTAGCTGGAAACCCACCCTGGGGGTCTTGCTCTACAGTGGGGAGTCAAGTACACCCTAGCGCACATACACACTTGCGAAGCAAACCAGCACCCCTAAGACACGTCTGCCCACATCCGCTGCTTGATTCAAGTACTCGCACGAAAGCCAAGCAGCCAGAAATAAAACAGTAAGTATCACACCTGCCAAAATAAGCTATGCGGAGCCCTAAAATAAAGTGGCCAAATGAATAAAAATAAGCAGGGTAGGGGAGAAAAACAGTACGTGGAATCCAGTGTGCAGTCAGCAAGACTGACGGGAGGGAGGGCGCCGGGCTGTTTTTATGTAAGAAGTGGTAGTTCCCAGGGAACTGGCTGAAGCCCCCATGTGCCAGCAATAACATCCGAAGTTTGCCGTCATTAGCCATCCTCGAGGCACAAGCTCTGTGGGCCAGGACAGCTGGGACCTCGTGGACCACATCCTGTTGGGTGGTCAGCAGGAAAGGCCTACTCCTGGAAGCCAAGATCACGACCAGTTTCAGGAAAATCAAGTAAGACTGTAAACAGACTGCCATGTCAAGTAACTGCAGAAGCCGGCAATCTCCCCCATGGCCGGTAGGGTTGCACCTCCCGACTCCCAGGGGATGCCTAAAGAGCCCAGATAGGATGGAGTCCATCCATTCTTTGTTTGTTCTTCGATACACATGCCTGCGAAAAAGCTGAATTTACAAACTAGGCCAAGCAAGAGAATCCCAATAAGGGGCGATTGACTAGAACCGTTTCAGTAATAGACTGTGATCAACGTTGTATGGCTGTGGTGTCTCTCTCGAGAGGTAAGACAAATGTTATTTTTGGACCACAGCTGACCACGAGGAATTGAACACAAACAGTGAAACAAGATAGAAGGGAACTACTGTATTAGTACCAGCCATGACATCTGACTGGCGAGATGTGTCACCAACATACAGAAGTCAAAAGCCCCAGCACACCCCTGTATGCGTCCTTGTGCCTCCCAAGGCTGTGGAGGGCTCTTTCCACTTGTCTATTGCGGCTCCTCTGGAGACCACTGCCTCTGGAGCCCATCTTTGTGCAGAGAGATGGCCTGGGGTCACTGGCCTCCTTCAGCTCATTAGGCAAGGTCTCCTGTCTTTCTATCCCTGCTCAGCTTCCTCCCTTTCTACTCCGCTCGTAAACACGGGAGCCCAGCCCCAAGATTCACCACCCACCCACAGGAGGGGCAAGTTTAGAAAGGCCCCAGAGTACAGGATCATGGCTTCAGGCAACAGAAGAGAGCCCAGGGCTGACTCAGACCTGACTAGGCAGATTTAACCACCAGATACTGCAAGGGCCAAAGAGGCAGAAATAACAGCAGAAGGAGGTCTCACAGGTCGGCGTCATAAGGCTTGAACTATTTGCCACAAAGCTCTTCTGTTCCCCTTGGTACCTGGATTTCTAATTAGTCATGTACGATGGTTGCTAATTTATCTTCCTGAGCCTTGAACCTACGTTCCACAATGGTGAGACCCTTACTCACAGCTGAAGCTCAACAAATGGGACAGGAACGTGCCGGGAAAGCAGGAGCTGGGGCCACATGGTGAAACTTCAACCTCAGGCCTACCGCTAGGCTGGGGAGACTTGGAAACAGTAATCTGCCTTGTGCCTCAGTTTCCTTGGCTGTAACATGAAGACGAGAGCAGCCGCTGCTCCAGAGTTCTTGACAGGGTCCGACTAGGCCCTCCAGAGTAAGTCCTCAGAGGAGCGCCCACATAGATCATGGCACTGCAAGGAGAACTGGCACAAATAGGCTGCCACTGATTGATTCCATTATAGCAAGCAATAAGGTCTGAGTGAAAAGCAGAGTAGATTAGACTGGAGAGCATATTCCGCACGAAGTATCAGCAAACTAATTATACTTGTTTGCTAACTATGCATACATAGAGATATATATGTTTTATTTGGGGAGGTGTTTGTTTGAGATAATATCTTATTAATCTAGGCTGGCTATGAATTTACGGTTTTCCTGCCTTAGCTTTTGAAGTGCTGGGATTACATGTGTGTGCTGTGATGGCTAGCCAAACTAACTGTGCTTCTGTATAACGAGCGAAAAAAAATCTCAAAATCAGTTTGATGGCTTCTCCACCCACTACGTCATACTCGGTAGTTTTGTCTAGCTCCATCCGTGGCTCAGCCCATCTCTCCCTCCACTCCTCACACGCTGCTGGCCGCATGCGCCAGACTGGCTTGCACCTTGGGCTGCTGGGGAGTGGAAGGCAACACAGGAAGTAGTTAGCAGTGTCCCGGGCTCAAGGGGTGACAGCTGACCCAGGTAGTTCATGGCTCCCACTCTAACAATCTCCGTGTCCAAAGACGGCACGCGCACCTCGGCGGGGGAACTCTAGAGACAAGTTTGGTTGCACACAGCAGCACAGACCACTGGAGGGATGGGCTTCCTCCAGGTGCAGGGAAGCCCAGGGTTGCCTGGAAGGAACAACACAGCCTGGAGCAGCTGCTCAAAAGGTGAGAGAGGAGGAGACTGGGGGGGGGAGGGGGCAGAGGGGCAGAGGCCTCTGGGAGTTCAAGTGCTCAAGACGAATTCCTGGTGATGAAGGAATCTAGCAAGTGCTGCAAGGTGAGCCAAGCTGAAGTGCAAAGGTTGCGATGCCCAGAGATGCTAAGGACCTGTAAGTGGACTCCGACATCTCGCACTTCACCAGCAGTGTAGACCTGTTGTCAAGGATGAAACGCTGCTCACTGTGAGGATGCTGACAGCAAGACTGGTCCTCAACCACAAAAGATGGGAAAGTATGTTGGGGAAACCTCAAACCCTTACAAGAAAATGATCATACCATAAAGATTTTTTCCCAAGGTCTTGACTTTAGTTAGAACTTCTGAAATCAAACACAGCATTAAAAGCCTACTAAGCATCAGTCCACCAGGGCCCACCGTTAACTGGATCCTTTATTATACACAAAATGGTAAATATAAAAATAAGAAAAAAAAAACGACACAATGCACTGGGCATGAGTGCGCATCTGTACTCCTAGCTACGTGGGAGACCGAATAAGGAGGATTGTGGGATCCTTGAAGTATGAAGAGAGGCTGAACAACACATCTGTTCCCAATGATAAAAATAAAAAGGCAAACAAGACCACTTTCCAATCAGTACAACCCCCTCTCTGCCACCCGAGGTCAAGTGCATGCAAGGCTTTCATAGCTTATGAAACATCCACGTCTATTTCTAATCTGGTCGCTCCTCTTTAAAAATCAAAAGGCTTTTAGAGGCAAGTCAAGGATTTTTTTTTCTTTTTTAAAAATGTACTATAAATAACCTCAGAGATGAGACCACATATATCAGATCTTTCATCCTCAAAGATGAAATTATTGACCCCGTAGGAGACTTTTGAATTTGGCACAGAAGGTGTAGCACCGTTTTCAAGGGGTCCAAGACAGCGGGATGGATCTCTGCTTTGATCTGGAGTGAACTTCGGGCTAACCAGAAAGTCTAGAAACCCGAGTAATCGCTCTTGTCAGACTCAACAGTGAAGCGGGCAGCAGTATTTTGAAGTAGAAACCCAGGGGATTCAGAATGGATAGATACCACATGGTGTCAATCACATATGTCAAATGAATCTCAAATAAGCAAAACTTCAAAGGCTACCCACGGTGTCCCTTCCATACGTTCCTTAGAAAGTCAACGGGAAAAAAAGCATTGCCACAAAACCTCTCAAACCTGTTACCAGTGATATTACCACGCAGATGGAACTTGGAAGATTTAAAGCTACTCTAACATATTTAAATGTAACAACTCCAAGGAAAAAAATTTTAATATAAATCTACTTGAAAAAATTAAAGCAATTCCCTTGTATACATGAAATAAAACTATCATTAGCGGCATTTCATATTAAAATGTTCAGCATTAGAAAAATTAAAATGTCACATGTATGTTTTTAGAAAACAGGTCATCTTAAGGAATTTTTTAAATAAAACACAAAATAATAATTTTAATTGTGACATTTTCATATATGTAATTTTGTTTGGGAAAATTAAAAATCATCTTGGTAATGATTTGGATGAAATAAGACTCTGACATTTCAAATTAAGTCTAAAAAAGTGGAGAATGGGCAATTAATTACACTTGTTTGGGAAAAACTTCAGTTACTTGATAAATACTGACAGCGTACTTACTACATGACAGAAATCTACACAGAAGACAAACACTGCAGACGTCATCCTAGCCCCAGAACTGACATTCTAAGGAGGCAAGACAAACTGACCCAGCAGGTAGAACCAAGGACAGACAAGTGTGTCTTGTGCCGGCAAATGTGTGGGACAAGGATGCCAGGAAACACAGGGCGGGCTGTGACTTCCAAGGAGTTACCAGGAAAGAACTCACAGTATGAGAGGAACAGACATTGTCCCAGAAGATGGAGGGGCTAGATCCTTTCCCAGAGCAAACAGTCAGTGAGTGGCTCTAGGGTGGGGACAGGTGGCACACTGAAGGGTGGCTGGGGAAAAGAGTGTGGCTCTGGCAGGGAGAACCCCAGAGAGAAAATAAAAAAAAAATAAAAAAAAAAAAGCGGTACCGATGTGGTCTGGGGGTAAAATCTGGGCTTCAAATAACTGCAAATATCCAGCACCTATTAACCCTTGCGTGTTTTAACTAGGGTGTGACTCACCTTTAAAAGGCTCTTACCAGAGGTGTGTCAGACTGAGGGAGCAGCTGCCATCGGCAGGGAAGGAGGGGGTAAGACCGAAGTCATGGGTGGACATGGTAGCTATGAGAGCAAACTATGGGTGTAGCCAGAACGGCCAGGCTGGCTTCTGCCTTCTGTTGTGCTTTGAATATGAAATCCCAACCCCCCACAGGCTCATGTGATTGAACATCTGGGAAGGTTGTGGGACCTTTAGCGGATGAACGTTTGCTGGAGGGAATGAGTCAGCAAGAATGGATATTGAGGTTTTACAGCCTGACTCCACTTACTGACTGCAAATGCAGTCCAACCAGCTGCCTCCCACTCCTTAAGACCATGCCTTCCCTGGGATGAAGGACCGCATCCCTTCAAACTGTAAGCCAAAACAAGCCCTTCTTCCCTTCAGTTGTTCCTGTTAGTGGAGACATCCGCGACATACTCGGCTAAAGACACAAGGAGGCAAGCATGCCAAGTGAGAAGTCGAGAGACAGATCTGGAGGACTGTCAGGACGTAAGTGGCACAGTGAAGATCTCTCTAGAAAAATCACCAAGGAATGAGTGAAAGTATGAGAATGGAGGGGATCGCTGAACCCTGGGACACTGATCACACACAGGAAGTGTAGAAGGAGCGGCTGGCTAGCTTATGCCTCGAAATAACAACACACAAACTGTATTCATATAAACACTGCCTGGCCCATTATATCTAGCCTCTTCTTGGCTAACTCTCATATCTTGCTTAACCCATTTCTAATAATCTGTGTAGCACCACAAGATGGTGTCTTACCAGGAAAAATTCAACATGTCTGACCTGGTGGCTGGCTCCATAGCGTCTGGCTCACTTCCCTTCTTCCCAGCATCCTGTTCTGTCTACTCCACCCACCTAAGGGCTGGCCTATCAAATGGGCCAAGGCAGTTTCTTTATTAACCAATGAAATCAACACAAACAGAAGACCCTCCCACACCAAGGAAGGACAGTGGAGAAGATAAAGGAATGGTCTGTAGGGAAGGAGAAAACTCATTTCATGGGCCAAGTGTTTCCTTGGAAAAGTTCCCGTTTTGCAAGACGCAGAGTTCTGGAGACTGGATACACAACAATATGATGTACTTCACATTCCCAAACCATGCAAACATTTATTTATTTGTTTGTGATAGGCACGCTCTATGTAGTTCTGACTGTCCTGGAACTCACTATGTAGACCAGGCTGGCCTCGAACTCACAGAGATCTGTCTCTGCCTTCTGAGTGTTAGGATTAAAGGCATGTACCACTATGCCCGGCTATACTGTAAATTTAAAAGTGTGTTCTCTAACTATTCTATCACAACTAAAAACCTTTAGGAGAGAAATAAGTTGCAGTGTGTTTATATAAAGCAAAATGAAGGAGAGCAGAAAAGCGCCGGTATAGGGAAGAAGTGTGCTAGCAAGTTTGAGTGCTGATTGAGAATCACGTGAGGGAGAAAAGCTGGTGCTTTAGAAGATAAAGCATACAAGAGAGGCTAGCTAGTGGCTATATAGATATAGACACAGATGCAGATAACTGAACACATCGGGGTGAGGACAGAAGGGATCCAGTTCGCTGGGAGTGGGCGCGAGAGAAGGTACCAAAGCTTTAAAGGGAGAAGAAAAGTACGATGCCGTTGATAGAGAGCATCTGGAAAGTGGTTACTATGGCGACACACAATACACGTTATCACGGGAGTTTGTGGATTCAAAGTGAGACCATGGTCATCGCGGAGACAGACCCCGGACAGCATCTCTGTCCTGAGATCATGGAAGGTTGCTGGGCAGCCCGGCATGGGTGCTGGGGGGAAACTCATGAGTGTCTTCCCATCCTGGCAAAAACCACTAGAACATTCACCCAGTCATTCAGTCACTTACTGGAATGTTATCTGTGAGACATACATGCCATGTTGGTATAAACGGACATGAGTGAGACTTAACCTATTAGCTATAGTAACACTGAGTCTGATGGAGGAGGCAGACAAGCCAACACAAAGAATGTACGCAGAGTAGGGGGGCCTCTCTAAACATGGTAAGATCCCACTCCACTGGCAAAGGCTGAGGAGGGTTTCCAAGAATCATGGGCCTGTGATAAGACTCTGGACCAATCAATACTCGGGAGCTTGCCAGGGCACACAGAATACGCCTTCTCAGCTCACAGGCACAGCTAGGATACAGAACAGAAGGACGGGTAGCTCTGTCAATGGAGCCACTATTAGCACCATGAGGCCCAGGGCACTGACACTCAGCAGGGATTCATGACGGATCATCTACTTTCTATCCACCCAGAGAAGTAGGGGAAGGCGGAGGGTGAAATGGAAAGGAACTGCGGACAAGAGATGCATTCGTGAAGCAGAGGTAGCAGCGCCTAGCCATCAGTCTAACCTGCCGTGCAGGGAGCATCATGGGGCTTCCAACCTATGCGGGGTAGTGCCCCGAAGGGTGATGCTTGCTAAAAAGAATACAGGAAAACAAAGAGGCTGGAGAGTGGCCGTGGGCGAGGCCTCACCATGAGGTTCATTTCTCCCACACTGATTTAAGATAGCCAGTGGGCAGCCAAGGACAGGGTCTCTTCTCCCCTTGATTTGGGACTTAAGGCCCATGAGAAATACCTTGGCAAAATGCTGGCTAGGAAGACATTAGTATATGAATAAGGAGTGTAATGTGTCGTGTGGTCCCCTCCCCCCACCCCCCCACTACTCCCCCACCCCCCACTCCCCGCCAGAGCATGTGATAAGGCAGGAGAAAAGGCTGGGACAGAGTCTACCAACAGTTGCTGCACCATGAGGCCAATGCCACACTGTTAGAACTTCTCAAAGCAGGGGAATTCATAAAGACTGGAACTCATACCTTCTGACCCCCAGGCCCACCGTTACTCCACCCCACCCCGACCAGCACCCTCTACATGTGTATTACTTAATTCAGTAATAATAGTGATAAACCCTGATACCTTGACCCAGCACATGTAATTGGGTGACAAAATTTAACTAGACTTACTTAGAAACCAATATGACCCGTGCTTTAGAAATAAGAGTGTGTTCAATTACTCTCGAAGTTACTACCAACTCCCCCAAACAAGAACACTATCACAGTCGAAAACACCACGGCAACCTAAAAGCTAGGCTCTTTCCATGACTTTTTCCTTAGGCAAAAATTTTTTTTTTTTTGAGCCCAAAGATATGAAACAAAGAGCAAACTGTTTAAAAAGTGCCTGGTTTTCCAATTTTCAAAGTTCGCCCTTAGCTGGGACGGCGTGGATCAGAAAGGCATGTTTGTGGTGGTGGCTGAATACAGTTCTGTGAGAACAGGACTTTCAAAGCTGGAAAGAGTTGACTGGACGATTCCTCTCCCCTTTCTGCAAGTGATCTTGGATGTCTCCTGCAGAGATCGCCGACTATAAAGTACAAACCATCTCACACTATTTTTTTTTTTTTAACTAGAAACTGCTTGGCCTGCTGGGACAATCCGAGGTGTTATACTTAACTGCTGTATGACGTTCATACCATACATGAAATTACCAAGAGATATAAACATAAGCAAAACACTTCCTATTCTCCCGGTTTCTCTTTTTCCTCGTTTGGACCACATCATTTGCTCATCTTGAGTTCCTTATACGCATGTAACAAATAACTATGACTCAGAACTTCTTTCTCTCTCTTTCTTTTTTTAAGATTTACTTATTTATTTAATGGAGGCTGGGGTTTTGCCTGCATGTGTGTCTGTGTGAGGGTGTCAGATCCCCTGGAACGTGAGTTACAGACAAGTATGAGCGGCCATGTGGGTGCTGGGAATTGAACCTTGGTTCTCTGGAAGAGCAGCCAATGCTGTCAAAGGCTGAGCCATGTGTCCAATTCTTACTCGCAACATCTTAATTTAAAAAAAAATTTTCCTTTAAGGCATTGAAAAGAGGTGATAGAAAAATATATTCAGAAGCCCTCCCCCACTTCAAGTCTCCTTCATTGTTTTATATGTAAACATTAAGAGGTCTTATCTTTTTATGACTCATTCTTTTGTAATCTAAATCTGCTTTTTAAAAATCTCCTTCTCACCCGAAGTTCAAATCACATTATTAGGCCTGTGCTAAAGTCAACACGAAAGTGATGCAAAACGCTCTGATTTCTGCAATGGGAATTCTCTGCCTTGACCACAAAGAAGTGGACAGTAATTATAACAGTGGGCACAGGACTTGGGGTGGAATAGCCAATAACCATGTAGAATCGGGCACGGTGGTATATGCCTGAAGTCTCACAGCTGGGAAGGCAGAGACAGGCAGATCTCCTGTCAGTCTAGGCAAGCAAGAACTCGGGGTTCGGTAAGCCATCCTATATAAAAAAAAGTGTGTGTGGGGGGCGCATATGGACCATAATGATGACTGAGAAGCCGGGCGGTGGTGGCGCACGCCTTTAATCCCAGCACTCGGGAGGCAGAGGCAGGCGGTTCTCGTGAGTTCGAGACCAGCCTGGTCTACAAGAGCTAGTTCCAGGACAGGCTCCAAAACCACAGAGAAACCCTGTCTCGAAAAACCAAAAAAAAAAAAAAAAAAAAAAAAGATGACTGAGAAAAGCAGTTCAACCTCTAGATTCTTCACGCACATGTACAGGAAGACACACATATCCACAAGTGTTTTAAAATGGTAAATTTAATGTTATATCTATTTTAACATACATTTTCCAAAAATGTTTCAAAGGAATAACTAGATACAAAGTTGATTTCTTTTTCTTTCTTTCTTTCTTTTTTTTTTTTTTTTTGTTGTTTTGTTTTTTGAGACAGGGTTTCTCTGTAACTTTAGAGCCTATCCTGGAACTAGCTCTTGTAGATTAGGCTGGCCTCGAACTCACAGAGATCTGCCTTCCTCTGCCTTCCAAATGCTGGGATTAAAGGTGTGTGCCACCACCACCTGGCCCAAAGTTGATTTCTTATACCAAAATAAATTCCAAAGAGATTAAAATTTTAGCAAGTTAGGGACAATAAAATTCCTAGGGGTGCAGGGGAGTGAAAAATCTAAGCTCCAAACCCCAATTACCCAACAATCCGACATGATAGCCCCTGCCACTCACTAATGCTCTCCCACAAATTGCTAATTTATGGGTAAAATCTACCCAAAGTGCTATTACACAGAACCACCTCATTATCATCAAATTAAGTTTAATAATAACTCAGCAGTAATTCACGGCTTCCAGGGAACCTGCAACACACTGGGCAAGTCTGGCTGCCGAGCAGGCAGAGGCCAAGTGCCCAGGCAAAAGGAAGGAGGTGCCTGGAGAGCCAGCCCAGGCGCTGCTGCCAGCTTGTTCACAGCAGAGACAGCCACTGCCAAGGAGCAGGCACTGTGTGAGGAGTGCATTCCAGAACCTCCTTTTGGGAGCCGGCAGTCGAGGAAGAAATGCCCGCTATGGAAAGGATGCAGAAAATAAGCACACTCATGTTTGAAGAAGCCACAGCGTACAGCAGGGAACAAACAAAATTACAGTCTTCCAAAATACCTCGGAGTGGAAAGCTTGCAGAAAGCCTCAAATCTTTTCCTGTAAGTCTAAATAGAGTTCAGAGGGAGGAGGGCAAGGGAAGGAGCAGGGGCCGATCTTGAGTGAGATCTCCCTGAGGCCTTCAGACAAACACGGGTACCAGATATGGGGAGCACATCCTCCCTCCAGGCAGATCTAGGTGGCCGGGGCACAAGGGGAGGACTGCAAAGAACCATGGGTTGGGGTGGGGGCATTGGTGGGGGCAGATCTCTCTGAAGTCCGAGCTCAACACAAATAGATTATAAATCCTTTTTTCACTATGCCGACCTATATCAATCCATGCTTTGCCAATGTTGTTCTAGGATCAACCTAACAGCATTTCACAAAGGGGAGAAAGTCAAAACGCACCTCTCCCGGAATTCAAAGCTTCAACGCTGAGTCTGATCCCCATCCAACAAGCAATGCTATTCCCCAGGCCATTACTTAATGCACACAAAATCTTGGAAGGAAACTAAAAGAGAAACCAGAACTGACCCCTTGGTAGCGCATTTACTGAAATCCGAGTCCAGAGCGAGTAAACACCTCGGCTTCTTAGGCAGCAGGTCATGTAAAATAGGACAGACACACCTCAGAGTCACACAGCCCTGCCTTAATGCCAGCCTTGCTATAGAACTAACTCATGTTATTCTTGGACTCACAGACGCAAAGTCATTTCCTCGGTC
This sequence comes from Chionomys nivalis, assembly GCF_950005125.1. Classification (NCBI taxonomy): domain Eukaryota; kingdom Metazoa; phylum Chordata; class Mammalia; order Rodentia; family Cricetidae; genus Chionomys; species Chionomys nivalis. The sequence goes on along the minus strand of NC_080097.1, from coordinate 39,214,384 downwards.
ACCAGCTGCAGCACCACGCTGCCTTCCACCAGGGCTCAGACCCCACTGGACTTGCACTCAGTGGGTCCCAGGATACTGGGGACACTCCTAAAGACAGAATCAAAGGTTAAATTACTAGGGGCTCCAGTCAGGAGCCCATTGACAACTCAGCCAGCCAATCAGAGGGCTTTTATCCCAGCAGTTCGCTAGCAACGGGTATCCATGCTGGTATTTTAATTTTTGCTTGGCATACATAACACCAAATGCATTTCCATGGGACTGGTCACAAAGTTAAAAATAAAAATAACAAGCAAAATAAGAAATGAATGGCAAAATGAGCTACATGCAAACACTGAGGAGACAATGTTTTCATGATGTTCAAGGAGTCAGTCCCAGGGTTCCGGAGCTGCTGATCTGCTCACTGATTTTGCCCTAAGTAACTGTGTAACTTTCCCTGGGGCCTCTGCGATGTTCTCCCCAGCTTCTTGGGAACCCAAGATTAAAAGGAAAGGCAGACTATCTGCGGTATTTATTTCCTGGGGTTCAGAGAGATTTCACAGGTACCGTCAAATTCAGAATAAATAATAAAAAGTAATTTATGATGCTTGCAAGATGGCTAGTCCAGCAGGTACTTCATGGCCCTAGCAGTAGCAAAGCCAGATGTCCTGGGTCCTGCTCCAGGACATTTTTGTGGTGTGTTGGACTGGTCACTGGGGCTGGGAGCATCAGAGTGCAGAAGTCACCATGTCACACTCATGATTGGACCACACATTCAACAGTTCTGAATCTCAAAGCAGCTGGCGGTTAGGTGTACCAGGAAGCTCAACAGAGAGCCTCCATGTGACTCCAAAGTCCAGTGTCACAGGCAGAGCCGGTGTAGACTTGTGCCTCAGGCCTGACCCTACACAAATATTTTTAGGATGATTCCAGGAGATTTTTGTATATTTCACAGCTAATACCAGGCTTACAGCCTTGCTTTTTAACTTTAAATATTTTTATATTATTATTATTGTGTGCATATGTCTGTGTGAGAGAGAAAATACATTGTGTATGTGTCTCTGTCATGTGTATGTGTACATGCGCTTGTGTGTGTGTGCACACGGCAGCAAAACCTGTAAGAGTTGGTTTATTCCCTCCATTGTGAGATTCAGGGATGGAATGAGGTCATCTGGCTTACACGGCAATCACTTTTCTCTGGTAAACCATCCCACCATCTCCTTTTCATTCTTTCTATAGCCTCTTTCCTTTCATCAAGTAGCCCTTCATAGTTCAGTATGTTAAAGACAGAGAGATACATGCCTACAATACCAACCCTTGGGAAGTGGAGGCAGGTGGATCAAGAGTTCAAAGTCTCTTTGGCTACATAGTGAGTTCTAGGTAAGCCTGAGCTACATAAGACCCTGTCTCAAAAACAAAACGAAAAACAAAACAAAAGCCGGGCGGTGGTGGCGCACGCCTTTAATCCCAGCACTTGGGAGGCAGAGGCAGGCGGATCTCTGTGAGTTCGAGACCAGCCTGGTCTACAAGAGCTAGTGCCAGGACAGGCCCCAAAACCACAGAGAAACCCTGTCTCGAAAAACCAAAAAAAACAAAAAAAAAAAAAGAAGAACAGTCACCGAATAAATAAAGCAAGCTGTATTTACCATAGCTACCTGAGTACAGGAGGAAGCTGATGTCTTCTGAACACTGCTCTTGTCATTGTGTGTTTACTGTGTCACTCATACTCTAGCTGTACCGCAGCACGGTTAAAGGGATCAGTCCCTAACCCCACACCACCCCATCATGTCACTGTGAGCCTGGGCTTGGAACAGTGACGAGGTACAAAGAGAAGACATTTTTAAATAATGTGGGTGATAAAAAAATAAATAATGCAGATAGCACACAGGCTCAAAGCCTGGCAATAAAAGGAAAGCCTGGGAAGAGGGCATGCTACTGCTGCCATGACTGACAGCTGTGTCCAGCAGGAGCAGCACAGGCAGGCTCCATGGAGGAGGAGCTCAGACCCAGCATCCTTCCTCATCTCAGCATGTGCATCCATGCACCACCCGGCTGACGGGGAGAGAAAAGAAGAGGGCAGGATGGAGAATCCCAGGAAGGCAGCAGTGAGGTGTGATACGACAGAACACCAACCAAGTCCCTGCCTCTTGTGAGCTCCGGGATGCAGAGACCATTTTCCTTTTCCGAACTGCACTTTTCTTTCTGACAAGTAAAAAGCATTAGTGGTCCCTAAACTTCATGGCCCGACAAGGGCCAGAAAGAAAGGCATCCTTGGCCACATCACCTTGGTTCCTAAGAGATTAAATGACTCAGCCGGTGTCACCTCCACAGAGACCAGCAAGCGCCCACTCTAAAGCCCCAAAATATCACCATCAAATGTTGCATGGACTCAAGCACTGTCCACTGGCTGTTCTGACTCCTGATGCTTTCCTTTTGGATTATGAGGCTGATGCTCTCTTTTCTTTCCACATAGAACACTTACAAACAAATGACGGAGCCTTGCTACCAAAGCTAAAGGTCTTTCCATCGGAACACATTGCCTAAGTAAAATATGCAGGAAGCATTTGAAAACACTCAGGCATTCCTCAAACACTAATGTGAGGCTAAACCATTCAAGAAATTAAAGGAAAAGGTTACTCAGTATTCATCTCAGGCATAAAGATAGGAAGCTGGGATATCACAGTCATTTGGATTTGTTTGTTTGTTTTTAACTTTTCATAAACTCACACAAGAGCGTGGTTCATGCAAGAAAAAGTAAGCTTGAATATTCATTTGCTATATGACGTTATAGTCTCCTTTCTTCATAGTCCTTAATTTAAAAATGGCAAGTCAAGTTAGCCTCAACACAAATTTTATTATTACTCACCTTGTGTCCATAGTCAGCTCTAGAGGAATCTGACTTCAGGTTTGGGCTATTAGAATAAGCTGCTACCATTCAGCTTTGCACATGCAAGCATCTAATACTGAACTAATGAAAACCAATCTTATGTTATACATTTTGCACAGAACATGCCATCAAGACTTACATCACAGGCTTCCATTGTAATTAAAAACAGGCTAACTGATAGACGAAGGGAGTGGTTTCACATCATAATCTCTTGAATTCAGAGAGCATTACTGAGTAAAAGAGCCATACGCTAAGCACAGTGGATGATTTAAAAAAAAATAAGTTGGAAGCATTAAAAGATCATCTTGTAAGTTCATGTCTTGTTTGCCAACTATAATTTACAACACAGATTTCTTTCTTTCTTTTTCTTTTTTTTTTTTTTTTGATTTTCGAGACAGGGTTTCTCTGTAGCTTTTTGGTTCCTGTCCTGGAACTAGCTCTTCTAGACCAGGCTGGCCTCCGCACGCCTTTAATCCCAGCACTCGGGAGGCAGAGGCAGGCGGATCTCTGGTTTTTTTGTTTTTTGAGACAGGGTTTCTGTGTTTCTGTGTCACTTTGGAGCCTGTCCTGGAACTCACTCTGGAGACCAGGCTGGCCTTGAACTCACAGAGATCCAGCTACCTCTGCCTCCCAAGTGCTGGGACTAAAGGCATGCGCCACCACCATCCAGCACAACACAGATTTTTAAAATATCCTGTCCGGGTGCTATCCAGTTAACATTTTACAACATAGCAGCCCTCAAGGCAGCTGCTTTCAGGACCCCCCATACCATCTGCAACACCCCATCATCCTTGTCATCCTTCCAAAGGGAAGTCTGCCCCCTGGGAGGTCTGGCTAACCCTAACCCACCCACCTGTTTGTCACTCACTCAGTGACTACTCCTTGTGCTGCTGCTGAGGTCTGGGATTTCCATATGAAAAGTCACTGTCCTAACCCTCAGAAATGTCCAGTCCAGTGAGGGAAAAGACTTGAAAAGCCAGAGTTAAGTGTAACTGTGATAGAACACACACTTTCCAATGTACCCCCAATCAGGGCGGCATTATTTAAACAGCTAAACGCGAAGTGAACCGCATACTCACTTAAAAATGAGAGGGAAGGGTTACAAAGGCTGTAACATTTATCTGAGACACCCTGTTAATTGAAATATGCCAAGGAAAGACAAATACTATGTTCCACTTACAGATGATGCATTCTGAGTCAAACTCATGGAAATGAACAGCCCCCACTCATAGGACATTGGGTTGCCAGTGGGAGGGGAAAGGAGGAAGCATCCCATGGGCACGGGGTTAGTTACATAAGGGAAGCACTCTGAGACAAATGCGGGCGGTGGCTACAAAATTATTTGAATGCACTCAAGGCCGCTGAACTGTAGAGAAGCTGGAGAAGGTGAATTTTATGTCAGGTGTGTTTTATCCCCCAACTAAAAATATTCAAGGTTTTCCATATTCTTTCACACACCCTCGCCGCCAAGCAGTGACATCTAAGAACCTAAGGACCTCTGTTTTCCCTCCTCAGATGTAAGCAGGCCCTGCTACCTGAACGAATGGGATGCAAGAAACTTAACCTGTGATCTCCACGGTGAGCTTCTTCTGGAACACTCGCTTCAGAGCCCTGGGACTGTGTACAAAAAGGGCGGCAACAAAGGATTCCCACAAAGCAAGTGCAGGAAACACACTGAGAGAATCTGCCAGCAGCGCAGCAGTCCCTGCCCCAAATGTCAGATTCCTCCATGGTCTAGTTTTAGACCTATGAGCGAAGAAATCTTTGGGGTCAACTCAGCTCTCTCCACCCTCCAAGCCAGATTCCCTGGCTGAGCCCACTTGTCACCAGAATCAAGAACAAAAAAGTGATTAATATTGTCTTTGCTCTGGCGCACGGTGAATACTTCCCAGGTATAGCTCAGAAAACATCTATTTAATTCTCACTGTTCTAGAAGTCAGAGAGCCCGAGATTGAGGTGCCAGCAGATAGGGCTTTTTAGGTCACTGACTCATGAGGGCTTCCGTCTAATGGCCTCATCCCCTTCCACAGACCTCACATCCTAACAGCATCCACTGGAAGGTAGGCTTTCAACATAACAGTCTGAGAAGAATACAAACATTCAGTCTCCAGTGTTGATTTAAGCCACGGTTTGGGGGTTAGCAATTTCGTGGCCATAACTGGGTAAAGCATACACTTATATGAGGTGAGCTTGAAGTTTAGTGTCCATAATTGGGATGGAGGAGGCCAGGAGCCAACAGAGCATCTGGGCTGAATCTCAAGGCACTAACAGGACATCACTGCTGAGCACTTGGATGGGAGAGGGGCTGGGGATGCGATCAGACAGAGCTGCAGTTGCACAGGTAGGTGGATGGGTTTGTTCAGCACAAGTGCTAGAACAGAGTTCACAGCGGAAGACAGGGTTGACCAGATGGCACTGGGTCTCTGTGAGCCTGATCCAAGGGCTACGGATGGTAGGCAGATTTTTAGTTTTGGGGTTCTTTTGTTTGTTTTGGGTTCGTTTGCTTGCTTTTTTAGAGGAAGAGGAAGAATTTTGGTAGCAAGATGAACTGACTCACCACAAAATTCTGCTCAACGCCACTGTAACAAGGGTTAAAATGTTGCTCTAGCACGTCATTAACATTCTTGGGGTTAGCCAAGTAATCCGTCATGATGTTAATGTCTTTCTTCTCTGTCCTGATTTAAAACAGACTGTGTCACCAGTGCCAACAGCTGCATCTAAGGCCCCGCCCCTCACAGCTGCCAAGCCTTCCACCTGTCCCAGGACCTCCTCAGAGGGGAAACTCCTCCAGCTTCACTGATTGTTCGGCAAGACTTTTCACCTCTACAGCTTCCATTAGAAGGCTCAGCAAACTCAAACTACTGTATCAGGAGACATCTCCTCCCTCACAGTAGAGAAGGGAAAGAGTGCTCCACTGAATGTGGAGGCGGATGCATTAGGAGATGCGTGAGAACTGGGGACGACCAAAGAGCTCTCATGCTAAAACTAAGTGAGGTGGACCCCACCCAGTCCCCTCCACGCTAAGGGGAACCCATGCCCGTTCCCTCCATCCTCCAATCCGTGCCACGCGCCTCACACTCCAGGCAACAAAAAATGAACGAAGGCGGCCGTACAGCAGGACGTCCTGTTCAATCTGTCTTTCACAGCGAACTGCTGCGTTAAAAACAGAGGCAGGGCTGTGCCAGCCATTCAGAGTCAAGAGAAGAGGGTGAGGCAGCAGTGGAAAGAATCATCCATCAGCAATGTCGCTGAATGAAGGTGACAGGCTCGAACACATCCCTGAAGGAAAGAACTGACTTACATGATAAACGGGGGGGGGGGGGGGGGGATCCTCCAAGGAAGACAAGTAGGTGTTGTTTAAAAATCTAGAGAACACATGCTTTGCTTCCCTGGTGCTGAGAAGCTAACACTTTCTAGGATTTTTTAGGACTCTTAAACGAGAATGAGGAGACCGCTCAGTCGGTATAGGGGCTTGGTGCCAAAGCCTGTGGGCCTGAGTTGAATTCCCAGGTCCCACGTGGTGGAAAAAGAGACTTCTGAAAATTGTCCTCCACAGGCACGTGAGCCCGCACAAACACACTAAAGCAAATAAATGTAATAAAAATTTTAATGAATTAGTTTCAAAAGACTCTTAAACCCATCCTATTTGTGGATTTCCTTATCCCTAAAAATAGCTGTCTTACCACCCTCCTGAATATCTGTCTCCTGCAGTACCGCAATGTTTGCATGAGAGCCACTACTCAGCCTTCACATTCTAACAACACCAGTGCTATCACGCACTAAGATGGGGCCTCGCTGTCACCACGAATAAGAAACTGCTCCCAAGATAAAGCCAGAGTGCATTAAATACAGATGATGGGTCCCCAGCTCACAGGGACGCAACAGCCTCCTTCCAGCTGCTCCCAGGAGAAGCAGAAGGCTGGGCTCAATCCGAAACCACTTGCCCAAGTACGGTGGATGCCCACGACAGAGCGACATCTTTAAACCACACTAAAAGCTTCATGCCCTGCTTGCTCTGGGCCACGCGCCAGAGGGATCAGCTATTATACCATTCGGGCCCCCCGGCAAACACTGTTTTCCCAAAGGCGTCAGCTCACTGAGCAGTACACACACAACAAACCCAGGTCAGGGAAATTACCGAGGGCAGAATTCCTAGAGAAACAGCGGCAAGTGTAAGACCTCAATAGACACGCCAGCCTCAGCCCCGTGTTTCTGCACATTGCCGGAAAACCCAATGGGAGGGTAGGTTGTTCAAATCAGAAACTAATTTACATCCTTAGCTTATTCTTATTATGAACTGATTTCAACAAATACACTAGTGTAACACACACACACACACAGTGGAATTTTTCATCTTCCAGGTCCTGTGGTGCCGGAACAGCTCCTTTGGGGGTTATGTGAGTGACGCTTCTCCTGAATGTTCTAGAGCTGCACTCTCGAGTCAGCAGGATGGTGCAGGCGCTCAACAGATGCTGGAATACAGTCCACTTCCAAGGGCTCTGCAAGTCTGAGCCTGCTGCGGGAGCCAGGCTCAGGATTTGTATTGCTTTTTAATGAGCTTCTGCAGGCGATCCTCAAGCAGATGCTTGTCTGTTCGCAAAGATGCAAATCATACCCACCCAGGCTGAAGGGAAGCAAACCCACTCAGCAGCCAAGACGTGGTGTGGCGGGTTAGCTCTGTGCCCTGGGTAGACCTTCAGTGTTACTGACTACGTTAACCGTCTCTTAACCAGGGGCGATTCACCGAAGGAATCCAACCAACAGAGAGGGCACAAGTTAACTCTGTTTTGAAACAGCCACAGGGTCTCTCAGTGAACCCGGAGAGCCCACAGACTCAGCTAGATCAGCCAGCCAGCAAACCCCTAGGCCTCCTCCTGTCTCCTTCCCAGCACTGGAATTATAGACATGCCACTATGCCTGGCTTTTCCATGGATGCTGAGGCTCTAAATTCAAGTCCTCATGCCCGCTCAGCAAGCAATCTACCAGCTAAGCCGCCACTCCATCCTGCTCTATGACTGTTCTTTGTTATACACATTTCAGCCCTGGGCTCTTTCAGCAACTAAGCACACTCCACGTCACTCAGTTCCTCAGGACTGGTTTATACAGTAGCTCACATAAACACCCTATCATAGAAGAATGATACCATTTCCTATGTGTTTAGAGTCTAATGTCTGCTGCACAGGCATAATAAACCTATATCTTATTCATCAAATAAATCCCTGAACAGCTCAGAATGTAAACTGGAGACTGAACAGAAGCCTTCAGGATCAAGAAAAGGAAGCTCCTCAGAGCAAGCTCACCCACCTGAGGCCCCTGCTTCATCACACTGCGCTTCCCACAAACACTGCCTAAAAAATTCCGCGATCGTCGCCATTGACAAGCGATTTGGTAACTTTATATTTTCTTGACATGCTGGCTTTACAGAACTTTATAATATCAAGGGTGTTATAATATCAAATGGACTCAAATGCAATAAAAGTTTGACAACGTTTTTCTGAGAGATCCTAGTAAGAGCAGCAGCAAAGAATTGGGGGGTATAGCCCTACCAATATCCCATGGCTCACGCAGACATTATGAGAAGCTTTCTGACGGGGACCTTATCTCTACCTGTTCCTTTCTAACACTGGCAGGGTCACCTGTTAGGAAGCATAGGGAAGCCTGGGACTCACTTGTTCAACAGCTTCTCAGAGTAGGCTACTGCCCCAGACAAAAGTCCAGACTTGATTTCCTGTTCCAAGTGCAGCATGGGTAGAACCAGGGTCTGACTGGTCAGCTGGCCGTCTCCTGCCCTGAACAATGTGCTTGGCATTCCCTCCATGTGACAGCACTACCCTCTGCCCCCGCCACACACACACACACACACACACACACACACGCACAAGCTTTTCAGGGAACAAGAGATGCACAGACAGGTGTAGAAAATGCACTGTGAAGCCAGCCTGCTGCACACTTCCCAAGAACAAGCAAGCGTCGTTTTGCAGACAGAAATGTCCTATTCACTGTGTGTCCAACAATACTCAAAGAACCTCATCAGCACTAAGGAAGTGGGGGGGGGGGGGGATAAAAGCTTCTGGACACAAACATCTGTGCTCTTCCACACCCCTCATAGAAGACCCCAAACTGAGAGCTAAGGTGATTCCATGGCAGAGGGGCAGAGCTGAACAAGCACGTAAGACTAGCCTCTGTGCTCAGGGCCAAAGATGCCCACAACACCCACAACAGATCAACAGACAGAACTCAATAAACTGGGTTATACAGCCCATGGGAGCCACGGGCCGTTAAGACCAATCCAGGAAATGTTTCAAGCACACCATACCACACAGCTAATTATCTTTAGTTAATGACTGACTCCACATCACTACCAGACAGAGAACGGAGTAAACACTAATCTGATACTGTCTGGTGCTGTCTTAACTAGAATGCGGGTTAAACGCTAAGCATGGAAATGCCCAACTGCAAAGGCAACCCTCTTCATCCTTAAGAAGGCGAACAGAACAGTAAGTTCCAATGGACTTCAGCTATGAAGCTCGGCAGTGCAGTGCTTCAGAAGGCTTATTATTGGCTTACAATATGTAAGGGTCCCTCGATACCACAACCTGTTCTGATAAACGACCTACATCGGCTTTGGCTTTTGCTATGATTAAATTTCCATCTTGGGGGTTGGAGAGATGGCTTGCTGGTTAAGAGAGTTTGCTGCTCTTCCAAAGGAGCTGAGTTCAGTTCCCAACAGCCACATTGATCAGGTGACAACTGCCTATAGCTCCAACAATCTGACATGGTCTTCCAGTTTCCATGGGCACCGACCCACATGTGGCATACAGAAATACTCAGACATGCACAGGCACACACAAATAAAAATAAATCTCTTTAAGAGCCTCGATATTCTTTGAGCTGCATACCTGTTTCTCTAGAGCTACAGAATTCTCTAAGAATTATGTTTATTTCGTTTTACTCTATTTTTCTACAAGAAATAACATAGCTCCCAGCACTTGGGAGGCAGAGGCAGGCGGATCTCTGTGAGTTCGAGACCAGCCTGGTCTACAAGAGCTAGTTCCAGGACAGGCTCCAAAACCACAGAGAAACCCTGTCTCGAAAAACCAAAAAAAAAAAAAAAAAAAAAAAAAAAAAAGAAATAACATAGCTGTAAACACCACTAAATAACAGACACATCACATCTCCAGTAATATAAAAATAAGAGGACAATACACTTTTAGCTTTGCTAAGCCTGGTTGCCTGGAGAAAAGGGCCTGGGTGGCTGATGAAGGACCCAAAAAGCCCTCTGCACTGCCTACCTGCTTATCACGCCTGTCGAACCCGGACACAGAAATGCTTTACTGAGTCGGAACAGTTCAAGGACCTAGAGCAGACACTACAATTATATTACCTCCATTCATAATTTAAAACTGGTGCTAATCCAAAAGGAAATTAAACACAGTCCTCCCTTAACTACAGGCTTAGCTCAGTATTAAGAGATGTGAGATGTAAAATACAATTATACACTCTGGGAAGTGTCTCTGGATCCGTGGGCGCAGACCTGGGGGAGTCTCTTCAATGTGTGCATATGTGAGATCTACGAGGCAACCATCTACCCTGTCACACCAAGAGAGAGTGGTGGTAAACACCACAAAGATCCAGCGGCTTCTCCAGCCAAAGGTTCGCTTTTCTTTCCTCTGCCTCCCACACCGAGCTCAGTCAATGACTTCTTTCCAAGATCCCAACGATGACCCCGCTGAGCACCGATATCTGCTCATGTAAAACCATCCCTTGGAGCTCACCAACTCCAGCCGAACAGGGAAGGAACAAGCATAGGACCAAACTAGTCCCTCTGAATGTGGCTGACAGTTGCATGGCTGGGGCAGACTGAGGGGCCACTGGCAGTGGCACTGGGATTCATCCCTAAGGCTTGTACTGGCTTTTGGGGAACCCATTCTCTTAGGATGGGTACCTTGCTCAACCTAGATATAGTAGGGAGGGCCTTGGACCTTCCACAAAGCAATGTGCCTTACCCTCTCAGTGGAGTGGAGGGAAGGTGGAAGAATGGGGGGAGGGGAGGGAGTGGGAACTTGAATTGGTATGTATAATGAAAAAGATAAGTTTCTTTTCTTTTTAAAATAAAATAAAATAAAATAAAACCCTCCCTTGGCCCATCTTACAGACCTGTGTTCTCACTTCAGCCTGTTGTGCTGAAACATCTCTTCCTTAACAGAGTTCCTGAAAATTCTTGGTCGTGGCTTCAAGCCTACCTTCTTAAACTGAGGGAGAAGAAGGAGACTTAAATAGGAACTCTAGGTACGTAGGTGGCAAGGCTTTTCTAAAGGCACTTGTAAAAAGTAAAGAACCATTCTCTAACACTTGCCTGTTTTTAACCGGAGGGAACTCCCTTTCCTTTTCACAAGACAAACCCACACTGGGGACTCACAGCCCAAGGTAGGTGGAGAAGCAGCAACAGCCTGAGTAGCTAGCTGCGAATGGAGCTCCGCTCTGAGCTGCTTCGCAGGAAAAACACAACTAGGTAGATATTTCACGGCTTGAAGAGAAAGTTCCTTAGACCAGCAAGGCTGTCACAGCCATGACGCCTATCTGGCTTCTACTTGGGCCTTACGGGTACGCCCTCACTGGGTCTCCCCAACGGCAGTCGACTGTCCTGCAACACTGGATGGTCTCCTCATCATCTCCAAGGAAAATGCAGGACTCAGGTAAATGCACAGAATTCCTGACATTTTTTTCTAGACACCAGTGAGGGAGAAATGCCACAGCAAAGTTCCATACACACAACACACAGAAGACCTACCACCCCCCAACACCAGGCCTCACCTGTCATTCCATGTACATATGCACACACACACACACACACACACACACACACGGTTTACGGAACATACCGACGGCCTCACGGCATCCCGAAAACAGGGCCTTTGTCCTACTGAACTTTGTGTCAAAACATCTAGTGTCGCTGGGTGTTCAGCGGATTCTTAGAAACATTTGTTTAGTAAATGAAAAAATGAAGTAAAGAAAAATGAGAACACGACAGTCTAGCATGAGAGAAAAAGTTCCAGACCTATCATAGACGGGAGGTTTTCAGACCCTTTGGGAAAAAAAGAAAGAAAAGAAAAAGAAAGGTAACACTAGGGATTGTTTTGTTGCTGTTACTGTTGTCATTGTTTTATCTTCTACGGAAACTCTGAGGGAATGAGTCTACAAGTGTGCCATTGCCGCAGGGAGAGAGAGCAGCTGACCTTTCGCTGAGAAAGGTTTGGCAGGACTAACAGTATCCAAGGACTCAGGACTGGACTCACCCTGCGAGAGCCTTGCTCTGTCTCCCTGGCTGTGGGCCAAAGGGGAAGCCCACAGGATGGACCCACGGTGAGGTCAGACTTCAGACCCTGCTGCTGCCCCAGGTAAGGCAAGGGCCATAGGAGAACGAAATGTTGAGACGGATGAAATGATACCACAGTCAGTGACGTGTCTGGGGTGAGAACCAAGTGTCGCAGGTCCTTGGTCCAAAATTATATCCAAGTCACCAACCTCCTTTGCCTGTTTGAAGGGTTGAGGTGCTGCCATCTGCCAGCTAAAGCCTGGAAGCATAAACGACTGGAGGCTCTTGTGTAGACCATCCAGAGCTCTTTACCTGGCACGCAGGAAGGCCTTCTCTGAGCTCTAAGACACAGACTTCCCGAAATAAATACACATACAGAAAGTGCTCCCAGGGATTGGGGAGACGGCTTCGTTGGCAAAGTGCTCACTGATCAAGTGTGAGGACCTAAGTTCAATACCCAGCATCCATGTAAAAGGCCAGGCTTAATGGTGTACACTTATAATTCCTGTGCTGAGGGCAGGGAACAGGTAGGTCCCCTGGGTTTACTGTCAGCCAGTCTAGTCTACCCAACAAGACCCAGATCCTAATGAAAAATCTATCTAAATAAATAAACAAACAAAGACAGTAGATAGCTCCTTAGGAAGAACAACTCAGGTCAACCCCCAGCCTCCACAAACAGGCGCACGGGCACCCAGGGTACAGCCCCATGCAGTTTCCTGCTACTTGTTTTCTAGAGTTATTCTAGTACTCTGTCTTGCCTCCTTGGTTCACCTAAGCAAAAGATGGACTGACCCACGTCACAGGGTCCTGACATGTTCCAACGCACTGAAAAACTATTTTCCTGATCTGCAAAATCGCCACCACCCTCCAGGATATTTTTCTTTTCCTAATGCACAGCTCCCCTGCCAAACGCATGAATGCATCACAATTCTAAGCCCATGTTTACATTTGCAGAATGCAATATTTAACTGCTCCAGGAGCAGAATGTACAGGAGCTATACATGCCATCAACAAACTACAGCTCCGAGAGCCACCGGCATGAGAACACAGAGGGGGATGAAGCTGTGATGCCAATTAATAAAAACTAAAGATCCGAAAAGCAGAACAGGTGAGAACAAGGGCTCTTACCTCTACCTCTCAGTCTGAAATGGCGAACCTGCCTCCAGGGATCTCAGAATGAGACTGAGTCTGAGAGCTGTTTCCTCCCATTTTATATTCCTCTCTAGGGCTGGGATTAAAGACACGCACTACTGGAATTAAAGGCATGTGTTGCCCAGTTTCTATGACAACTAGTGTGGTTACTGGGATTAAAGGTGTGTGTCACCACTGCCTGGTCTGTAAGGCTGACCAGTGGGGCTGTTTTACTCTCTGATCTCCAGGCAAACTTTATTTATTAAAATACAAATTAAATATCATTACAGCGCTGTGTCCAACAGGATCTCTTTCCCAATACTAGAAGCATAAAGCTTCCAGGAAAAATTTCAAGACATTACCACATCTATACAGAGGACCACAGCTGGGCACACAGAGAACTGGTGGATACGTAGTCTTGAAGACAAAAGCAAGACTGAAATGTCTTTGTTCTAGCTGTTTTTAGAGACGGAAATACCAGCTACCCCATGGGATCATTCCATGTAATATACATGTGCTAACATGTATATGACACATTACAGTATTAGCACACTGTGCCCAAAAGCATATGCAATTGTGATTATCAATTAAGAAATTTTAAAATCATTTACAAGTTTGAATCATCTTTATCCTTGGAAACAGGGCTGTGTGCATGCTACGCAAGCCCTCTCCAGCTGTGCTATACATCACCAGGACCTATGGTGGGTTTTTTTTAAAGCAAGATTTGTGATGGCAACAGCTTATCCACAAAGCCATGAGAAAAAAAAATTGTTTTGCTTTTCTGATTTTTTGTTTGTTTGTTTGTTTGTTTTAGACAGGGTTTCTCTGTGTAGCTTTGGAGCCTGTCCTAGAACTTGCTCCATAGTAAAAGCTAGCCTTGAATTCACAGAAATCTACCTGTCTATGCCTCCCAAGTGCTGGGATTAAAGGCGTCATGCCACCACCGCCCAGTGAGAAAACATTTTTAAGACTCAGAACTCAATCATGAGCCGTAATAATCTCGATTCACTGCTAGCCAATGAGGAAACAGATCAGGGTCTCTGGACAAGAAAGTAGGCATAGTCCTGAAGACAAGCTGGTTTTCAGAGTAAAATCCGGAAGGTGCTGTGGTAAGGATGGAGGATACAGCTGTCACTCAGTGGGAGAATACTAGCTGATGCTGTAAGGCCCCAGGTTCCATCCTCAGCACCAGAGACAGAAAACACAAACCACGAGGCTGTGCTGCCACAGACTGAGGTCACCATCAGGGTCCACATGCCCAAGGTCAGACGGTGGTTCTGAAATGTTTCCAACATTACAATTTCAATTGGATCTTCTGAGTCACAGCCACCGCTTCCCTTCCTGTGATACACAATAGAGTAAGTCCCTCTTTCATCAGCAGCATCTCAAATGTCACAATATCCTCCCTCCGAGGTGACAGCCCGAGGCAAAGGGAGTTAACACTGTAATGGACAAGGAAGTCGGAATAAGAGGTTTATTTTCGAAGGAAAAGCATTTGTTTTCCAATGAAAAACAAAAAAGTCAACCAGAATATTTGATTCAAAATAAAGTTCCAAATATGATATGGAAACAGCATCGACCCCTAACCACTACACTTTCTTAGAATTTTCTTAAGTTCTTCCTTAACTGGGTGTGTTCTTCTAGAAACCGCCTGAGTGACTTCACCCTCTATGAATTGCATAGTTCTTTTTATCATGATAATCCGTCTGCCGGATGGTTATAACTTACGTTTTATGATTTTATTCATTTATCATCTTTAATCTGGTCTTTCTCTAGCAATTTTATTTCTCAACAACCAGACGGAACGCACCCAGGGGCTCTGGGATGGCTTGGGATGAGAGTGTTTGTCTACTAATGAAGAACACTGGCGTTTGGATCCCCACAGAGCAGGTAGGGCAGCTTGCCTGCAATTCCAGGCTCAGGTAATTGAAGCACAGAATCCCTGGAGCAAGCTGGCTAGCAACACCCACACTGGGAAATGAGTTTCTAGGTTTGATTGAGAGACTACACCTCAAAGGAAAAAGTAGATGAGTGACGGGAGTGATGGGGGAAGACTCCCAAGATGGGCCGCAAGCCTCCAACACACAGACGTGCACACACGTGTACGCGTGCACGTGCGTGCATACACACATACACACACTCATACAAATGAAAAGAGGGGAGGCAGTCACCCAGAATCCACTGGTACCCACTACCATACTGTCCCCCTCTTAAGGCACAGCTGTGAGGCAGAGGCAGGCAGATCTCTGTGAGTTCGAGGCCACCCTGGTCTACATGAGCTAGTTTCAGGATAGGCTCCAAAGCTACAAAGAAACCCTATCTCAAAATAAAATAAAATAAAATAAAAGTAAAAATAAATGAAATAGAGGTTAAAATAAAGCCGCACAAAGTAGAAAATACACAGAGGATCTTGATACTGTATGCTATTATGCTCTCTTTGAATTGCTTGAATGCTGAGGAAGTAGCAACAGCTGCTAAAAGATATTTGTTTATAAATGCTGCTGAACTAATCCAAGATAGATACTTTGAAAATACCTTGACTTTAAAATTTGGATCTAAGGACATGATGTTTTGGAAAGGAGTTTCTTCTTTTGTTTTTACAGAGGATGAGACCCTGTGGATTGTTTCTATTCCAATATGGTATGATGGACCACGTCTCCTGAAGGGTTGCTATGAACACCTTCAAAAATTACTTCACTCAACTGCTGACTGGGATGAACCTGGCACACAGGTTACACCATGAAAGAGCTGATTAACAGTGCCCCCATACAGCAGGAAGCAGTTTGGAGAGAAAAAACTGTGCCCATGTTCCCAAATATTGTTTATAAATGTTTTTTTACATTTAAAAGGGGATATGATATAGATATGAATAATTTGTATTGATATGGATTTTGTTTTAGTGATTTAAATTTAAGGTCAATTTTATTATATATGTATGTATGTATGTATATATGTATGTATTTCAGATCTTGATTAAGGTATTGTGATTGTGTAGTTCATTTAAAAATGTAATGTATATAGGTTGTTAATGGATAATGATGAATAATAGTCAAGCTTTTAGTCATGTTAGTTAGATTTTCTAGATATGCATAGATATATTTCAGATAGGCATTCTTCATATCTTTCAAAGACTACAGAAAACGGCATTTTAAATGTTTTAATAACTTAGGGCTTTTCATGACAATGAGACATGTCTGCTCCTGGCAGCACCAATCCACTCCAAGAGGAAGATGGGCATTGAAAAGGCTCCTTATGGAGTTTGATAACCATTTTGGAAAAAAAAAAACTGCTCTTGCCTGGACTGTTGCATAAACTGGACACAAAGAACCCGCAGAGAGAGGACTGCTGAACTTGCCTAAAGGTGAGATGATTCTTTGGGGTTCCTGACTCATGAAAGAGTCTGCAAGACATTCTGCAGGACACAGCAGATAGTGACTGTCTTTGAAATTTCCTGCTTCATGGAAAAGTCTGCTGGATACTATGGGCCTGTAGGCCGAAGATGGATGCTCCAACAGTACAGAAGAACTTTGGGTAATTGTCCAGGCAGCAAGATGTCTCTGTCATTTCTAGAGTTTTGAAAGTTGATTATTTCTTGTTTGCTTAGGTAATATTATATCCTTCAGGAGTCTTTGATGAAGTTGAAGAATGGTTAGTTATAGTTTTCCTTAGTTATGATAAAAGATAAAATAGATATAAATATTGTAACTGTAATTCTTGCTTGATAACTGTTTTGTTATATGTAATTTTACTATGTTAAAGTGAAAGCCTTTCTTTTTTGTTTAAACAGAAAAAGGGGAAATGATGGAGGTGCGTCTATTTTGTGTCGATTTCATTGGTTAATAAAGAAACTGCCTTGGCTTTTGATAGGGCAGAAAATTAGGTGGGTGGAGTAGATCGAACAGAATGCTGGATAGAAGGAAGTGAAGTCAGATGCGATGAAGCTCTGGCCCAAGATGAACGTGGGCTAGAATCCTTCTTGGTAAGCTACTGCCTTGAAGTGCTACACAGATTATTAGAAATGGGTTAGTTGAGATGTGAGAGTTAGCCAAGAAGAGGCTAGATATAATGGGCCAGGCAGTGTTTAAAAGAATACAGTTTCCATGTTATTATTTCCAGGGCTAAGCTAGCCGTGCGGGAAGAAAAACAGGCCTGCCCATAGCTCCTTCTACACCATCTTGAAAACCCAGGTGGAAAGGAACGACCTAGCAAATGTGCACGCCTTTAAAGTAACTCGCGAAGTTCACTGTCAATTCATGGGAAATTGCTGTTTCTCTCATCCTGCCACAGTTCTATAAAAATTAATTCACGAGAAAGTTCCCATTATTCCATTATTAACACTTTTAGCAGCAGGCTGACAAGTGTCCCTTGATATTAATGGCAGACACTTGCAACTCAATTTCGTCTCCTTGGTTACAGCAGGAAAAGGGAAAAAGAAAATGGTAGACTCAACTCTGTAGACAGCTAAACACCTGTTACTGAAATGACAGGCTAAGAAATGGTTCTTTTTGTTTGTTACTGTTCTTTTCTTCAGCAATCATCCCAGTTCTTCCTCAGGGGTTTCTCCTTACACTGAGTAGAAATACATACTAAAGTCATCCCAAATGACATTCAGCAATCATCCCAGTTCTTCCTCAGGGGTTTCTCCTTACACTGAGTAGGAATACATACTAAAGTCATCCCAAATGACATTCAGCAATCCTCCCAGTTCTTCCTCAGGGGTTTCTCCTTACACTGAGTAGGAATACATACTAAAGTCATCCCAAATGACATTCAGCAATCCTCCCAGTTCTTCCTCAGGGGTTTCTCCTTACACTGAGTAGGAATACATACTAAAGTCATCCCAAATGGCATTCAGCAATCATCCCAGTTCCTCCTTAGGGGTTTCTCCTTACAGAGTAGGAATACATACTAAAGTCATCCCAAATGGCATGACCCTGTTTGTGGGGCCTGTGACCAGCAGCAGAAACAGGCCATGTCTCTAGAGTCCAAAGCAACTCTGAGGGAGAGCACGCCGTCTCCCGCCTTAGTTTTCACACGTAGAAAAACCTCGGAACACGATTCCACTTCCCTTCTCCAACAATGGTCTGTGCAAGGCGTCCCTGGACCCAGACCCAGAACTGTCCTCTGGACCACAACTTCTGGAAACTTTTCCCTTCACAAGTTCCCCCCACCTTCCTGGATGACATCACTGGGTCACACACAGCACACTCAGCAGGTGCCAGCCTTCTGCTTTGATCAGAGGGTGACTTAGGACCTTTAGACCACAGGGATAATCCGGGGATCCCGCACTCCCTGCCAGCTGCCCTGCAACAAAACAGAAAACGGTATCGACTACATTACAGAAGCACAGGCCCACTGTGCCACACTCAGGGAAGTTCCTCGTGATTAAGTCACCTGTGACTCTCTGATCCCCCACCTTCCCACCCCACCCCTCCTCCCAAGGAAACAGGCTCACCTGGTTAGGAGACAATAAATGACAGTTGTTTTCCTGAGGTGGCTGAGGGCCTGAGATTTTTAGATTAGGCTTTACAATGGTACCAATAAAAGTGTTTAACGAGCCAAATTAAAATTTAAATGTGCATGTGGAAACCGGAAATTTAGAAGGCAGTGGGACTTGCGTTGGGCAGAAACCATCAGACTCTGCCACCTGAACAGAGTTCTGGTTCTCAGCGTCTGGTGAACAGCTGAGCAGGTCTGAGGTAGCATCCACACAGAAGATAGTACATATATCTCTCTCCACGATTTCTCTTTAGCACAGGTGTCTGTGTGTGTGTGTGTTTATGTGTATATGTGTGTGTGTATAGGTGTGTGTGTCTATGCATGTGTATATATGTGCATGCATGTAGAGGTGTGTGTAGGTTTATGTATGTGTGTGTGTGTGTGTGTGTGTGTGTGTGTGTGTGTGTGTGTGTGTGATGGCTCAGTGGGATAATCCAAGAACAAAGATCTTTCTGCCCTAAGATCCTCAATTATATCTGAAGTCTCCCCCCATCCCTATAAATGATGTATTTACAAGCTTCAAGGATTACAACCCAGACATCCAGATATTTTAGTCCTTATTCAACCTATCACACCACTGAATTATGTTTCAGAGCTATCCAAAAGCCTTTGATGTGTGAGACTTTTATTCAAATAAAAATATAATTTCACCTCACCTATGGGCAAGATTAGGTAAAAGTCCTTCTGAGGCAATATTTGTTCTCTGGCCTTAGTTATCCTAAGCCTTTCCCTCTGCCTTAGGGCCTTGGTCTCTAGAAACTAGGCTACTCCACTAATCCCATAAAGACTGAGCAGGGCTTGTCGGATGTGACGCCTCACAAGGCTTCTGTAGAAGCATCACCATCACCATGTACCGAGGGAAGAGCAGCTCCTACTG
Organism: Chionomys nivalis; assembly: GCF_950005125.1. Taxonomy (NCBI): domain Eukaryota; kingdom Metazoa; phylum Chordata; class Mammalia; order Rodentia; family Cricetidae; genus Chionomys; species Chionomys nivalis. Next base: position 39,194,698 of record NC_080097.1, on the reverse strand, counting down.
TCCCTTGAGTCACTCAACAGACAGACTCAACTATGGAGTCAAGCCTGCCACCAGCAGGTGAGCAGCAGGGAGATGCTAGCCACCATCGGCAACCCCCTCCAGACACCTGCTGAGCCCATGGCTCAACCCTAGGCTCTGGACCGCACTGGAAGACAAAGGACTATGCCAAGTGGAAGAAAGAAAATGCACAAGGAAGAAAATTCAACAGGTGTGAGTGCCATCCTGGAAACACAGCAAGGCTTCAGATTTAGGCATAAAAGAGGAGGAAATGGAGACACAAAACCAGGCATGTGGTACACACCTTTAACCACCAGCACTCAGGAGGCAGAGGCAGGCAGAGAGATCTCTGAGTTTAAGACCAGCCTGGCTTGCATACAAAGTTCTAGCACAGCCAGGGCTACACAGTGAGAGCCCCTCCAAATAATAAAATCAATTTTAAAGTAATAAGTATGTAAATAAATAAATGACGGCTTATACAAGCTTACACAAGGATACATAGCAGATGGTATTTGGGCTCTATTTCAACTGGGCAAGGTTTTCAAATACAAAAAGAAAGAAAGAGAGGGGGCGAGAGAAAGAAAGGGGGTGGGAGACAGCGAGGGAGGGGGAGAGAGAGGGAGAAAGAGAAAGAGAAAGAGAAAGAGAAAGAGAAAGAGAAAGAGAAAGAAAGAAAGCGAATCTCACCAAGTTGTCACTAAGAATCTACAAGGTTTCAAATAAATGAGCTTTGTTTCTAGTTATGAAAATATCTAGTCTTTTCTGTAAACCCCAAATCACAGGAAGACCTCAAAATAAAATAGATCTCATGCCTCATAAAATAACAAATTCTCTCTTCCAGACATCTACAGAACACACACACAACAGACACCATCTAGCAGGCCTGGCTAAAGAATTTCTTGGTTCCCCCATAAACCAAAGGAATTAAAACAGAGTAGTGTTCTGTGTTTATTTGCCCTCCATTAACAAGTCACTCAAAGTGTTTTCCGTCTCCCTAACTTAGTTCACAGCCTCTCTTCCCTCCTCTCACATACCCAGTACTTATGTCCCCTGCCCCAAGTCACCAAGGCCAGATGACAGGCAATGGGACACTGAGTCTAGAAGCTACCGACATTCTCCAAAGAACAAACCTTGCCCTGTCTCCTGGCCTGTTTGCCTCTCCCATGGAAGCCCTCAGGAAGACATGGGCCCAGGCTTCCCTCTTGAGTCTGTGTCTTCCCTGTGAGGGCCTAAATGACATTTATATCCCATCTTTGGAGACAATCTTCTTCACTGCAAGTGGCTTTTCTGTGCACCACTCAACATCTCGGTCAACTCTAATCCTGTGAGTCACCAATGGCAGCAGGTAAGAGAGGAGGATCATGACTATCACCCAACAGCAGCAGTAGGCGCTAAGTGACAATGAGGCAGGGCCGGACCCACACAGGAGGCTTGTTCTTGTGCAGCTCCTAGCAGAGAAACAGGTCCAAGAATCAAACCACAGAGAAAAACCAGCCTTCACCAAACGGCGACAGTCACCAAGCTGAATCATGTTCCACATAGTCAAGGTTTCAGAAGGCAAATTTCTTTAGAACAGCTAGCTACCAGTAACTGAGGTGTAGGTCTGGGATGGAGAGCCAGCCCCCAGCATCCCACCCAAACCCTGGGGGTGGGGGCGACGTCATCACTAGGACAACTTTCACCAAACACAGTTCCAGGGAACTTCAGCTGCCTGCGATGCTCAATTACACTAAGTGATTGCTCAACGGCTGGCGGGGAAGTCTCTGAATCTGGCAAAGCAGGGCTGGAGGCCAGCTTCCCCACTAAACGGCCTGGTGGTAGGGCACCTTCCGTGTCTTGGGAGGGAGAGCACCGAACCTGAGAACCTGAGACGGCAAGACTCCTCCCAGCCCTAGAACCCTCAACACCTTACCTCCAACATATCCCAAGTCACAGCCATTGCCACAAACTAAGGTCTCTCTATCCTTATAAGCAGAAATATCACATTTTCAGACAGTGAGAAAATGGTAAAGGAAAAAAAAATTGAAAGATCAGAATGGTTCCAGTCTTCCCAGAATCCATCTCATGAAGAAATATTTACCCTTCCCCGCATAGGGATGGATGGTGAAGGTGGTCAAAAATGCCCAACAAAAATACAAAAAGACACATGAGTGGCATGGGCACGCTTACAGCTATTTTTGAAAAGAGAAAAGTCAGATGGGCGAGGAAGAGAGGAGGGGAGAGGAGGAGGATGCGAAAGGAAGAGGGGAGTGGAGGGGGGGTCCCTCTTCATCCTCCTCCTCCTCCGCTGCCCACTCTCACTGTGGAATGTCTAAACAGAACAAGACTCCTCAAGGTTTGAACCTCTGCTCCTACAGGACACAAGTATGTTTCCAAGGTGGATCTGAGCAGATAAAAGGCACAGGGCTTCTGTAAAATAAATACATAAAGATGCATGGAAAGAAGACAGTATTCAGAGCCCAACCCAGGAACACTGTCTGCAGTCGAGGGTGTCCTTTTCCGGTCTCCAGTCTTTTCAGAAAGGACTCAGATAATGTCACACATGGGCGAGTCCATGTCCTTCCCACTTTCCTCAGAGAAAGCACATGTGAGCTTGGAATAGCTACAGTTTAGACAGGGCTGCAAAGGGTACTTCAGCATCCTCATCCGAGGGACCCTCAGCCCAGCGCTTTTCTTTTCCATTTGAACGCTTGCTCCTAATTCCTCAGCCAATACTGAATTTGGCTAAGAGTCTCCAGGACCTTTGGCTCTCATCAAAACTCAAGGGCTAAGTGCAATGCTAATTTGATCTTGGTCAGGACTTGTCTGGTTCCTTAGAAGGAGAGATGAAAAGTCCGCAGCTAGTGTTGAAATGAGATAAAAGACCTTTTTAAAGGGCTTATCCTGGAAGCTCAGCCAGTAAAAAGCACCTCACAGATCCTTGTCACATTATTCTGGAAAGTCTCATTCTTCAGACAAGGAAAGAGAGGAAAGATTAAGCCCCTGGGGTCAAGAGCAGAGAAGGATAAACCCTACGGAGCTCAGCTACCACTTCAGGCCTACTCAGGATCATGGAAAGAAAGAGCAGACAAGTGAGCGTCAAAATAACACGGCAAGAGTAACCGTTTCCAGGAGACTGCGCTGCTATATTCCTTCACAACTAAGCTGTCCCACTGCCTGGAGTCACTGTTATCACCCTGTCCTGAGTGGTAACAGAGAGAAGGCACAGGGCTGGACTCCCAGGAAAGCAAGGCTGGATGACAAAGATGCCACCAGACTCTGAGCCTTTTTATATGGCTACCTCTCGGCCCTCCCTCCCTCAGCACCAGGAAGCTGGAGAAAACAGGTTGCTAGGGTTGGTTTGAGTTTCAGATAAACGCAGTCCCAGACAAAACCCCTCACAATGAAGGAAGGGAAGGCATGCCCATATAATCATTCCATGATGCACCCATTAAATCACATGACAAAGTCAACACTATTCTAAAACATGCTTCATGATAAATGATTAGTTACAGGCTAATGTCAGTGTTTTGATTGAAAAACTTTTTTTCTCATACAATATATTCTGGTCATGATTTCCAGTCTTCCCAAATCCTTCCAGATCCTCTCCACCCAACCAACTCTTCTCTCTCTTTCTCTCTCTTTCTCTGTCTCTCTCTCTCTCTCAACAAATGGGCAAATAAAAAAGAACAAGAACAAGAAAGGAAGTCTGCACCATGATGTTAGCCAGGATGGTTACTTTAAGCTTGTAGCATTTTCACAGTTTTGGCAAAACTAGAGTATCTTTGACTTGTAATCATTTGATCTGACCATAACCCAGTGGGAAGGAGGATACTCAGAGCCTCTTCAATTATTTTTAATGTTAGCAGATCTAAAATATTCCACTGATTGTGTTTTATTAAGACAATAATCACTTTTGAATTGTCAAAATAGTGGATGTCTCCGTTAGGGTTGCTATTGCTGTGATGAAAACATCATGACCATAAGCAACTTGGGAAGGAAAGGGTTTTTTTGGCTCCTACTTCCATCACCAAAAGAAGTCTGGAAAGGAACTCAAACAGGGCAGGAACCTGGAGGCAAAAACCAAGGCCATGTATGAGTGCTGCTTACTGGCTTATTCCCTATGGCTTGCTCAGTCTGCTATTTTATAGAACCCAGGACCACCAGCCCAGGGATGACAGCACTCACAATGGGCAAGGCCCTCCCCCATCAATCTCTAAGAAAATGACTTACAGCTGGATCTTCTGGAGGCATTTTCTCAACTGAGGTTCCCTCCTACCTCGTGTCAAGTTGACAGAAGACTAGCCAGCACTGTGGATAATGGCTCTTGGTCCATTTTAACTGCGGTCCTGAGTTCAGTGTCTGGGACCCACGTGGGGAAAGGAGAGAACCAACTCCTTCAAGTTGTCCTTCTGACCCCCATAAGTATTCCATGGTTATACACGTGTACACACATGCAAACACACGCGCACATACACACATACACAAATGAATTAATGAATGTTTTTAAGGGTTTTAAAAGCAAACATTTTATATGGATGCTCTGCTTTTTTTTTTTTTTTTTCCACATCTGGCATTCTAGCCCCATCATCTTTCAATAGTCTATGACAGTTTAAAGTAAAAAGAAAAATAAGCTGGGGGGGAGGGAGAAAGCCTGCCCGGTGGTGGGGAAGAACCAACAAGTCAATTGTGTTCAATGTCATCAACAGCAAAATTAATTATTTTTGAGTATCCATCACTGAATTTAAGAGCTTACCACCATTATCTGAAACACAAAACCTCAAAGAAATGCTGAGGATAGATCTTTCTTCATAACACATCCAATCAGAAAAGTGGAGGCATGGTCTCCATACCATATTAGTATTTGGCTTCCCAATTAATCATTGCATTATCAACCCAGTGCTCCCTGCCCCCACCGTTTTTTTTTTGTTGTTTTTTTTTTTGTTTTTTTTGTTTTTTTTTTTTTTTGTTTGGTTTGGTTTTTGTTTGTTTGGTTTTGGTTTTTTGTTAGGCACAGAACAGCCCTGCAACACCAGCTCTGGGAGACATCTTTGGTAACCCACTTGGGTTGTATGAGGAGCCTGAGGGTGGCTGACAGAAGAAAACATGGCTGAGGCTGACAGAAGACTTCAGGGAAGACTTGAGTCAGGCTCAGGAGGAGGAAACTGGAAGGCTTCCCAGGACCTCAGATCCACAGGGTGGCTTGTTGTTCCCGGTGATCCAACACACCCATGCTCCCCACACAGCCCGCCAAAAACAGCACTCTGGAGACAGGCCATATCTGTCCCATGTCGGCAACACTGGGAAGACCTTTCTCCCTCCTGGATCAAGAAAGCCCAAGAGACAAAACACAGTTACAAGATGGAGCCAGAGAATCAGACATTATTATAACAGCACAGCCCTCTAACCAGCAAGCAACCAACAGATTTAAATTGCATGCCTATTGACTACTAGGAAAGTGTTGAGCAGCGGCTAATAATAAACAACCCAGACACACCTTACAGCAGAGAGAAAAGGGACTCGACATTCCTATCTTAGTTCAAAGCCATCGGTGCCCTGTGACTAAGTGTCAACAGGGCTGGATATGTCCTGGCAGCCAGCCAGTGCAGTAAGTATATTATACTGTCATCATCATTCAGTGCTCACAAATCCCCTTCAAGAGAAAAAGCAAAACCCCTATTTCTGTTTCATCTCATAGAAAGGACAAGCCAACAAGCTGGGCAGCCCATCCAAAGGTACAAACACAATAAGCTGCAAGGGTGATTCGGATCTGCTGTGGGCTGATGGAATCGCTGCCCTTCACCTTCAGGAGACACCAGTCGCTCCTACATATCAAACAGTCTGGGTGGTGATTGTGACATGGGGAAAAGATACATTGGCACAAACTCACTCTGAGGAAGTGAGATTCTCTCCAAAGTCTTTCCGCATGTCCAAAACCTAGGTTCTGTTCCATCTGAACCAAAGATATCCCCGAGTTGGCTGCATATTGCAATGTTGAGTCCTGACACCTCTCAGGTTTGGCGGGCTTAAGTGGCTTATTCAGAGTTCCACCTTTTGAGTCTATACCCAGGATAGTCGCGGTTAAAGCAGAGCTGGACCCATGTCTCTCAGTGGGCAACAGTGTTGCAAGACGGAAGATCCAGGACACAAACTTAACTACAATATATCAACTACTAATTCTTAAGCTTGTCAAAGAGCCTGTTTCCCAGCAACCATAGAATGATAGTAATCAAAGAGAAAGGGGCCATCGATTTGAGAGTGAGGGGAACAAGTGAGGGTCTGGAAGGAAGGGAGATAGGAGGCACAGAGGGAGGAAAGGGAAGGGGAGAAGGGATGCAATTATATCTTAATCGTAAAACTGTATTTAAAAAATAAACAAATCAAAGTGTCACAGGAAGAAGTTAGAAATAAACTATAAAAGAAAAATTACTGAAAATCTGACCTCAGTAGATGGGTATCAACTACCAATTAGGCAGTGGTGTGACCTCAGTAGATGGGTATCAACAACCAACTAGGCAATAGTGGCAATGTCATGAGGCAACCCTGGGTTAGGGGTTGCACTGTGAACCACATGAGAAGGCGGGCTGCCCTTCCCTTTACTACCAAAAGCACCCCAGCCCTGTGAACAGCAAAGTTTTAAGATTAAAAGCATGATGAGGGCTGGGGACACGGCAGAGCTGGTGGTATCTGCCTAGCATGCACATGCTCTTGGCTTGGTCTCCAGCACCCCATAACTGGGTGTGGTGGCCCATGCCTGCAACCCCAAAATGCTAGAGGAAGCAGAGATGGAGCCGTCAGAAGTTTAAGGTCATCACGGGCTACAAAAGAGTTCAAGGGCAGCCTAAGCTAGAGACTCTGACTCTAATAATATAATAATTCAAGATGAGATGAAATAATTTGCAAGATATAAAACAGATCCAGTAATAAGCATCTTATGTAAATTAGTAATAACCATACATATCTGCACACTGAAACAAATGCTGAGGTTTAAGGGGCAGAGTGCACTTCTTAGAGGAAAGCTGGGAAAGCACTTTGCCAAGTCAGTCACAAACTCAACTCTGAGTATAATCATGATGGTGGTCGGAGGAAAGGTAAACTCAAGTAAATAAAACTCAGGAACACTTTAAAAGGCTGACCATTTGGTGCACGTTCTTGACCTCGATTCCACTCTTTACCCCTGAGAAAACCGCCATGAAAAACTAAAAACGTCCCCGGCACAGATGTCTAGAGGCGCATCCACAAAAACAAACAAACACACACCAAAACAGCTTCAGAAGACAGTCCCCAAACATAAAGATGTGACAAAAAGCCCAAGCTGCAGACGTGTATATTACAACGAAGGGCCAAACAGCAAGAAACATCAGCACACAGGCATGGCCTCAGTGTGGAAGAACAGAACAGGATCCCCCATCTCCATCCCCTGTGCACGTGCGAGCGTGCGTGTGTATTTGGGTGGGTATGCACATTTATCTTCATGTATGTGAATGTGGAGACCAGAGGTCAAGTTCCAAGTGCCTTACACTTTGAGGGTTTTTGTTTGTTTGGTTGGTTGGTTTGGGTTTTTGTTTTGTTTTGTTTTTTAGACAGGGTTTCTCTGTAGCTTTGGAGCCTGTCCTGGAACTACCTCTTGTAGACCAGGCTGGCTCAAACTCATAGAGATCCACCTGTCTCTGCCTCCCAAGTGCTGGGATTAACAGTGTGCACCACCTTGGATTTTTTAAGGCAGGATCTCTACCTGGGACCTAGGATTCATTAGTTGGACTAGGCTGGCTGACCTGCAATCCCAACTTTTTCACATTACACCAAAGTAAATAACCAGTCACCCAAAAACAAAACAGTAATATCATATGTGTAGCTTACATGACATACTTATAGTCATCAAATTCATAACAAGACAAAGCAGAACAGCAGTTTCAAAGAACTGGGATAAGAGGAGATAGAGTTGGTGCTTATTGGACACAGACAAAGATTCAGGGTTCTAAGACAGAATTCTAGATGCCCCATCCTACAGCAGAATGGATTTTTTTTTTTGTTTTTTTGTTTTTTTGTTTTTTTTTTTTTGTTTTTCGAGACAGGGTTTCTCTGTAGCTTTGGTGCCCATCCCGGAACTAGCTCTTGTAGACCAGGCTGGCCTCGAACTCCCAGGGATCCGCCTGCCTCTGCCTCCCAAGTGCTGGGATTAAAGGCGTGCGCCACCACCGCCCAGCGCAGAATGGATGTATTAACACTACCAAACTGTGCACTTAAAATAGCCAAGAGGGTAAATGTCATGTGCATCTTACCACAGTTAAATACATACACACCAGATCCAAACACCATAAACAGACACCACAGGCAGATGGAGAGACAGATGAACAATGATGGATGGACACACACACACATGCACGCACGCACACGCACACACACATGCACATATACACACTTGGCTCTGTAGTAGGGAGCTGTATGACCTTCCTCCATCATGGCTCTGAGCTTTCATCTACCATGGAATATTACCCATGGTTCTAGAAGTAGAAAGCCACTTTCCAATGACTCTGTAGACAATAAACCCGGGCCTTGTAGCAGTCTTCACTTCCCCTACCAAAAACCCATACCGGAAATCCTGTCTCTCATTTCTTGTCTAGCCAAACGACTCCGACACCCCCCCCCAAAATGCTTCCCCAAACAGACAAACAGAGCTGGTTTTGTTTCTATCACTTCCCCCTGCCCTTCTTTTCCTTCTGAGTGGCAAAACAAAAAGAAAAAAGTTACATAGACTACAGAAGGTGTACACACACACGTGCCAGCATGCATGGGGCCACATCCACTTTTTAAAAATTAGGTAATTTGTTTTTAATTGGATATTTTCCCTTAAACTTGTCTTGTAGAATAACATACAGTGAAATGCAAAGCCTTCTGTAAACTGAGAAGCAACTTCTCCCACATGGGAGGGTCCCATGGTGCCTGTTTTCACACTGACTCTGCATTGCCAGGACACCAGCTCAGGAGGACACAGAAAATCTACACGGACCATTCTACAGAGCCATTGGTGCAGACGAAGAAATGACGGGGCTCCCGGGGAAAGAACGTGCTATGTCTGATTTCCTTTCGTTTAAGCTCCACTGTTGGTTCGCAGTTCTGGTCCGAAAGAGTATACACACCAACCGTAACACATACATAACAATAACACAACCACAGTCCAGTCTCAAGACCCTTCAGAACCCAATGGGGCTTGAGTACTTTCAGGACTAGGAAGGATGGAAGGAGAAGCTTTCCCCCAGTGACCCTGCTCACTACTAGGTGCCAGTCCTACTGTACAAGGTGACCTTGAACACTCCATCAACACTTATCGATCCCCTAATCCTACCAGGATGTTCAGGGTCAGAGGCCTACAAACCCCCAACACACTATCCTCAATCAATCAACACGTAACTTTGTTTTATTTCTGTCTCTACTTAAAAAAACAAAAACAAACCCTTTTAGTATACGGCTACTTTATGCGCACTGGAGACACAGGCAACAGTGACTTTCTAACATACAGACATTTCTTCCAAAGGCAAGTCACAACCCACCCTTAGGAAGGCTAAACACACACCAGCCCTACAGTTGGGACCATTTTGAAAAGGAAAATCACCAACAGAAGCATGACAATTCGAAACAGCCCCGGGTAAAGTAGACCACCACGGAGACATTAACTCAGAGTGTGAGGAGCAGACAAGAGGAGTGTAGCCTTGTCCAGCCTCACCTGGTACACGCACCTGTAAATTTTTGTTATCATTCACATCTACTGACTACCAACATCCATGAAAGCACCTCAAGTGCTGCTTTGGGGTAACAAATTTTAACACGTAGGTCATTCACATGATATATACACAAACTTGCATGATGCGGACTAACCTTAACGTTTACTATATGGATCGTCTGAAGTCTCTCAGACCTTCATGTACAACAGCAGTAAACACAAAATCTACTCGACTCTATCAACTGTGGCTCTTTGGTCATCTGATCAGGTTCCCTGAGCTGTGCACACTCAGCATCCAGCACCAGATGCTTAAGAACGGTGGAGACTGCCCCTCCTCTCCGAAATTTAGCAGGAAAAGGGCCAGGTGCTCAGAACTTAGCAGATTTGATTTCGGGGGTCAAAGGCCAGCACAACCTAGACCCAAACACATGCCACCTCTTTTCCCAGGAGGGCCTCCTCAGCCCCCAGAAGCCTCCCCCAAACCATCCCCTTTATCTATTCATGTCTTCTGCATCGAATCTGAATTTAACTTGCATTAAAATTCACAGATATTTTTTTCCGCATCCTGACAAAGGGGTCTCTGTTCCAAGAATTCTCTATCAAGTTCCATATTCACACTTAAGATAAAACTCAATGCCTGGTTTGTTCCAATTTGCTATTCCTGGTAACATCAAGTGTCTTACATCATAAAAATCAGAGCAGATGGCAGGCATGCTATGCCTAACACAGCATCCTTGCAGTAAAGTGACAAGCGACAAAAAAAAAAAAAAAAAAAAAAAACCTCCATGGGAAAAACAGACACATGGATTTACAATCAGAATGGGCTGCCTGCTTGAGATTCAGAACGTTTAGGGCTATGGGACCAGGGCCCTTGAGTTCCTTGAAGTAACTGTGTATCTTCCATGCTTTATAGAAAGTTCAGGGTGCAGCTGCCCAACACTCTCACCATGGAAGAAACTTGATTTTGCTTTCTGTAGACCGGAGTCAACTCAGGTCTCAAGCACATAGGCCAGGCACCTGCTCCACCACAGAGCCACATCCCACCCACCCCTAAGCCTGTCGCCTCCCTCCCCCACCTTAAAGAGCACCTTCTCCTTTCTGTAAAGCCAAAATAGGAGGCACTACCTGTGGAAACTTCTGCTTTCAACTATCAAACTGGGTTACTGTGAAAACTTTTTGACATCACGATTAAAAGGTTTTAAACTTTCACTGATGCTGTGATTGTTTATTCTTAAAATACATTTGCCTTTTTTTTTTTTTTTTTTTTGAGGTGGATTCGTAATGTAACCCAGACTGGCCTAACAGTAACTGTCTTGCCTCTGCCTCCCAAATGCTGGCAATTACAAGTGTGAGCCGCCACACCCAGCTAGGTCTACCACTCTTAATTGCTTTCCCAACTTGAACACTAGGCTAGTCAAAGAACAAATAGATTGCAAGGGGCCAGTCACCTTGTACCAGTCACCAACAAAGAATTTTTCCTGGGCTAGGTGGGACTCTGCATACAGGGCTTCGCCTGACTTGTCAAATTCCTTGGGTCTGTTCATGCCGTGTGCAAAGGCTCTACAAGTGGGGGACAATGACATGGGGACTAGAACCTGCTGTCTTCTGCATTCACCACCAAAACAAGCCAAGTCGAAGATTACCTCTTCAAAGGCAGGAGGAAGCTGGAAGAACAGATGCAGCTCTGGCCCCAGCTGGACACACTCAGAGGAAACAGATGTCAGTAATAAACCAGGGAAAGCCACGGGGCGGCGAGCTCAGATCCATGACCACTGAGGGAAAATGAGGACCTGAACACAATGGCTCTACCACTCTCCTGCCCATCTGGGGCTGCCATGTAGGGCAGGCAGGAGAATCAGGCCATGGGGTAGAGCTGCAGAGCAGGGGCACCGAGTTAGTGACGGTGCATGCTATGTGGCAGGTTGTAGGCAGGACATGCAGCAGAGTAGGGAAGTGAGAGCTGAATCATCAGTGCCCGTATGAAAAGCTTGGTGGTTCAATATGCACCAGGGTGGTTCAGGATGCACCAGGGTGGTTCAGTATGCACCAGGTGGTTCAGGATGCACAGGGGGTGGTTCAGGATGCACCAAGGTTGTTCAGTATGCACCAGGTGGTTCAAAATGCACAGGGGGTGGTTTGGGATGCACCAGAGTGGTTCAGGATACCCTGGGGTGGTTCTGTATGCACCAGGGTGGTTCAGGATACCCTAGGGTGGTTCGGGATACACTGGGGAGGGGTGGTTCAGGATGCACTGGGGTGGTTCGGTATGTACTGGATTGATGAAGGCAATGGGTCCCTGAGACTCAGTGGTTAGCCTGCCAAAGGGGCAAGTCCAGGCCAGTGAGTGATCCTGTCAGAAAAATCAAAACAAAACAAAAAACAAACAGGTAGGCAATTCCTAGGCCCTGGCCTCTGGCCTACATATACATGTGCACCTGAACACATACATACCCACATGCATGCACATGCATGCGCACACACACACACACACTCACACATGCACACACAATACAAAATGCAATGACTATCTTGATTTGTTTTTTGGAATCACTCTGCTTGCACTTAAATCCCAGCTCTGCCACTTATTTGCTGTGTGATGTTGGGCAAGTTACTAACCTCTCTGTGCTCAAATGAGGACAACAGCCATCACCTCATAGACCCTTAAATGTGACAACCGAATCCGCAGAGAACTTAAAACTCTCTCTGTCACATGTCACATTCTGACAGAGGCTACAAGGATCAGCTTTTACTAGTATTAGTATTTACATGAACATGTCATCCCAGGTTCCATCAGTCAATAACGACAACTTTGCATTATACCTTACCAATTTATAAAAAGAAATGATATATTTTTTTTAAGTCACATGAAATAATCCAGACTTTTTCCACATTGTTATTTGGGGAAAAACTTAATCAAAACCATAACAACAAAATCACATCAGGGTGAGCTCAGAATTTGGAGAGGCAGGAAGTTGATAGAGGCTGGGCGTCTCCCTGGAACTGATACAGAGGAGGTATCTACCCACCTCATGCTTCACTCCACCCCGGACAGGCAGCAAGCAGCAGGCAGCCACCAAGGCACTCATTACAAAGGCATGGTGGCTGGCTGATGACAGAGGTTGGCGGTGACCTCTGGGTCACAGCACGGCCTCCCTTATCTGAGGACCTTCAGCCTTAACTGAAGTCACCTTGATTACCCTAGTTTGGAAACCACGTGACCCAGGCTGGGTTGTGGCTCAGGGCTGGAGCACTTCCCCAGTGCACACAGGCTCCGCCTTCATCTCACCCAGCGCTACAAGGAAAAAGAAATGTATTCAAATCCCGTGACTCGCCCTGAAGACTTTTCAATAAATAACTTTTGAACTCCTGGCCCTATACTAAGCACTGGGGCTCCTAAAAACAAAAAGTCTAAAGAATGACATGTCGTGGTTAGCTAGATTTTTCTAGGCCACTCATGTCTTGGGAAGACTAAATCAATAAACACTATACAAAACACTTTTGTTTCAAGTCTTGTCAAAACATGCTTGGCTGGGACCGGAGAGATGGCTCGGCTGTTAAGAGCACTTGCTATTATTCTTCCAGAGGACCTGGGTTCAATTCCCAGCACCCACACGGCAGCTCACAACCACCTGTAACTCCAGGTTCCATGCCCTCATCTGGCCTCCAAGACACCAGGCACGCACATGGTACCCAGACACACAGACAAGCAAAGCACATCTACACCTATAAAAACAAAACATCTCAAGTAATGCTTGAGATTGGTAACACTTCTTGTATTGAAGCCCAAATTTCCTTAAGATTTAGGAAAACGAGAAATGTGCACTTAGCAATTGAAAATGCTTAAGAGACTTGGGAAAGGTCGCAGCGAGTGGGGGACCTTGGCCCAGAGTGACATGGGATTTGAGGAGTCAGTCTGAAGTGGAAGGACACAGACATGCAAGAGGCACAAGGGCCAGCAATGGAGAAAGCCGCACGCTAAACAAACTTTATCCAACCTACATCTCCTCCACAAAAGCCAGGTCCAGACAAGAGGAGAGGGTAAGGTCCTATCGGGGCAGGATTCCACAACAAACTAGTTTGGATTTTAGCCTGCAACGCAGTCAAGAGTCACAGGCAAGACACAGAGCAGAGCTGGGGAAGGCGGTGCCATCTCTAGCATCTGGAGTAATAAAACTGGCCACGGCAAGAAAGCTTTGCAACACACCTGCTGGGGTACAACATCCTTTACCAACATGGCCTCAGAAGAGAAAGCCAGACCTGCAGGAATCAATGTGCGTCCAACAGCCTCTAACCAGAGAGCCGGGGGAAACCCCACATTCCTGCAAAGGACTTAGCATCAGACACAGCAAGAAGCATCGATCATTCTAGTTCTTTCCTCCTGCCTATGGCCGACGAAGATGGGGAACCCAGAAGCAGGAGACGTGCAACGACCCCACGACCCACCTCAGCAGGACTCCTGTACACACGTCAGAGACCGGCTGCTTAAACACAGAAGTGCACCCCTGTCCATTAAAATATAAATAAATAACCGTGTGCTAGGGATCCCTCTCTATTAACAGATACGATTTAAAAATCTATTCCACTGCACATTGAAGGGAATACTGGCAGGCCATGAGTTTGCACAGCTACATTCGAAAAAAGGCCCGGGCGACATAAGAAGACGCTGGGCCAGACGCTGGACCTCTCCTAAGAATTTGAAAACAAGATTCTATGTCTTGATTCCTAAGCCACATGATTCCAAGAAGCCTTGCAAACTGGGGATGGCTTTTTACACAGTTCGATGACAAAGTTTAAGGGCTCCTTGACAGACAACCTGTCTAAAGGACCCAGAGACCCTCTCACGCCCCACACTGTGGATGCTTCAGCTGAACTGAAAATGTAAATCTTTAGAGAGATAAAAGCCCTTGGCCTGCTTTATTAATGCAAAGCACCGTCAATGGCTTCCATCAGTTAGGTCTCTCCTCCCAACAAGGGTCTCACTGACCTCATGGCCAGGAACTTGATCTAAGCTGCCTAGGGCCTTGTTCAGGTGCAAGGACCCTGAGGGTGATTTAGGAGACTGAGGGTTCTCTGAAATCATAATTTTAATTTTTTATTATTATTTTCCAGTTAGCACACGAAGTAATGGGTTTCACCATGCCGTTTTCATATATCCAGAGTCACGCTTTGTCCTTATTCATCCACTTAATTGCTAGTGGGAGGGGGGTGAGGTGGCTAGCACGGAGCCTCCGCTGGGCAAACTATACTTGAACGTGAACACTGGATGTCTGGTATACACTTGTGATCCTAGCACTTGGGAAGCGAAAGAAAGGGCATCGAAGCTCAAGGCCAGCCTCGCCAGTTTGAGCTGCCTGAGCGAGCTCCTTCTAAAAAAAAAACAAAAAAACAAAAAAACAAAAAAACAAGCACACAAAAAACAATAAAACAATCAGGGCTAGAAAGGTGGCTTGGTAGTTAACAGTGCTTGCTGCTCTTGCAGAGGACCCGAGTTTGAGTCACAGCACCCATTTGGGGTGACACACATCCTATATTTCCAGTTCTAGGGGATCCAACACCCTCCCCTGGCCTCGGTGGGTACTCATATATATGTGGCACTCACATGCACACACACAGAGACATATATGTGTACATGTAAGTAAAGTAAAAACAAATCTTAACAACAACAAGACAGAACATGCTAGGAGCAGCCTTTCCTGTGTATGAAATGCAATTCAGAACAGAATTGTTCTCTTCAAATTCGATTGCATCATTTATGACTTCTCAAAGGGAGTCATGACAACGTCCAACAAGAATCAGTTTCATCTCAGTTAATTACATGTTCAGGAAGGTTTATTCACACATTTGGAGAAAGGAACTAATTCGTTATGAAAATGGCGAACACACACACAAGCCTACCGAAGGCTCCTAAAAATAAATATTTTCATTTGAAAGTTGTGTTTTTATACTCAAATTATTTCCAGTATTTGGCACGGAGCCAAAGCAATTCAGTAACTTTGCCATTTATAGCAAAGCTAGGGCTGAGTTTCGCTGTGGGGCAAACAGAAAAGTTTTGTGGCAGGGCGTCTCAAGGACATGGGACAGGAGTGGGGGAGCAGGAAGGGACTTTTGCCTAAGCGCACGTTCCAGTTCTGGGCGAATGAAACAGAAGAACCAAAAAGACAAGAAACGCCCCAGCAATGGGAAGCTAAGACCAGAAAAGGCACACCTCAACTCCTAAAAAGAGAAAATAAAAACACACAAGAGAGCCAGCATCTCCTCCTACTTGGAAGGAGACAAGCAGCCTTGAGAGGAAGCAGCTAAAGAAACACCGCCCATTGAGTCCACCCGGTATTCGAGAAGGCATCTGCTTATGAAGCAGAGGAAATCCACAATTGGCCCAGAAAACCTTCTCCTCACCCAACCTAGGAAAAAAGTGCTAAGTGGGAATAAATTAACTTGGGATGGCACTGGCCTTCAAAAATTATGGAAGAAGCAACAGTGTTGAGGTGGAGAGAGAATGTGGAGGCTCAAATGCTTGTCACAGGAGCTCGAGGACCTGAGTTCAGTCCCCAGTCTTAACGTAGGAAACCAGGTGACATGTACTTGTAATCCCGACGCCAAGGGGACAGACAGAAGCAGGTCCCTGGGGCTTACTGGCCAGTCTAGATGAAGCAGCTCCAAGGCTGCTGGCTAAGACAAATGGCATGGAAGGGCTGCCACACTATGGGACCTTCTTAGTGGCACATACTCACGGCCAGGAGAGTCAAAGGAGAAGCAGACGCGGATGTGGGGACAAGCCCCAGCCAGATCAAGTTAGTGTTTGGAAATCAGGAGACGCCTCATAGCAGATGGGTACAGAACTGATATCCAATAAAGTGACCCTGCCGCACTTTTCCCCATACTCAGAGGAGGTTCGTGTTTTCACGAAAAAAAAAAATCACTGCAAAAAGAACACCAATTATTCCTCAATCCTTCCACCTCACTAACTTGAGAGAGACTGCATGAACAATGCCATTCTGACTTCCATGCCACACAGAATGCAGCGACAGGAAAAACAGACGAACAACAATCCCACACCTCAAAGTGGCTGGGCTCCTGAAACGTCAGCCCAGTAGGAGCGATGAGTGAGAGCCGTTCTGGACTCCAGAACAAATATCAACGGGTTCCAGAGCCAGCAGGCACATCACAAAGAACATGAATGGATCTCAGTTCAGGGGAAACATAAACATCTTCCAGGAACATCGCAGAGACATCGGAGGGGTTGTGAATGCGGACTGAACACGGCTCTCGTCCCCATGAGAGAATGAGCACACTGCCGATGTTAGGATTCTGAAACGGTACTGTCTTTAAGTAGGAGAAAACTTCGGTGTCAGGGAAGAGACACAGAACCTAGGGTATCAGACCCTTGGTCCACCATGCAGAGAAGGAAACAAAGGTGGAATGTGGCAGGGGAGAGGGGAAGGAATCTGCTTACCCCAGCTACCTCGAACTGCTCATGTATGTATACACACGCACAGAGATGCACAGACGCATCCGTAAGTGTGCATCTATGTTCGTGCACATACACACAACCAAACACACCAATGCACAGATACGGCACACACAGGACAAGGGGAATAGTGAATCTAACTGGAAGGTTTGCGGGTGTGCAAAATGTACCATTTTTTCTATTTTCCTAAGGTTTCTTAATAATTAAAACCTGGGGCAGAGGAAACTGCCACTGAGGCTTTAAACACTGCAGGGAACGGGCATCTATCGGGAAAAGAAGGAACCAGGAAAAGAGGCGAGTCAAGGGTCATTTAACATGTAGCCGCCAGAGACTTTAGTCAGAATTATAGGTTACTTATTTATCTCTGAAAACTGCCACCACTTTCAGTACAGTAGGTCTGTGGAGGTTTCCTACTGTAATCTATCCCAGATTTACGGTGCGCATAAAAGGCATTTTATGACTTCAAGACAATGCCGAAACTGCACGGCTCTGATTTTCACGCTGTCCTGACAACATGCTGTAAACAGGAATGACTCTGAAAGAAGTCACTCAGGCGAGGTCAAGTAACTCCACGTTTACAGTTCTATTCGCCTCATCGGGGAGAAATGTGGCCCAGTATCCACAGAGCCCTCTGGTTTTCTCACACTAAATCATGTTAAAGGTCCCCATACAGCTAAGAGGCAGAGCCCCACCATCCCTTAGTGACTCTGTCGTACCGAAATGAAACGAAAACCTTGAGAGTCAGTCAGCAGCTGGGAGGGGAGAACACAGAGACAGGTTCCCACGCAGTGGATAAATCCAAGTGGGCTACACCTTCTCATGGCTACCTGATGTCAGGCCCCCAAGAAACCCAGGACAGGTCGCCCTCGGTACCCATGGCTCCTCCTAGTACTTCTCAAACTGTCCCCTCCCCTAACACCTCTCCCTTCCAGGGGCTGGGCTTTGCTTCTCTTCCCCCAACTCCTGATTCCTAAAGAAGGCAGCCATTTTTGGTTCTCTGTGCTCTCTTTCCTCTCCCTTCCCCCACTCCACCCTGCCCCACCTCCTGGCTCAGTCTGTTCTGCAGACCTTGCCCAGTCTGGACCCTCCCAGACACCTCTAGCTGTTCTCTCCTGATAAAAACCTCTCCTCAACCATACCTAGGCTCCACCGTGTCCTCATCTCCATTCACCCGAACCCATGCTACGATTCTTCTAGTCCACATCACACCCAGTGTTAACGATAAGGTAGATAAACCTGACAGCTTTTCACCAGCGGAACAAACGGCATTCAATCTCCAAAATTTTACTGTAACACAAGAACAAACTACTTTGGAATCTTTTTTTTTTTTTTTAATTCCTAAGTCATCATATTTGTCGCGAGTCTCCTGAGAGATTCATCCATCCGTTCAAACCCTTCCCCTCGGGCAGTCACCGTGTGTGTGTGTGTGTGTGTGTGTGTGTGTGTATCTTAACACCTTTATTTAAAATGTCTGTCGCTTACTTCAAAACGATCAGACGCGTCCTGAAATACTGCCTAACCCGCCTTCACTCATCACTGTCAAAACCCAGTCCTGCCCTGGCGCCCTTTCCATCAGTATGGATGTCACACATGCATTTCAAGTGACCCTGCAGAGTGCTGCCGAGGGCACAGGAGGAGTTAGAAAGGGTTGTGAGCTCCTTGAAGGGTTCTACCTTTCCAGGAGATGGAAAGGACACAGGGTCTGGTGGCATGGAAGGTCATATCCCTCTATTCTCTGGGCTCAGGGTAATGGGGACAGGAGACCTCACCCTGCGCAAGCAGTGCCCCTGGACTGTGGTCATTATAGCCCAAGCATCCCGGAGAGGCAAAGGACAGCCTAGACTTGTCACCTGCTGTTCGGTCCTCAGGAAGAATAGCATCTCATGAGTCTGAGCCAGCAGTCACTACCAGGGTCATTTAGTGGCCAGTCCCTGTTCTTTATATGAAATAGAGACCTAGTGGGAGTCACTGACCATGCTGCAAAAACTAAAGCTTTCTCAACAAAATCCTGGTGAAACCAACAGTTATATCTGTCCAAATTCCTACTATTCTTCCCTGCTCAGAAAGATCCAGAAAAACCAATCATGCCAACAAAATGCAATATAACATCCCAGAATTCCATCCTGACCCCAGCACTACCATTTACTGTTCAGTCTCGGTCCTCGGTGCAAGAAGGGATCTCTGTACAGCTCAGAGGATGAGGATGAGGATGAGGGGGGTACCACAGCTCTAGCCATGCCTAGCTCTCAACTGCAAGTGACTAGCAGTCTCAGACACTCTATGGGGCCTTCCATCACAGCTTCCCAGGAGCAAATACAATGATCAGTTCAGCAAAATGTCCCTGTGCCATAGCAATGGCCACTCTCTCCTCTGCCTGCCATACTCCCTCCTCCCTCTCCTTCTGCCAATATTTATGCAATATCATCTGAGCCGTCTTCTCCTAGCTACCTGACCAGCTAGAAATAGCTTCCCTGGTCCATGTCCAAGGGCCTCTGAAGAGAATATGGGAAGCTTTTAAGGGGGTCGAACTCAACAGAAACGTTAAAAGTGAATTCCAGAGTGCTAATTTCCCCTGCAAGACTGGCTCACGGCACTAAGAACTGGGATTTCACACAGCAGGGTGGACCTAAAAGCAGACATCTATAGGACATGACAGGGGAAAAAAAGGTTAAAAGTCAAAAGAAAGAGCTGGAATCGGAAATGAAAGTTACTTGAACGAAGAATACACAGGTAGGGGCCCATTCGGGTCCCTGGATTTCAGTTCACACTCGTTCCCGTCAAGGTTTGGCAAGCTGTGGAAAAGCATTCTCGAGAGCAACAGGGGTACAGCATCTGCTCTCAAGCATCTCCTGAGAGGCAGGTCCCAGATGTTCTGAGATAGGCGACAGAAACTCCGCCACCCTCCAACCCATCCCTCCGGGGACAGACAGGCCTCTCTTCATGTGACAATCTCATAAGGCTTCCAGTGACCTACACAAACCACACTTCCCTTCAGGAACTACCTCTCCTGCTGGTAGGACCCCATAGATCCCCCTTTACTCCTTAGTAGGGAAAAAGCTCTGTCTGGTTCACACTGAAGTGCTCTGAGAGAGGAATTTCTACACCTAACGAAACTACACTTCCACAGCGGTCCCCAGTTGGCACAACACATTCCATCCATGCTTTGCATCTGGTTCTGTTCCAGAAGGTCCATTTTCCACAAGTGGCACTTTGTAAAACAGTGTTAAAACGGTCTGTGTGGATTTGGACTATAAAATTATCACACGGCGTGCTAAAGTCGAGCGCTAGCTTGATCTGAAGCCCCAACACTAGGAGCAGAAGCAGAAGAATAGTCACAAGTTCATGGGCAGCTTGAGTTCCAGGACAGCCAGAGCTGTATACACAGTAAGACCTGTCTCACACTTCTTCAACCTCCCAAAATAAGCAATAAATAAGTATGAAGTCCACACACTTACATAAGCAAACGGATAAAACATACAGAAACCAAAGTCCATCGAGATACAGCTAAAAGACACAAAGGAAAGTTGAGGAGATAGCCTAGTTGGTAAACTGCGAGTGAAACTCAAAAGCACAGCAACCTGAGTTCAATCCCCAGATCCCACTTTTAAAAAGTTTAGCATGGTGTCAAGTAATACCAGCAGGAGGGGAGGGGGCAGATGGAATCCCCAGGACTCACTGGCCAGGTAATCTAGCCTGCACAATGTGCTCCAAGCCAGTGAGAGACCCTGCTTCAAACAGGGGAGACAAGGGCTGAGGAGTGATACCAGAAGCTGACCTCTGCCGCCCACACACCGCATCCAAGAGCGGGAACAGGTACTGATTCAAGCATATGCGCACACCCCCACCCCTACACCCGAGGCTGAAAGAGACTGCAGAGACCATCACATTCAGACAATAGCTGAGCAGCTCTTGAATACCATGAGAAAGAACCCACATCTTCACAACATCAGCAACACAAGCTTCACTACCTCCCTGGGCTCCGGGATGCAGATGAGGCAAGTGATATCATTAGTCTGAAGAACTCCTCCACTGAAAACAATACTAAAAGCTTTTAGGAGGCTTGCTCAGTATCAAGAATGAGTCGGACCCCACGTACCCCCTAGCCCAAGTTGGAAGCAGCAGAAGTGAGCCTGGGACAGAAACAGAGGCCCAGGAAAGGCACTGAGTAGAAACCCACAACAGCATTCATGCCAAGTGCCCCGGGGCTCCTCTTGCACCTGCTCCTGGATGCAGACGGTTCACTTCTCCATGAGACAAGATCTAAACCTCTTTCCCAGGGACAGATGCCAAGTCCTCCTGAAGAACTCTGAAATTCCACCACGTGCACTTCATGACCACTGGGTTCCTTCAGCTTTGAGCTTTCAAACGGCCCGAGGGAGAACACAACACACATTTCAGAAGCAAGATCCTTTTAACAGACAGTCATGTGGACGTTTGCACTGCAGGCCGGCACTGAGGAGAAGGTCGGCAGCCTCCCATGCGTGTACGGGCAGATAAATTCTGAGACGCATGTGCAACAAGGAAACCCGGGAAAAGGAACTGGGGATGAGTGGCTGCGGACATGCTGTTATCTATGATCCACATTTAGCAGCTCTGTAGTGGAAAAGCACAGGACATGAACTGCTGGCCCCACCACCCATTTAAGTCAGCCAGATGAAGATTTGGAGAGGGAAAAGTCATTACTCCCCACTAGCTACCAAGTGAGCGTGCATGGGGGGCTGCGGGGAGAACGAGCTTGGTGTGGCTGCCCCTGTCTGTAAAACCAGCTCACAGGAAGATCCTGGCGAGTTTGAGGTCAGCCCAGCTGTGTAGTGAGACTCTAGAAAAGGGGAAAAGCAAAGAGCAAGCTCCAGAGACAAAAACATACAGTAATCAGTCCACCATGCGTGAGTGTAGGTGAGAACATACAGTCATGAGTCCGCCATATGTGTATAGACAAAAATATCCCGCCCTCAGTCTGTCATGTGTACAGGGTAAAACATAGTGCATCAATGCAGCATGTGTGCGTGTGTGTGTGCAGAAACAAAAACATACATCAATCCACCATGTGTGCAGGTGTATAAACAGAAACATTATCAGTCTACCATTCCACCATGTGTGGGGGTGTATAGACAAAAACATAGCTTATCAGTCCAGTGTGTATATGTGTGTGCGCACACACATGCACACGTCTGTGTGTGTTACATGAACACATATCTCCCAATGTATCCCAGCTGACCCTGAACTCCCAATCCTCCTGCCTCAGCCTCCTCAGTGAACTGACGATCCACTTTGTTACTAACTTCCCTGATGATCTATAAACACAGATGACCGCTGGCCGAGCTATGTTGGCAGGTGCTGTAATCAGACACTGGAACAGAGTGAGTGGCAGCCCTCCCTGTGGCAGAGCCAGCTGCACCAAGGTTTCCACACGAGTCCTTCAACGTATTCTGTGTTTATTCCAGGAACCACATATGAATGCTTAAAAAACACGAGCCTCTCTGCTCACCGCATGCCCTCCACGTCACCACCTGAAACACCCTGACATTCTTCAATGGGATGTAACTTTTCAGCTCTGGGTTTTCTCTGCAGAGTAGGAAGCTGAAGTCTGGCTGTGCCGGTTTAAAAAAATATTAATCAAACTAAGAACTGCCTCTCTCCCTCCATGAGAGAGCTCCCCCGCAGAAGCGGCCCTGCCCTTTCTGGCACCCATACTTGCACACCCAGCTCCCGCCATCTGACCGCATAGTTCGCATGTCTACGAGTCCAACTCAGCAACTGTTGCTTCTGCCCCAGCTTGAGGAGACCACAGGGCCAACAAGTTGCTTCATTTCTCAAGGGAGTCCACACAACCAGTAGGTTATTTTTGGAGGGGAGCAGGAACTGAAAAGCGAAAAGAATAAAGAAAGTTGCCATCAACTTTCTTTGCCGTCCCATCCAGAAAAGACCCCGATAAGGATCTCTGCATGCATCTGTCTGCCAATCAGAGGAAACAAAGACTTTTCGCATCTGCACATTACCAGCCCGCGTCTGTCATAGTTTCCTATGAATCTTAATGAGAGCCTCCAGCTGCTATTAACACACCATCCTTCAGCCTCTGCGAGGAGCTAAACGCAGCGGTGTTTACACAAGATGGCACCCAGGCCCAGGGCTGTCAGGGACACAGGCCATTGTCTGCCCTGGAAGCAATCTGGGCTGGGCTGAGTGGTGTTAAGTCATGGAGACTCGAAGCACATGGGCACCACCAAGCACACAGCCCTTCTGCCTTGCCAAATTCAACACAGACACACAACTCCGACTCTGTTTTGGAAAGCCAGCCACGAGGAGATTGGACAAGCAAACACCCATTGCATCTCCCTGCCTCGGGATAGGAGGGGGCAGCCCCCATGCGCATGTGATTAGAAAGGACCCACCCATGTTCTGCTTTCAGCACAAGGCAGAGACCTCTGCAAACTGCAGTCTAACTAATGGAGCACCTCCAATAGCCATGCCACAGCGCAGACCGTTCCAGACTCCCACCTCTTAACCTCCGAGCAATGGAGTAACAGCCTGGGACGGGGGAGCCCTTACAAATACCATGTGACACCAACCTAGGACAGGTTTTGTCTCCTCCTCTCTCCCTCATCCTTTTTCTTTCTAGTTCTTCTTTGTGGATGTCTTTCGGTTACCAAGGAAACGGCTCGTAAGTGATACACTGCATTCGACAATCATTAACCTGTATCTTCGCTCAGGTATTTTACACAAGCGCTGATGGCTTAGGGCACCACCAATCAGAATCCACCCCATTCAATCACCCCCACACCTCTGCTGCCGGGAGGAACATCCTACATGATCCCCTCCACTTGAGTGGGGGGTGAGACCCGGGGATGTGGCAGGTAGCACTCTAATGGTTGCATACATCATTTTACAGGGCATAGGGGTTTGTGCAGATGTCATTAAGGATTCTGATCACTCACTCTGAACCATCCTGAGTAGGCCTGCCCTAATCAGATGATGGAGGGAAAAGGGGGGGGGGGTTGATCAATAAGGATAAGGCCACTGTGGCTTCCACATCCACAGGAATTTAATTAAGTCAGTAACCTGGGGAACCAGGATGGGAGGCTCCAAGTCTCAGACGAGCACAGACCCATGAAGCACCTATACCGTGACGCCAAAAGAGGACTCAGCTAAGCTGGAACTACGCTCCCACCCCACTGAGTGTCCCCCGAGTCCATGTGCTAAAGGATTAGTCAGCAGCATGTGGTATAGTGCTACTGGGAGACAGTGGAGCCTTCATGTGCCATAGTAAGAGTTAGTTTGATGGTGGCACTGCAGAGGATGCTGGATCCAGCCCCTCCCGCTCTATCTTTCCTTTCTCTTCAGACAGCTGTGAGGTGAGAAGTCTCTTCCAGAGTGGAAGGAACGAGAATGTGAGCAAAGATGTCAAGACCATGAGGGGTACACTCACTGAAACTGTTTACCTGAGCTAATGGGAGCTCACCAACTTCAGCCAGACTGGGAAGGAACAAGCATAGGACCAAATAGTGCCTCTGAATGTGGCTGACAGTTGCATGTCTGGGGCAGACTGAGAGGCCACTAGCAGTGGCACCAGGATTTATCCCCACTGCTTGTACTGGCTTTTTTTTTTTTTTTTTTTTTTTGGTTTTTTTGAGACAGGGTTTCTCTGTGGTTTTGGAGCCCGTCCTGGAACTAGCTCTTGTAGACCAGGCTGGTCTCGAACTCACAGAGATCCACCTGCCTCTGCCTCCCAAGTACTGGGATTGTACTGGCTTTTTTGGAACCTATTCTCTTTGGATGAATAACTTGCTCTGCCTAGATATAGTAGGGAAGGCCTTGGGCCTTCCACAAAGCAATGTGTCTTAACTTCCCTGTGGAGTGGATAGGGAGTAGGGTAAGAGGATATGTGGAGGGAATGGGAGGAGGGGAAAGAGTGGGAACTTGGATTGCTATGTATAATGAAAAAAGATAATGTTTTCATATATATACTTATATGAAGTTTATATATGTGTGTGTATGTGTATATATACATACATACATACATACATACATATATATATATATAGAGAGAGAGAGAGAGAGAGAGAGAGACTTCCACTATATGTTCCTGCCCTGATGTGTTATCTTGCCACAAGCAAGGAAACCAAAACTTATAGTCCAAATGAACCTTTCCTTCTTCAAAGTCACTGAACTCAAGTGTTTCATCACCATAATGAGAGCCACAAACACTGTGGTAATTTCCGGTACTGGACTAGGACTCTAGCGGCAAATGAATATAGAAATACAGGAGACAGAGTGATGAGGAGTAAATACAGGCTCCTATAGTACCATGGATGGGAACACTATCCATGGCCAGGCAGGAATATCCAGATATAAGAAATAAGATTCTCCAACTTCTACAAATTCATCAAAGTTGGCATCATTTGAAAAGCAGAGTTCCTCCCGACCCAGGCACGATGCACTTATGTAAATGAGGTGATGTTATCTGTATCTTTCGGTTCCATACACATCTGCCCAATAAACACACATTGATCATCAACTAGCTTTTTTTTTCCTTTTATTGGAAACAGATTTTTCCCCTCACATAATATATTCTGATTACGGTTTCCCCTCCCTCTACTTGTCCCAATTCCCCCTCACCTCCCCTCCCATACAGATCCATCCTCTTTCTGTCTCTTGTTAGAAAACAAACAAGCATCTAAGGAACAATAATAAAATATAATAAGATAAAACAAATAAAAAAACACATAGGAATAGGATAAAACAAACAAACAGAAGGAAAAAACTCAAGAAACAAATATATAGCCTGGCAGTGGTGGTGCACGCCTTTAAACCCAACAGAGGCAGGCAGATCTCTGTGAGTTTGAGGCCAGCTTGGTCTACAAGAGCTAGTTTCAGGACAGGCACCAAAGATACACAGAGAAACTCTATCTCGAAAAACCAAAAAGAAGAAGAAAATAGGAAACAGATATATAGACACAGACCCACTCATTCACATTCAGGAATCCCATAAAAACATTTAACTGGTAGCCATAATATATAATACCCAAAGAAGGAAAAAATATAAATAAAATAAAATAAAAATTAAGATAAACATTAAAAAAAGAAAACTCCCTGACATGACATTATGAGAGAAGGAAACTCCAATGACGCCACTGAGTTCATCTTCTGCTGGACATGCAGTCTATCCTTAAGAGTAGTGTGTTTCCCTAGAGGAAACAAATTTCCATTTGCAAGTGATCACCAACTATTTTCTAAGCATTCCCTGGTGCTAATGAACTTTGTTATCATACAGTCAACATAAGAAGCCATAAAACACACAGTCCATGCAAAGCTTTAATGCTCCTACCTGAAGAGCATGAGATGTCAGAATGGAGACCACCTCTGACCACTCTGTCACCCCCCCACCCTCCAGCACACTTGCACACAGCTCTTAATTTTGTAGATGCACACTCTGATGGAGCATGCGCTACAACCTGGAGAATCGTTGGTGTGTATAAATCGGACAAAGAAAGCTCTCTAGGGCCCAGTTTCTTCACCAGACCACAAGGATACAATGAGAGCTCTCTACTTAGACACATCTTCGTGGTTCTCTAAGCCGCACTGGTGGCTACCATCATCAACACTGAGGGTACACAGCAGCTGAGCTTAAACGCTACACCTACAGAAAACACCATGAGATGGCTAAGCCGGTAAGGGCACTTGCTGCCAAGCCTTACAAACCCGAGCTCAAACCCCAGAACCTACACAGTAGAAGGAGCACAAAGCGTGCTCAAAATCTGCATGTGTGCAGGCACAGACATGTATACACACACACACACACAAATAAATAAATGAAATAGAAAGTCTGTTAAATTCCTAACGTGCAGAGCATTTGACCCTTTGTCCTGACAATGGAGACCCTCGGCATGGAGTCATTCCTTCAGCTTGTCTGAATAGTGGGGCGAGAGAGGGGAACAGAAAAGTAGACAGGGATCTCTACCTGGTAAAAGAGAAGAGCTCTTGATGACCAGAAAGGTTTTGTTTCAACTTTTTTCCTACATTTATTTCACCACTAGCTGGTCAAAAGGACCTGCTATTCTAACACTCAAGAACTATTCAGGTAAACCTCACCCAAAGACCAAGGTACAGACGAACCTTTATTAGCACTGTTGACAAAACACCACTTCTGGCTGAACTCACCTAAAGTAACAGATAAGCAAAAGATGAAGAACCACCACCAAAACACAAAGTAACCCAGGCAACCGAGGTACACAAGTGTTTTGTAACTTTAAGTTATATGGGCTGGCTTTTTTTTTTTTTTTAAGACCTCTTAAGTCATTACATTGTTTACTTTCCCTTTTGCTGGAGAGATGCCTCAGCAGTTAAGGGCACTAAGCTACCTTTCCAGAGGATCCAGGTTAGATTCCCGACATTCATAGTGGCTCACAGCTGTCTGTAGCTCAAGTTCCAAAGGCTCTGACACCTGCCTTCTTCCAGTACCAGACACCTACGTGATACATAAACATACATACAGGCAAAACGCCCTTACATTTTCCTTTTATAAGCCCAAGAGTAGAGTGAAAGAATAGTTGAGATGGGAATTCTTTAAAAAAAAAAAAAAAGGTGGGGTGAGGGTAGAAGGGCTGGAGAGATAGCTCATGGGTTAACAGCACTGACTGCTCTTCCAGAGGACCTGGGTTCGATTCCTAGCAGCTCACAACCATTTGTAACTCCGTTCCAGAGCATGCGATGCCTTTTTCTAGCCTCCATGGACACCAGGCATGCAAGAGGTGTACAGACATACTCGCACACAGACTGTTAGATCTCAAAATAGGACTAGTCTCTCCTGTACCAGTGGCTCCTTCCAGCACTTCTGACCCGGCCCCAATCCTACGCCCCTCCCTCCCAGGGGCTGGGTTTCACTTCCCTTCCCCAGTCTGATCCCTAGATAACCACTTTGGCTGTTCTGGTCTCTTGGTCTCATGGCCTCTTGGCCCAGGTCACTTCTCTTGGTCATCAGCAACTCTCTTGCTCTCCCTCCCCCTCTCTCTTTCCATGGTCCAGTTTAATCGCCAGCCATGTTCACGGACTCTTCCCTCTGCCTGCTTTCTCCCTTACTTCTACAATAAAAATCTTCTCCATACTTTAGGGGTAGTCATGTCTTCCTCCTTTTATTTCATTTTCTCATTCACAGGCAAAACAACCATACACATTAGATATAAATAAATCTATCTAAAAAGAAAGTGGGATTCGGGCATAAACAGTTGTTTTAAGTCTCCAAATGGATGAAAGGAAAGTGGTCCTGTCCCTCTCATCACTCACCATAGTCTGCTTCTCCCCAACTCTGCGAGTAGAAGCTGTCACCTTCATCTCTCCTTGCCCATTGCTTCTCACCCAATGTAGCCACATTTTCCTTCCATCTAATGAACTGGAGGCACCACAAAAGTAGACACCATGTTCTCTTCAGATACCTCCTCTTCGGAAGCACCCAGCATACAGAGCCTGCCAGCATCCATTCATCCATCCACTCCCCCATCCGTCCATCCACTCCCCCATCCGTCCATCCACTCCCCCATCCGTCCATCCACTCCCCCATCCGTCCATCCACCCATCTTTCAGTCTTATTTCAACATCTCCTTTCAGTAAAAGCATCCACTAGGCTCTTACCACAAGCCATGAATGATTCCACAAGTTGTACAACTTTTATGCAGTTTTTGTCACTAGTCAATATAATGAAATAATATTAATTGTATTTCTAGGGATATGCAAATAAATGCGTAATTCAGATGGATGCCAACCAAAGACCAAACTACAGTTTCACTGAAGTCCAATGTGGTGCAACAATGAGCTCATTGGGCTTGTTTACAAAACACGGATGATGGATTACTCACGTGGGCAATCCCAAAACGGTTGTTTATAAAACGTGGATGATGGGTTACTCACATGGACAAGCTCAAAACAGCTGCACTGGGGCCCGAGTCACGAACTAAAAAAAAAAACGGCACCGGGGAGCGTGCTGTGTTAGCTAGCGGGCTACGCGCTTGAGTCGGGGGCAAAATAGCCCGACGTTGGACGCCAAAATGTAATGGCGTAAACGAATGCACACAGATTGTAAAAATATATACAGCTTTAATGGGGAAATAGACTTACAGAAGCACCGTTCCTGCGAAGCCCAGGAAAGCAGAAGCAAGCGCTGAGAGCATGCTCAGATTTATAGGTAAACATTAGCCGGAGGCGAACACGCCCCCTAAGGGGCGGGACTTATCCCTACATCTGAGAACCCAATCAGGGTCTCTAGAAGAACACCCATTGTTCTTAACCACTCAACCATCTCTCCAGGCCTAGTCACAGCTTTTAATACAATAAATTACCCTAATGGAGGAGCTCTAGGGTGGCCCTGGAGCCAGGAACCCACCAAGGAAAAAGTAACATGCCATTACCATTGACTTCTGAACCATGAAAGGCAGGAGGGGATAAGATGAGAAGCCCACCACCTGGAGAAGACCAGCAGCAAGCCACAAATCAGAACCACGACACTGGGTCCCTCCCCTCTTACACCGGGGTATTTCTCCACTCTAGAAAAGCCCAAAGCAATTACCTCTAAAGATAAAGAAGAACGGGGAGCTGGTTCCGTTGGTAAAGCGCCTGCCACACAAGCATGGGGACCTGAACTCAAATCACCACCAGCATGCACTCAATAAAGTGGGGCATGGGCGCATGCTCACACAATCTGAGACAGGCAGATCCCAGGAGCTCCCAAGCTGGCTGTTCCAGTCAACCTATGAGCTCCAGGGCCAGGGAGAAACCCCTGTATCAATACGAAGCGGAGAATGATCAGTGTAGACACTCAACCCCATCACACATGTCCACATACCTAAACACACGTGTGTACGCACACGAAATAAAGCCATGCACACACAGCATTCTCTCTCAAATAAATAAGAGAGCCTGTGGCTGCTAAGCAGGGTCACTCACCTGTCACGTATCTCCGTTTATGAGTACTCTCTTAAAAATTCGATTGACTACGGACTGCACGATCCCTTACTAGAACACACCAGCAAGGCTCATGATCACAACAACCAAACTATTACTAACTGAGAAGCATCACCAGTATCTAACCCTGTGCCAGGCCCAGAGAGACCAAAGAATGAAACACGGCGCCTTTGCCACACCAGTCAGGCATCCCTTGGAGCAGAGGCTCCGGCTTGACTTGGATGCCTCCTCATATCTAGCCTGTGAGCCTGAGATAATTATTTAAACACAGCCTTTGAAGAACTGGCGCTCTCTTGCAGATGCTAGGCTGTGGCCCCTCCATTGCCTCAGGAAGTCCTCCCCTCCCATCGAGGAGCTATAAGTGGGGTAGTCAAACTGAATTTGAATCTGTTTCTCCACAGATTCAAGCTGCTGTGCCCTGGCTCTGAACCTCAAGGAAATGAGAGTCACAGTGTACCTGCTCCCTAAGATTGGGGAACTAAACGTGAAAAAACAACAGCCAGGGGAGAGCGTGATATCTGACTCAAAAACAAAACATTGTTGCTGTTATGGTCATGATTATTAACTGGAGATGAGATGTGTAAACATGTTAGGATCATGAGTCATGGAATCACCATTACTGCCCACCAGACCCCAGAGATGAAGGTGAGCAGGCGAGAGGTGGGGGTTGTAGGGGTGGGAGTGGAGTATCGCAAAAGAGGGAGCAGTTAAGACTTGGGGATGATTTACAGGGATGGAAACAAACTTCAGGTTTTGGCTCCCGTTCTCTTTTATTTGGTAACTATGGTGAGATCAGAAAAGATATGATCACATATAAAGTGGAGGCCTTCAACCGGGAAAATGTGAAGGCATTTACGAGAAAGGCAGCTGGAGCCTTGGAGGCTCTTGAGGAAGGTCTCATGGGAGACCCCGGTAGAATAAGCAGGGTGGTGCCAGATTCCAGAAGCCCTAGAGACTCCTGTCAAGCAGCTGCTCCTGGGTGGGCCAGCGGGAGAGAACCAAGGAGGGGGTCTGAGAGGCAATGTGCAGGATCAGATCGCAGCTGTGCCTTAGGAAGTCGGAGAGGGACAAGCCACATGGTCCCAGGGCTACAGACGCAACCAGCACTCCACTTACCCAGCAAAGGGCAGCTCGCAATGACAGGGTGTTGTGAGAAAGGGGGTTCAAGTTTCAGAAGCAGACAACTGGGGTACAAATTCTGACTCCCTACCCCTGCCTCTGCAGAATTTTGGCAAGCTGCTTAACAGCTATAAGCCCTGGCTGTCATAACATAAACGATACCTGTGTTCAGGCTGAGGGGGACGGTTACCCGACAGCATATGGCATTCACAAAAGGCTGGGCAATGCTCGTCCACTTTAAAACCTGTCAGCTAACTGTATCCCAGGGGTCACAGGCAACTGGCTCAGCACTAGATTTTTTTGTTCATCTGGTTTTTTTTTAATTTTTTTTCAAGTGCCACTTCTGAACGGAATTAAAATATTTCATGAAGATAGCGTTGACGAGCTACTTTACAATAGAAATGAAAACAACGTGGCCGGCCTTCCAAATGTAGGCATGGAGTCAGGCAAAGCTCCAGCTGTTTAAAACAGCTTGTCGCCTGGGAACCAGTGAAGACTGGAGGGCTGAGACCATACAACAGTGATTTGCTTTCTTGGTGGGAGAGCACACACATAGTTGTGTTTTTAGTCTACTTTAGGAAGACATGATCGCCATACGGTAGAATGCACCGACTTTCGGTATGGAACGCTGACAAGCGTATTCACCTGTGCACTGCATGTTCCAACCAATGCGAAGGTTCTCCAAGCAGACATGAGGTGCACGCCTGCAATCCTAGCACTTGGCAGGCTGAGGCAGGAGAATCAGAAGTTCAAGGCCTGTGTGGACTACATGACAATCCCTTTTCCCAAGAACAAGCAGAAAAGCAGCAAGGACAAAACTGCTTCCTCATTCTTCCTGCCCCTCGCAAGGCGGCACTCCCTGGCCCAGCTCTATGTCTGTTTGGTCCCTGTGTCTGCCTTGGTGTCGTTTTCCAAATCATGTCTACGTGACCACATACTCCTTTCAATGTGTGCTCTCTCAGAACTTTTTAAATTTATATTATTTTGCTAGTCAAAATTACTAACAATGCCAAGTGCCTTATCAAAAGATTTGTTAGCATGCTAAGTTAAAACCAGCCGGGAGCTGTTCATCCCTTCAAAGGACAGTAGTCCCAGCAGCTGGCAACGACAACTGGGATACACTCGTCCACTTCAGGATCTGCTTTGACAAAGCTGACTGGTGTTAGATCTCAGAGGAGCCTGGACAGTCTCACTTGGTAGCTAAGAGATCCCCCAGCACCTCTCACCCTGCTCCTACCCTAAACTTTCTAGCCCAGACTGCTAGGCATCCCATCCCATCCTGTCCTCTGATCCCTATATAACCTCAGCCATTTTGTCTACCAGTCAATCTCTTGGGCTCCTGTCTTGCTCCTGGCCTCTTGGCTCCTGCATCTTCTCCCCCTTCCCCTCTCACTCCCATCCCAATCCCCATCCCCATCATGGTCAGTTCAGTCTAGACCCTTCCAGATGCCTCTAGCTGTTTTCTCCCTCATATCTACAATAAACCTTCTGCTCCACCACATACCTAGGAGCAGCCATGTCCTTGTTTTCCATTCAGAGGACAGACATGGAAGGCTCACTTCACTTTCACCATTTCAAACTATGCTTAAATGAGTGTCGTTCAGGAAAGATGATTCAGTGGGTAAGGACACTTGCTGAGTTTGATCCCCACCCTTTATCCCCTGTCCCAGCCCCACATGTAAAAGGACAGAACTGACCCCTGCAGGTTGTCCTCTGACCTCTACGCCTGCACCATGGTGGATACAAACCCACACATACATTACATACATACATACATACATACATACATACATACATACATACATACAATGAAAATTTTAAGAATGGAGTCTATCATCTACCATGTCATATGTGCATGGATAACTATAGAACTTAGGCGATGTGTTAGATGTGTTAAAGAGGGTTTTATTAGTAACTAAACCAGAGCAAATGATGTAAGACAATCATCTAGTGAACCTGGATTCGTGAGCATCCCCTGAGGTACCTCTAATAGCTTCTAGGATGGCCTGATGATCTCATAGAAAGTGAAGGACTGAGCAAAAGTGGAAGTCTTTCTTCCCGAGGTGCTGGAGCTTGTCCAAGCCATTCTATCATGTGTCAGTAAAAGGTTCCAAACAGGGCTGGGGAGATGGCTCAGTCAATGAAATGCTTGTCCTGAGTCCCCAGTACCCATATGAAAAGGCTACACGTGCTAGCATGTGTTGATAATCCTAGCACTGGGGAGGCAGAGATAGGAGGATTCCCGGGGCTCACTGCTAGCCATCTGAGTCGAATCAGCAAGCTCCAGGCCAACACTGTCTCAAAAAAAAAAATAAAGTGGGCAGCAACTGAGTAACACCAAATACAAGCTATCCATCCAAGGAGAGAAAGGGTCTGAGACCCAGAGTCACCACAAACAAACAACAAACAAATAAAACACAGAACCCGTAAAGCCACTTTAGAAATTCCAGGGCCGTCTGACTATGAGCACTGGTTGGATTACACAATCCTCACTATCCTCGTCCCTAGCCCTCCCCAGGGACAGGCACGAAGGGTACAAGCACGTGACCTCAGAACGCCCACCCTGCCAGAGGAGCTATCCAGTCTCATTAACATACCAAGCAATTCAAGAAAGCAGTCAGGGTGGGGTACAGGGGTCGGACAAAAGTTACATCCTCACAGCCCCCAACTGAGCTTCATAAAATACATCCCATTCAACATATTCCAACTCATAGACATACAGATTATGATACATAATACTGTGACAGGGAGAGATAATGCAAAGGTTCCTCCACCTTATATTTTTGCTGAGGTCACTGCAGGTGTCACTAGAATTTGATCTTCCTGCAGGAGAATCCCCGAGAAAATCACCCGACTCTATTCTAGGACCCGAGGTCAAGATGCCCCAGCTAATTTCTCTTAGCTTCGGGTACTCCACCTGCTTTTGCAGGATGCCCTCCAGCTAACCACTTATCTTGCTAAGGTGAAAATGCACGCTCTGTGAACCTCCCTGCAGCTACTGAGCTGGTAACAGGAGGTGGGTTCTGCCTTTAAAAGCCCCTTGGTCTAAATGCTCCGGGCTACACTTAGGTTGAAATGCCGGAGTGTAGTTCCAGCCAGCTGGAATAAAGACTTGCAATTGGCTGTAAACTGTGGCGGAGTGTAGGTCACTGATGTAGCAACCCTGTAGCAATATCCCTGAAAGTACTCCACGGTTACCAGAAAGCATTATCTGAACCATGACCAAAACTAAACTTAATTTGGATTTATCTGAGCTTTCTAAAGATGCACACGCACATACACACGTGCACACATGTGCATGTGCACGCACACACACACATGCATGCCTACTTTAAACTACATGGCTAGATTACCATCCATGTCTCTGAAAGAACTACTCAAAGAGAGAAAGGAGTCTTTTTTCAAAATAGATTTAAACTGCAAACCAACAAAATGTTAGGGTTTTTCCAGGCCTGGGCATCAAGCCCCAGTGGCGTAAGCATGTCAGCACTCAACCACTGAGCCATACCCTCTGCCCATTAGGTTTCCTTATGTTTTGGGGGCAGTATGATGGACTGAATGATCCACATACACTAGGGAACACCACTGAGCCACATCTCTAACTCTCTTTACTACTTCCTATTTTGAGACAGGGTCTTCCTGACTAACCCAGACTGGCTCTGAAACTAATGCTATGCCAAAGACTAGCCTTAAATTATCAATTCTCCTGTCTCAACCTCCCCAGTGGCTGAGACACCAGGCCTGGCTCCACACTTAGATGATTTTAAGTGCAACAAAGGATTACACTGAGTAAGACGCATTTTTAACAAATCAAATGAATGATTCTTGTTTCAGAAAATAGATATTTGCGATGTTCCGGACCCTGAACTTCTTGGTCTCTAACCAAACTGATATTTGCTCATTTCTCATTAGAGAGATTAAAATCTAGTAAAAGGTCAATGAAAGGATCAAGTGGGTTACAGTTTATATAGTCTAGGAAACGTTCATGCCCAAGAAATAACGTATATCTACATTTTTATTGTCTCGCCCTTTATTAAGTGACTGCTTCAAGTCATTACAGCTGGAGGCTTTTAATAGATATCTATCTCCTTAAAAAGTAACAAGTTCCTTCCTTTAGATTTCATTTCTAACAAAAGGAGTTGAGAGCTAGCATGACACACGGGAAGACTCTGGCTGGACTCGCTGCAGCTTGCACACGGTCCTTCTGCACACTGCTTCAGAATGGCATGCGATGTCACCCGGGTTAGGAATCCATCTAGAACGGACTCCAGCATCTCTAGTACCCAAAGGTTCATCGGTCCCAATGCCCCAGGTCTGAGTCTCATCATCTCATCTCACGCCTCACTCTCATCCATTCCTCCAGTGCCACCAAAGGCCTTCTGCAAGAGCTGAGCTCCAGCTGGGTACCACCTTTGCTTGCTCACAGTGTACGTGGACCACCTGAGTTCCTTTCAAAGAAGCAAAGATGCCGAGTTGCTCATGGGTGACCTGGGAACCAGTAAGAACCATGCCAAGAGTCCAGAACCCACGAGTGATACCACTTAACACAAAGTACCCCTCCCATGAGTTTCTGTAACAATATATTTGAGGGAGTGGGGTTAATGAAATGAATTTTGAATAAACTTCAATGCAAAGGGCAAAACAGTAAGAAGAAATTGGTTTGAGTCTTTTTTTTTTTTTTTTTTTTTTTTTCCGAGACAGGGTTTCTCTGTGGTTTTGGAGCCTGTCCTGGAACTAGCTCTTGTAGACCAGGCTGGCCTCGAACTCACAGAGATCCACCTGCCTCTGCCTCCCAAGTGCTGGGATTAAAGGCGTGCGCCACCACCGTCCGGCATGGTTTGAGTCTTGATAGTGAGGTCAGCTAAGTACTCCCAGGCTCAGCTATCCTCCCCAGCCCCTCAGTTCACCAGACAGAAGAGCTGAATGCTACATCCTGCTCCTCAATCTACTGTGTGGCTCAGGAATGCAGCCCCAACGTGCACAGACCTTAGGGCTCATTCTTCACTATCAACTCGCTCCCCTCAGAATACCTTTGTCAAATCAGATGGAAGATCACAGTCAAGCTGAGGACTGAATGGAAAACACACACACACACACACAGAGAGAGAGAGAGAGAGAGAGAGAGAGAGAGAGAGAGAGAGAGAGAGAGAGAGAGAGAGAGAAAAGAGAGAAAGAGAGAGAAAACGGTTCTGTCTGTACCAGACTAGTAGCGGAAACCAAGAAAAACATTTCACCATCTGTCTGGCCTGCATATGGAACGATACAACCTACTTCCATCTTTCCAAGTCTGTCAGGGGAGTAGAAACATCACCCCCACACACTGCCAGCTCGCACACAGCCTTTCAGGGTACCGAAAAGGTACCTTTTGCTTTGCTGATGTCACAGGATTTCTAGGAAGCTAATCTTTCTTATCCTTAAAGCGTGGATATCTTCTCTAAAGATGCCTCGGAATGGCAGATCTCGTGCCCGGTGTCGATCTAAACGACTCATATAACCCGTCATTTACTCCTTACAGTAACCCAAGGATCACCACGCTCCTTTCTCACTGGGGAAACTTTGGAGCTTGATGAAGTCCTAGAAGCTTGAGCTCCCCGGCACTGTGCCAACAACAGACTGGCACTTTCTAAGCACTGCCTTGATTGATGAAAACTAATCCACTTTTCCCTATGGGACCTAGGCTTCTGCTGGTCACCCACCCTAAGCCAAATCTGTGGAGCTCTAGTATGTCCCTTGTGACTTTACAGAGGACCCAAACAGAAACGGATATTTTTTGGTTGTAACACATTACAAATATCAGCTTTAGACACACTGAATGACTTCCCTCCAGTTCTACTGTTTATAGTTTATAAACTGTTTATAGATAACAAATATTAAAAAGCAGGGAAGCATGCGTGGTAGCAGATACCTGCAATCCCAGCACTTGAGTGAATTTGAAGACATTCTGTGTCAGTTAGACCTACATTATAAATTAATAAATAAATAAATAGGGAAGTATATAAATCCAGGACATCTTGTGCCCAGCAGCCTCTCTGAGTGTCAGAACCAACTCAAGGCACCCCTGACTTGCAGCAGTCTTTGCTGCCCACACCAGTGTGGAGGAGCTACATCCAGCCTGGGTCCACTGACCAAGGAGCCTAGGAGTGGGGTGGAGACCCTCTAGCATATACTGGGGATGACTAGGAGAAAAGAACTATCTTCCAGAGGCAGGAACATTACAGGTTAATGGCCATGTCTCAGAACTCAGGGTATCACTCCAAAACTGTGGTCATGTGTCCCCAAAGACATATGAGTCAGTAAAGTGTATGTCAGCAAGCAAGTGGACCAGAGTTCAATCCTCAGAACCGCGAAAAGGCCAGGTGCCAGTTCGTAATCCCAGCGTTGGGGAAAGTGGAGTTAGGAGGGAACCCGGGGCTTGCTGGCTACCCAGCCTAGCCTGATGGATGATCTCTGGGACAGAGAGATCACGCCTTCAAAACAGGATGAAGAACAGCTCCTGAGGAACCACACTCAAGGTTGACATTTGTCCTTTATACAGGAACACGCGTGAGCGCATAGACACACACACACACACACACACGCACACACACAAACAAGCACATGCATACATTCTCATAAACACCCAGAAATGCAAGAGACAAAGATGAAAGAATTCACCATTAACACAAAGGCCTGCCCCTGCTAGGATTAAATGGGCCTTCCTGGGTTGGCATTCTTTCCACAGGAAACCTGGAAGAGCAAATTCTCACTCACAAAGGATGCTACGAAAAGAACCTTGTGCCCTACAATTCGCGGACCACAACTGCTCCTGGAAGCCAATTCACAGGGGGCCTGTGCTCGTCCCCCAAACCACAGGCAGTAAAATCCTGAACTAACATGCTTAATCCGGAACTACTACTGTGGGTTTTATGACATTCTCCCCAGCTTTGGACCAGATGTCATTAGAGGTTTCAGAGCATTTTCTTATCGTTGGGGGGTCTGCCACAAGGCTGGACTAGTGGAGTGTGAGCTGAGATCCTTACAGAGGGACAGAAGCCTCCCCTCCTTTACAGCGCCGCCTTCTGACCGCAGCAACAGCTCTTTCACAGAGGGCAGTGAGAGGCTAACTGGCTCAAGCAGCCACCACTCTTGCTACGTGACCTTGGCCCAATGAGAGAATCCTAGAGGGCTCACAAGCAGACTGGAAGGAATGGTTTCTACCTTTCTAGCCTCCCTCTTCCCTCACCGGAAGGCAACGGGAAGGCGTGGCCAAGAGTGACTAAGCCCCGCCCATGCTTAAAGCAAAACACCTGGCTAGCGCTAAACAAAGAACACACACTGAAGCAATATCTGGCCGCGCAGAGCTGGATAATCACCAGCCTCCCCACAACTCTGAGGTATTATTAGCCCCGTTCCACAGGTAAAGAAAGCAGTGGTCAGGATTTATCTGACCGAAGAGGCAGGTTTTCAGAGATAAAGATAAAACCTGGTCAAGTCTTAGAAGCTACAGAAAACCAGTTTAAACCACTTGGGCTCCTGATAGGCAAGTTCACACTTACTAATGAGAATACTTAATTGTGTGAAGTACTTTCAAATGCATTATTTCTTTCATCATCATCAGAGTCTATGACGTGGATAAAACTACATCTCTATTTTTCTTCTATCTGTCTGCCAAATACCACGGTCTGTGGATGTGTGGCTGGCTCCAGGGCAGCGGATCCCGGGAGCTTGCTGACAGCCTAAACCATAAGCTCCACATTCGGTGAGGGTAAAAAATAAACTAGAGTGTGATTTTTATATATATATATACATATATACAATTTCTCTGTAACAAAGTTTTAAGGCATTTAAGAAAACTTATTTTTTACAGAGGAGCTAAGTTTGATTCCTAGTCCTAACAAGGCAGCTCACAAGCCTTTGTATCTCCAACCCCAGGGAATCTGACACCCTCTCTTCTATCTGGCACGAATATGTTGCGCAGACACACATGGGCACAAAACACTCAAAATTTAAACATAAAATTTAAAAATCTAAAACTGAAAATTGTAAATTAAAAAATAAGATTTCAATAAGTTACAAAATCAGATTTTAATACACTTAAAAAAAAACAGTAAGATGGAAGACACACATTGTATACTTCTGGCATGCACGCACACACACCACAAACTGACTAGTTTCTATTTGCATGTTTATTAGTATATATTCACTGTGCAAAACGACAGGCATCATCACATCGTCATGCATGAACATCATCTGTGCTCTGATCTTCTTCAAACCCCCACCCCTCCCCATGGGCTCCTCCCCTTTCTCAAACAGTTCCCTCTACTTTCAAGGGCTCCTTTTTAAAAGTCTACATTCTGAATTCGAGAGAACAAGCAACATTCATCGCTGTGGGCCTAATTTATTTTGCTTAACATGAGCTCCGGTTCCATCCGTTTTGCTGCAAATGCCATCTTGTTCTTGGTGATAGAGTATGACACCATTATGCGTATCTGTCACCTTTTAAAATCTATCTATTGATGGACATGCTTGGCTATCATGAACAGCGCTGCTATAAACACAGGTGCACAGGTGTCTCTGCCACACACCGACGTGAACTCCTTGAAGTGTAAATCTGAGACAGGTACAGCTAGATCCACGCTAGCTCCATTTCAAGGCTTTCGGGGGGAGGGGGGGTTGATACTATATTTATACAGTGCAAACGTATGTGGCTATGCCTCAGTGTACGTAAGTGCATCACGTGCCTGCAGGGGTTAAAAGAGGGCCTGGATACCCTGGAGCTGTAATTACAGACACTTGTGAGCCACCATGGAAAGTTGGGAACCAAACCCAGGTCCTCTGCAAGAGCAGTACATGCTCTCAACTACTGAGTCATCTCCCCAGCCCCCTATTTCTCGTTTTTTTGAGGAACCTCCACAATGATTTCCATAGTGGCTACACTAATTTACATTCCCACCAACACTATGTGAATAAGGGTTCTCTCTTCTCCAAAGCTCCACAAGCGTCTGCTGTTTGATTTCGTGCTCGCCAAAGGGTCTCATTATGTAGCTTAGGCTGACCTGAAATGTACAGTGTAGCCCAAGCTAGGCTCAAACATAACAGCCTCCTGGCACAGCCTCTCCTGAGTGCTGAGATCCCTGGCATGTGCCAGCTCACCCAGGTTTTATTTACCAGTTTCTTTATCTGCTCTTTGGTTCCATAAAAATTTTGCCTAGTTCTTCCAGAATTCCTTATAGGTCACCTGATGTCCATTAAAGCTAGCACCAGGGAAATGACAGACCAACTGACAATACACAAGTAGAGGACAAACTCGTGGTGTATCCGAGATAGCAGAGGAAAGTGCAGAGTCCAGGGGCAGAGAAGTCAGACGAGCACTGG
Organism: Chionomys nivalis; assembly: GCF_950005125.1. Lineage (NCBI taxonomy): Eukaryota > Metazoa > Chordata > Mammalia > Rodentia > Cricetidae > Chionomys > Chionomys nivalis. Next base: position 39,154,109 of record NC_080097.1, on the reverse strand, counting down.
AGTCTAGCTCACTATTCTGGAGGCAGACCTGTAAGGCTCACACAGGAAAATCAGGAAAACCCCCGTCTAGCCACTTTCATGAGCCAGGGAAGGAGGAAGAAACTTAAACCTGGAGAAAACAGTGCACTTCCCCTTTTCCTGAGAGGGAAACGGTCCAAGACAGGTGGTTGAAAACACAGTGGTAATCAACTCTGTATACAGAATGCATGCCAACACACGCCTATGCTGAAGTGTAATTTCCAAAATAGGCAAAGCAGGACATAAAAAACAGTAGCTAATAGCAGCTAGAGGGACTGCTCGGCAGCTAAGAGCACTTGTTACTCTCACAGGGGACCTGAGCTTGGTTTCCAGCTCCCACATGGGGCTCACAATCTCTTGTAGCAGTGCCTTCTACTGGCCTTCTTGGGTACCTGCACTCAAATGCACATGCTCATATAAACACACACACAAATACATGTAATTAAAAACAAAAACACATATGAAGAAACAATAACTAATAAAATAAAAATACTGCGAGAAACGCGGCCTCTCTTATGGGGTATGTATATACATACGTGTGCAGGCACATGTGTACGTGTGTGCTTGCAGATGTAGAGGCCAGAGGACATCCCCAGGTACTATTCTGCTCCATTCCTATTTTAAGACATGGTCTCTGGCCCAGAACTCATCAAGCAGGCTAGCCTGGACAGCCAGAGAGCACTAGGGATCCAGCTGGCTTTGTCACCTGATGGAGGAAGGTCATCTGTCTGTTGCTTTCATTGGTTAATTAATAAAGAAACTGCTTGGCCTTTGATAGGCCAGCCCTTAGGTGGGTGGAGTGGACAGAACAAAATGATGGGAAGAAGGGAAGTGAGCCAGATGCTATAGCTCTCCTCTCCAAGATGGACACAGGTTAAGATCCTTTCCGGTAAGCCACAACCTCGTGGTGCTTTACACATTATTAGAAATGGGTTAATCAAGACGTGAGAGTTAGCCAATAAGAGGCTAGAACTAGCAGGCCAAGCAGTGTTTAAAAGAATACAGTTTCCATGTAATTATTTCGGGTAAAGCTAGCCGGGTGGCGGGAAGCGGCCCGCCGCTCCCACCACTACAGTCGCCACAGCGCTGGGCTTAAGACCACCACCCTACCTGGCTTTTTCCAGCATAGGAGCTAGGAATCAAACTTGAGTCCTCACAAGTACTTTGCCAACTGAACCATCTCCCCAAAATCATCCCTTCAGGCCATGTATGTCTCTACCCCCAAGAAACACACACATGCACTCACATTCACTCACAAGCACACTCACACAAGTAATATCTGCTATACCATACTCAACCAAAGAGGACACAGCGCCCATTCGATGGGACAACGTAAGATGAGCAAGGTTCACAGATGCTGGGTGACACTATTTGACGGGAACCGGAACACAAGACTGCTATACTACATCAGAGGACCAAATAACCAAAAAGACTACTCAGTAAGTCATATAGAGCGTAGCTACATCAGGCAACCAGGTGACCCAGATGCTGGCCAGGATGCAGTAGAATGAAGCTTCATTTCATTATGCCACTCAGAATAACACACAATGTAAAATGTATAACTTGTTTATTTCTGGAATTCTCCATTTAATATTTCTGGACAACAGCTGACCACAGGTAAAAAAAAAACCAGGGAAACAAAGTCACTGTGAGGGAAGGTTCCCATACCCAAAGATGAAAATAATGAAGTGCAAAATGCGTGAGGAAATGACACAAATACGCCTTGGAGTAACATATGATTCCACACAGGAACTCTCAAGAAGAAGCTGGCAGGGCGGCAGGGGGCAGAGGCTGCTTGCTTATGGACTGCATGGAATATGAACTGCGCATGCACAATTCCGCAGGGCAGTGAGGAGTGGGAACGCATGGCTGATGACAGGCAAAAGCAACATGCAAACAGTCTAGAAAGGCAAGGCAGTCTCCTGCTGATGGTGTAACTTTGAACTGTCACTGTTGCCGACAGAGATAAGTGAGTTAAACCAAAACTAAGCCGGACTGCCGCACCAGGTCAGGCATACAGAAGCTGTATGGCACACCATACCACACAAACACCAAAAAATACGGAACACCAGACCACATAAACACCAAAAATACGGAAGAGTATCGGTGGAGCACGTAACGTGGCAAATGCACAGTGCCCAGGGGTCTGTGGTCGAAAATCGAGGTCACGTGGGAAGCCAGAGGATCAGGAAAGGACCAGTGATGAGGACACTTCAGAGTTCTTGGAAGGCTCACATCCTCATCTCATGCTCTTTTTAAGGCCCATGCGGCAGAAGGAGCAAAGGAAAGCTGGGAGAAAAGCCAGCCTCAAGGAAGATCCCACAATCCATCACCTATTCCCAAATGACCTAAATGCAGTCTGCTGGCTTCATGTCAAGCAAGGTCACCTGCCTCGGCCAAAATCATATTGACTGCAAAGCAATTATTTATAATTAAGAAAAACAATTCCAACATTGGAAAGCAGAAGCAGGGGGAACTCTACGAAAGGCCAGTCTGGACCACATATCAAGTTCAAGGCTGTAGGGAAAGTTAAAGGCTGGCCAAGCTGCACAGGGAGACCCTGTCTTAAGAGAGAAAGGAAGGAAGAAACAAAGGAAGGGAAGGAGAGAGGGAGGAGAGGGAGAGACAGAGAGGGAAGGGAGGGAGGAAGGGAGGGGCAGAGGAAGAGAGGGAGGAAACAACTTCTGATTTGCTTTTGTCTTTGCCCATCCCCCACCCCCGGGGCTATACCCTCCTTATTTAGCCAGTATAGGAGAATACAACCAAGGCAACTGTGAACACACAGAACTCTTATCAAAAATACATCTCCTGTCTCAGTTGTCAAGAACGCTTGCTCTTGCAGAAGCCTTAGATTCATTTCCACATGGTGTCCCACAACCATCTCTATCTATAGTTCTAAGGGATCCGACCCCCTTTACTGACCTCCATGGGCACCAGGCACACACACGGTACACAAATATACAGGCAGGAAAAATATTTATATGCATAAGGCATATAAAAAATAAAACACATTTCCCTTCTTTTCCAATCCCAGAATACGCAAGACCAGTCTAATTCTCCCCGTCACCTTTCTGCTCAGGTAAACAGTCTCATGGTCTTTTCAGTTACTTCATGGTTTAAAATGTATCATTTCTTCCTACAGTGTATGGAAGAGGGAAACAATACAAGCATGCCTCACGCTCCCTTCTACTCTGACAGGACCAGTTTTCCTAAACTAAGTCTAACTTAGAATTCCAACTTCTTTTTTCCCTTTTCTTTCTTGCAATCTGTTATTGTTTGTTTTATTCTGTTCTCATCGCTTTTAATAATTATAAATACAAAAAACCTATCATAGCAAAGTTCCGGCACAAACAGAAACTTTGGAGCTGGGGAGAAGGCTTTGTCAGTGAAGTACATGGCATGCAACCCCAGCACCCCCGTTTCGGCCCTGCGGAGGCCGGGGGGGGGGGGGGGGGGGAGTCAGAAACAGGCACATCCCTACAGCCAGGGGCTGAGCTCAGACTAAGGTAGAGACCTTTCTCAAAAGGTGGAGAGCTACAAAAGAAACAGGACATCCTCCATCTCTGGCACATGCATGCACATAGTCAAATACGCAGGAACACACGTGTGTACATACACGCACACACAAACAGCTTTCACGGAACACAACAGGAACAACTGACAGGAAGGAGCTGGGCTCCCCAAGAGCTGTGCCACCTTGCCTCAGCTATGGGAATATAGTTGCCTCAGCTATGGGAATATAGTTAGGTTTTATGGCTACGAACTTAAACTTCTATTGTTTTTGGTATTGTTGTTTTCAGACAGGACCTTGTTCCAGAGGCCAAGCTGGCCTCAACCCCTGATAGCAGGTGTGTGAGACCAATGAACTATTAACAATTTCATAATACATTGTAACTTTATAACTTGACCACTGCAGTTAACACCAAAGCAGGAGGGAGTCAACAACAGAGACAGAAACAGGAAGTAAACACTGCTCAGTATCCAGGGGTTTTATATATAAGACTCTCGATGTATTGGAACACAGGAGGGGGGCACAGAAAAGCGCACTTAAAAGGGGGGAGATTTCGGTTTGATCAAGCAATGAGGAAGATGAGCACAGCAGAGGAGTCTCAGCAAAGATAGGAACTGACTCCAAGAGCTATCTATCTGGCCTTTAAATACTGACGGCACAGAGTCACTAACCAATACAGTAGAAAGGGCTGCCTCGCTCCAGTAACTCAGAAATATTCCTCGTCAACATCTGAAATAAAAAGTTGTCAATGGTTGGATGGGAGGCAAATTTGGGCCTATCATGAACCAGCAGAACTTAAAGATGTTACCAGGACTCACGAAACCTCTAACAGACTCAGTTCAAAGACCAAGATTAACAGCTGTGGGCTATTCTTTGATGATGAATGGTGTCTTGGCCTATACTTGTACGTTACTATTTCAGAAGCATGTGTATGCTACCAGCTCTTCAATAAAGCAGTCTAACAACACGCATGTTGGTAGAGACCTTTGGGCCGCGCTGCACTACAGAGACAAGCACATCTGGACGTGATTCACATCCCCCGTGCATACTGAATCACAGTGCATTAAAAGCTTTAGGAGCAGAAGTCCTCTGTGCCCTGGCAGAGAAGGAATTAATCAGCAGCAGAAGAAAATGTGAACAGGAAGGGAAGGGGCACCTCCAGTGGTTCCGGAATGGATTGGTATACAAACAACGAACAAAAATTCCACATAAGCACAGGGGAACGGTGAACAGAGCACGGACAATTTAACAGTCGCTACGCCACCAGCCAATCAACCCTAATTAAATTCAGGAAAATCACACACACAAAGTCATGGAAAGAGAAGGGGAACTCATTGGCAAGGAGGGGTTCGGCCAGAGCAAAGGAGAAAGCAATGGGGTGAACATGATCTAAATATATTATATACATGTAAAAATTTCTCTAAAAATTAATAAAAATAAAAAATTGTCAAGTGTCATCAATAAGCAGTAAATCAATTCAACAGCAGAAAAAAAATCTATAACTAGATATATTCATGAAAAAATACAAGTGTTTTTGTTTGTTTGTTTTTATTGCTGATGTTTTCAAGACAGGGTTTCTCTGTGTAACAGTCCTGGCTGCCGCAGAACTCACTTTGTAGACCAGGCTGGCCTCAAACTCACAGAGATCCACCTGCCTCTGCCTCCTGAGTGCTGGGATTAAAAGGGTGCCCCACCATACCCATCTTAAGAACACAAGTAAAAAAAAAAAAAAGAACACAAGTTTTAAGAGAAAGGCCTGGTGGCGCACGCTTGAAAGAAAAAGAAAATGTAATTTCAAAGGCTTCGCTATATTTAACACTGAAAAATCTTCATGACCAAAATTATGGAACACAGCATGATATGATATCAAAACCAGATTTCATTTCAAGCTCTGTAGGGATTCCAATGGCTAAAATATGCTCATATCCAAGGACTCTGTGCCTACAGGATGGGTGTGGGGTAGAGGAAGTCAGCCTGTAGCAGATAAGCCTGCCCCCAGGTCTTGACTCCTCAGACACTGAAGAGAGCTAGCTAGGGTCAGACAAGGGCAAATGACAGTCCCACCAGCTGACAAATCCCAGGCCTCAGCAGTTTCCCAGAGTCCTCAAACAACACCACATAAAAACTCCATGGGCTGACTCCCACTGTCAGGCAGGAGTGGGGTGAGAGGGGATGGACCAGAGGACAGGCCTAAACACCCTCTCTTCCGTTAATGACAGGTTCTCCTCCCCATCCTAGATTCCTCTTTCCAACCACAGGATGTTCATGGGCAGGCACGTCCACCCACATCCATCCTGCACACCCTGAAGGGCATCCTACCTCTGCTGCAGAACCCTTCCCTAATGTCTGAAGGCTGCACATAGTGCCTGGTGCTATCTGGACACTCACTTCGCCTGTGTGGTTTCCTGTAACTCCTACCTCGCTTTTCACACCTTACACTTCACAACTCCACTCCCCACTCAAAATTACACATTCGGGGCAGTGGGGGGCCGAGGTTGGGAGTAGTACAACGCCAGAGCACTTGCCTAGAACATTCCAGGTCCTGAACCATTCAGCCTAGTATCTCACACGTGCCCACAGGACTCTTCCACCCAGTGAAAGCCCAAGCCCTTTGAACTTTCAGTTTTGAGACAAGTTCTTACTAAGTTCCTGGGGCTGGCCTTGAACCCACCTTGTAGTCCAGGCAAACTGGACCAGCAGAAACTGTGATCCGCCTGGCTCAGTCTGAGTAGCTGGGATGGCAGGCCAGTTCCATCAGCCCCAGCCTTTGTGAGTATTTGCCACATGGCTAGACAGACCAGCTCTTCATTTCTCATTTGATCTTGGTAAGTAAGACATCGACAATGATGAACTCTGCCACTCAGTCACAATATAGCAACCTTTTCATTCTTTCAAGGTATGGTCTTATGTAGCCCAAACTATGCATCAATGGATGACCCTAAATTCCTAATCTTCCTCCACCCCTCAAGTGCTAGGATTACAGGCACGTGCCACCAGGCCTGGCTAAACAATACCAGTTTTCAAGGAGTGTTTCCAAAGTCTTGTGTGAGGGAGGGTTTTCTTTTTACTTCCTAGAGGCTCAGGCAGCCAGTCACTTTTAAATTTCTTTTCTTTTCAATCCACTTTATGTCAGTCATAAACGCAAACTTTTATCCATCTGAACTGATATTATTTGATGAACCAACACTAGAAGGAATGGGGGTGCTTCGCTGACATGGGCTTCTTATGAGGTCCAATTCTGTGCTTCAGTTTATACTTGTGACCGCTTATTATGTGCTCTTGTCATGAGCAACCTCCAGCCCATGCGAATCAGCCTGTGTGTTTAGAAAACAAAGACATTGCACGCATCCAAAAACCCCTCTTACTCATCTTGCAAGATAAACCATTTTTTTGTTTTGTTTTCTTTATCTCCCAATCCCTTCCTCAAACCAGAGTGGAAACTTCATAGGAATGAGAGAAGGGATGAACGTTTATGGAGTGAACCTCCAGGGAGCCTGGCAAACTCTAGCCCTATCCTCTGTGAACCTCTGCCTAACAGGAGCCCTCAGAACACAAATACTAGGGAGGAGACATCTGGATTCAAATCACTGGTCCATGTCTCAGAAGGGGTAGGGGCCTGAGCAATGTTACCTGGTTTCTCTCCAGGTCAATCTCTCCACCTCGAAATGAGACTTCATGTGCTCCTGATACCAAGTATTTCACAGTTCACCACGTAGGTACCATGCCCACGCCAGTTCTGAACTGGGCAGGACAGCAATACCTGTGCCACTGTCCCCATCCCCCTTCTTGCTAAACCCCGAAAGACTTCCTGCCATCGCACAACAAATCTCATTTTGAGTGAAATTCAAGTAAATGAGCAGAGTCAAAGTGAGAGCAAGAGGGGCTTTTGTTTGTCTTTGTTTTGTTCGTGTTAGTGAGGTGCGTGCATTCAGGTGACAAGGGCCTAGACTTCTCCTGTGCAGTTCAGGGTCTCTGGTCTCCGAGTCTGCATCTCTCTACTCAGGACTGTATCGCCCAAGCATGCAGTCCTGCCTGCAGAGGCGGCTGCTGGAAAAGCTACATTTTACAGGACACAAACCAAATGGCCTAGGACACATTAACTTAACAGGGAGAGAGCGGCTTTCTCTACTTCCCACTACCAAGGAAAATGTATGAAAAGGTTTTAAAGATCCTCATATGCCAATCTTAGATAGTCAGCTTGAGCCCAGGAGAAACCACTAGCTGCATGGAACCTATTATTGCCAAACGTTCATCAACTCGCTGAACCCCTTATGTGTAGGAAATGTCAACACCACCCACGGAATGAATGTCTTTATTTTGCTTTGCTGCTCTCACATGAATAATGTTCAATTAAATATATTCTTTGGGGGGTGTGGGGGCGTGGAGGCATGAGGAATGAGTCAAGGGCCTCACCCTGTAACCCAGGCAGGCCTGGAATTCACTGTTAAGTCCAGACTGACCTGCAGATACTGGGATCACAGGTGGAGCCCCCAAATCTAATCTAAGCATTTCTAGAGAACAGAGAATATGTGTGTTTGCACTCAGCATTTGACCTGAGTCAAAGAAAGTAATCCTTAACACGTGTGAGTATTAAATTTTACAACTGACTCTTCGCTACTATTTTTTTTCTTCGTTATATTGCCTCAAGTGCCTGCAAACTTAGCTGCCACTCTTTCTGCCTCTTCTGTCCCTGAGAGAATAGTGTTTTAGGCTGCAGAATTAACATGAAGCCTCTTAATTTTAACTAGTTGGGACTCTCAGGGGCATTAAGTATATGTGAAGCTCCTAATTAAACACCTGCAAACCCCAGGCCGTACAGAACCAGAAGAAACCAGAGAGGACCCTTTATAAGCACTGACCACCCATAGAAACTGTAACTGAAAGATGTACCCCCCCCCAGACTTTTGCACTGGTATTCTCAAAGAAATGCAAACACAGCTTATACGGCAACTTTACCCCCACTTCAGGAGGAAGCATCAGCAATACTGAAGCGTCGGAACAACTCTCAGCCTGCAACGGAGCTGCACAAACATGTGTTGATACTGGTCCTGCTGGCTCCACTTTCTGCAGTACACAACCATTTTTTTAAGGCTAATGATTCAGGCGACTCCTAAGAATAACTTCTACTTGAGAAGCTGTAACTATGAGGTCCTATCAAGAGTCTCTCCAGCTGTTGAGAACTAAGTTCTGGAATTTCCCCTCTGCTTGCCCATTCCTGACAATCCTAAAGTCCAAATATCACTGTTTAATGACCCCAGAGGAGTGCTTCTGGCCTCCAATGAACTCAGAACTCCATCTAAATCTTCAGTAGGCCTTCTGATAAATGTTTATGGCATTAACGAGAAACCTAGCCTCCGAAAAGCGCAGCTGGCCTCCCGGCCCCCCGGCCCCGCCCCCTAGTCTTCCTTTATAAGAGGAAGCTGAAAGATCCTGAAAGGAGAGTCAAGAATTCAGAACCCTAGAGACCTGATGCACTTCGGAAGACGCAAAGACAGTCGTGAGGTCTAAGCAATGGCTCAAAAATGGGGCACCCACTGCCCCAAGAAACGCTAGACGCTCGCAGGGGTACAAACTGTCCCGCAGAGAACGGAACCGGATGGTCGGAAACCAAGTCAGATCTGCACGGATCCCAAGGCCCCAACCCTCTTCCACCACCCTCCTTCCTGTTTATGGATCCGCTCCCACAACTCCGACTACCAAAGGGAAAGCAGACATCTCCGAAATATGTCAACACATGACACAACTTGATGAAGCCGGCTGCTCTTTGGCGCGAGTTACAACTTGCCGGGCTCACACTGGCGAACAGGCTCACTTTAATTACTTTTCATTTACTAAGCCACGCTTCCCTTGCAGGGCCCCCGCAAAGGCCGGGTTAGTGAGAACCGGGGAGTCCCGGTGGAGGGAACCGAAATGTGTGGGCGAGAGAGCCAGACACCAGGCTCTGCTCGCACAGGCGCAGAAGCAAGGCTGGCACCGCCTCTCCGGCTGCAGCAATCCACGGTCGCGCGGCGCCGTGGCCGGGGCCAAGACACCGCGCGGAAAGGACGGGGCTGACCGAGGGCCGGCCACCTTTGTCTGGGCTTCCCCACCCACCGGGACACAGAATGCTTCATGGAGAGGTCGATGACCTGCTTCATGTTCCGGACTAGCTCGCGGTCGCCTGCTATCTCCCACTTCCCGCGCGCCAGACACAGCTCGTGGGCGCATCCCTGCGCTCCTGCACCAGGGTCACGGGTCGACGGGCCAGACGGGCCACTGTGCCCGCTGCAATCATCGCGCACGTTACTGAACCGCTCTTGCCAAGCCAGCCTAGCAGCAACACTTGGGCCCGGCGGGACGGTGCGACAGTCCCGCACACGCGTGGCCAGCCCCCGGCCCCGTCTCACCTGCCTGAACCGTATCCGAGAGGTCGTGCCCCGGGGCTGCCGTCCGGGGAAACTCCTTCAGCTTCCTTGCGCTCAGGTTCAAGCCCCCAGAATTGGCCGCCTCTTCCAGCGCGCGCTCCAGCCCACGGTTCAAGGGCAGGTTGAAGCCCGCGCCTCCTCCAGTGCCTCCGTGGTGCTGGTGGTGCTGGTGGAGATGCGGGTGCAGGGCGGTTACCGAGAGGGCGGGCGTGAAAGCTTGGGGTTCGCTTCCCGGCGTCGCCATCTTCTCCCGGTCCCCCGCCCCGCTCTTGCGCGGGGGTCACAGGTTTTCCCCGCAGCCCTGAGTCCCCGTTGCGCTCTCTCGCAAGCCCCGGGATGGCGGGAGGGGCGACGGGCGGCGCAGACCTAGAAGCAGCGGCTCAATTGCAAAGGTTTCCAGCCGGGGAAGCCGAGGACTGCGGCGGCGGCAGCGGCGGCGGCGGCGCGCGCGCAAGTGTCTGCTCGAGCTCGCGCCCGCGCCCTTGCCCGCGCCCCCGCCCGCCGCCCCTCCTCCGCAGCTTCTGCGCGCTCCTCCCCCGACGCTGGCTGGAACTGGATGCGCGTTCCTGGGGACTTTCACTCCGGCCCCTTCGGGTTTACGTGTGCGACTCAGGGGTTTTTTTTTGTTTGTTTGTTTTTGTTTTTTTTAAGCCATTTGGGAAAACTGGGGCGAGGCGAGAGATGCGATTTGAAATATAAGGTGACAGGGAGAAAGAGTAATTCAGGATGATTGACCCAGAGTTCCCCCCACAGGGCAGTTTTTACACTGTGGGTTTACCCTCACTGTCGCCCCCTGGCATTTAGGTACTTACCACACAAATTCTCTGAATCCAGGAAGTCTGTGAATGTAAAAATTGCTTCCTTCAATTGACAGAGGAAGTTAAGAAACGAGCCGCGATCACCCCTACAAAAGTGGGAGGGAATTTGAACTCGCAGCCCACAGTCACTAAGTTTTGAACCTTTACTGCAGACCAGGGGGACCAGACTTAAGTGCAAATAGACAAATCTAAAGGCAGGACTTTGAGAAAGGATGAGTTTTACGATAAAATACATTGTTTTGTCATATGAGGGAGAACACTGAGCCCCAAATAACATAGTGGTACGCCAAGAGTTAGAAAGCCAAAGACCTAATACGCCAAAAGGTCACATCTTAAACCTAAGCCTAGATGCTATGAGATTTTCAATGCACACCTTCTCCTTGTCCATATGGGACACAGGAACTGACAGGTCTGCTAACAAATGTTCTGCCATGGGTGACCTACAGTGGGCACCGAGCCAGGGTTTGCCCCCACGTGGAAGGGCCAGAGGACCTGTGTCACCTAAAGGCCACCCAGCTGAAGGACTGATAATGCCCCGCTCCCTCCCCACACCTTGAGAGCCAATTTCCTGGGACTGCACCCAAGGCTTGGCAGTCTCTGTGGGGTGACTTGGCTTGGGGAAATGAGGCTGGGGCGACTTGTGAACGTGACACAACTTCATCATACATACAGTAATGCGACCTGTGATAGTCTAGGCAGCAGCGTGGAATTAGTGACGTCATCGGCTCAGCACTAAAAGTATGACATGATCTCTGTCACTTGCATGGACTTCACTAAAGGACTACCCTTAATTCCTGAGATTCCACGCTGAGAGTAAATCAGACTTTTTGCCGGAAGAAACAGGCGCCACCTACTGGTGCGCTCGCTATCCTCCTGTCTCTGGCTCCTCTCCCTGCAGTCGCTCAAAGCCATCAAGCTTAGTTTCTTCACTGTTCTGTGGGCTGTCTCTTCTCTCTGTTGCTTCCTTTGTGGTGTAGAAGCATTTGAATTTCATTCAGTCTTGCTTGGTAAACAGACTCACAGAAATGTTCTAGAGCACACAGAGCATCCTGAGTTCATACTCGGGTTCTGCTGTTTCATGGTTTTCCCTTCGGCTTCTATGAACTGTCTATAGTAAACATCAGACCCTCCCTATTCCCAAATGTGGCATCCCCCAGTCCTGCATCTCCCTCATTATTTAACTAACCATGAACTAAAAACATTCATTAAAAAAAAAGTCTATCAAACATGTATAGATTCCCCCCCCCATCCTTCCTGAAACAGCATACTATGGGGAACTATCATACAGTGAATTAGGTATTACAGGGGATCTAGAGAGAACTTAAGGTATGTGGGGGACCAAAGGACTGCAGCATCTTCAGGGCTCGTTATCCACGGGAAGGTCCTACACACTTTATTTATAATATGTTGTCTATTGAAAATCACCAAGAATCCTCTCCGGGTGGAAACCCAAAGTCAGTCTGTGCTTCCTGATTCCCTCTGCCCGAAGGTAATAGGACAAAAGGAAGCCTGATGCCAGATCCAGCCACCCATGGACGACGAGTCCTGTCATCTCTGTCCCGATGGAAAATTCAATCAGAAACATGTGGAGACCACAATCAAATAAGAACAGGCATTTGACCCCAAGGTCAGCCTTATTTACATTGATTTACTTCGGTGTTCTCTAACCTCTCTGCCTTTGTTTCTTCTTTTCTAAAAATAAAAAAAAAAAAGTATAGTCCCTGGTGAACACCGCCCTTTTCTGGCCACTCCCGTCACATACCCTTAGCACTGAAGTCTTCTCTCTGTAATATGTCTGTAAATATTTGTCAGTAAATATCTGTAAGTGATCAGCACATGTTCTATTCATTAGCTTTCAAGAGCAGGAATTGGGCCTTTTGTTTTCTTCCAGCGCCTGGATGAGTCAATAAATCATGTCTGACTGAGATCTTTGGAGGTCTGCAGCACAGCTAAAATGATCAACAGGGATTTCTCCGAAGAGTTGAAATGTTACTCTCTTGGACATGTTTCGGACACTTTCCCAGTGTTCCAGAACACTAGTCTATGACTCAGTGAGTGACAAAATGACGCTAATAAAATGAGAAAAATTACAACAAGTTTGGTAATTTTTTTATATAAAATTAGATGTACTGAATCTTAAGAATTATGTATAGTCTTGAGACTGTGCCTTTCCTACATTTTTCTGGAAGAAAAAAAAACAGTGATAATTACTTATAATGTGAATATCCCTTTTTGAAAAAAAACAAAAAACAACAAAACAAAACAGAAGTAGACTGCCGACATGAGCTCACAGTTCTCCTCATGTTACTCGCTTATGCAATCCAAAAGGCCAAGAACTACTCTCTGAGGCTCTCTCATTCTGTATCCCCAGCATGCTTTGAAGTCACCCCCGATCCTCTCTATCTCGCCCAAGTGTTGGGGTTATGGGTGTACCCTACCACATCTGCTTTATGAGGCGCCTGAGAGCTAGCCCAGGGCTTCCTGCTTCCTAGGCAAGCACTCCACCAAGCTAGATCCCCAGCCTCTCGGCTCCCCTAAAAGGAAGTTAGTCACATCTCTAGTTGCCCCCCTTCAGGCCTTGTCTCCAGCTTTGCCCACAACTGCAAGCTGATACAATGCCCGCGTAGCCTGCTTTGTTTGGCTCTTGGCTGCCACCACGCTTCTGTTTGCTGGGCTTTCTCATTCTGGAAATTACCTTAAGCCTGAGAAGATGCTACCTACCTTAGATCTTTAAATGTTTCACGGCTGACCGTAACCGACACTCAACTTCTTTCTCTCTCTCTGTCCCAAATCTTGCGTGGAAACCCTTAGCCCTGTCATAGGCACTTGCTCCTCCTCTATCTAGCTCTGCTCTGTCTCCTTATTCTCTTCCAGACTGAACAAGAGTGCCAGCTCCTACCCCAGGGAGACTTCGTCCGTGTCCTCTTTTCCATAGCGGCATCAACTGATGCCACTTGATGACACTCACCTCATCAGGCCCCGCTGTAGTTTACCACTATGGAAAAGAGGACACGGATGAAGTAATCTCAGCACTCAGGAGACAAAGGCAGGTGGATCTCTGTGCGTTTGAGGCCAGCCTGATCTGTACAGTGAGTAGCCAAAACTACATAAGAACTACATAGCAAAAGCCTGCTAAAATAAAAATTAAAATTAAAAAAAAGGAAAGGAAAGGAAAAAAAGAAAAAGGAAAGAGGATAAACTACAGAATCTGGACTACTGGCCGAAGATTTTCAAAGAAACCGTCTCCGGGAACCACTCTCAGAACGACAGTGAAGATCCTGCCTGGTGAAACACCTATCCCTCAGTCTTCTGTTTTCATAAATATACTTGAACTCATGACTAATATCAATTTGTGTGCTTTTTAAGAAACTGTTAGCTCTCAGACAAATGGCTAACTGAGGTACCTATTTAACATATCAAAGTGGACACTGACCACCAGATTCTCAGCCACTACTCATTACAGGAATATCCAGGCTGGCTTATCCCATCCTCTACCCAGGGACTGGGCTGGGCCCCTTGCCCCAGCTTCTCTTCTCTATATAACCCAGCCATCTTGTCTATGCAGTGGTTTCTTGGTCTCCTGGCTCATTTCTGCCATCTCCCCTCTCTCTCTTCTTCCTCTCCCACTCTCCCAGCCCTCTTTCTCCTCTTATTGCTGGGCTCAGTCTGGACCCTTCCAGATGCCTCTTCTTGTGTGTTTCCTCATATCTACAATAAACCTTATTCTCCTGCTCTTCAGTGAATATCTATGAATAGTCATTTCCTCAGTTAATTTTTTAATTCAGAAATTATTAATTAAAAAATTATATATGAAATGTTATAATCAATTGTATAGCAGAAGCAGCATTCTGACCGAGAACTTGAAGAGCTGGGAGCATTTTGAAAGAAATGCAGAAAATATACTTTGAACTACTCCAAGATAAGACAATGATTATAATGAAAAGAATATCTTTGAAATAATAAGCTTGAGATTTCTTTGTGTAAAATTTGGAAGCTGGACATGCGTCACCATTGGGGGAAGAAGAGACAAGAAAATCACAGTTAATCTGGCCCAAGCTGCTCTAGTAAGCAAGTTAGCCAGGGTTTCTCAGTGATACTCTATCTCAAAAAGGAAAGAAAAAGAAAACTTTGTAGTAGAAAGATGTCAGGTAAGAAACAGCTGACCCTTTGGTTCTTATGAGAGGTTAGTTGTAATGTAGCCGGAGAAAGTCACTGGGGGTTGGGGGAAGAAGGACAGGGGTAGAGCACTTGCCTGGCATGTGTGGGGCCCTGGGTTCATCCTCAGAGCATGGATGGTGGATGATGGATGGATGGGTGGATGGATGATGGATGGATGAATGGATGGATGGATGGATGATGGATGGATGATGGATGGATGGATGGATGGATGATGGATGGATGGATGGATGGAGATCTGACAAGAAGGCAACAAATAAGAGGTCTTGATCTTAAAGAGAGATTTTTGAAATTTTCTTTTTAATCAGTCTTATTTGACCCAGACTGGCCTAGAATGTATTTTCCAAATGCCAGGATTACAGATATGCCTCACCATGCTGGGCTTGCAAATAAATAAATAAATAAAAAATAAAAAAAACAAAAAACAAAACAAAACAAAAAAACCACTTCGCTTTTTATTTTTAATTACTTAGTTTTATTGAGACAATGTCCCATCGTATCTCAGGTTGGCTGGAACTCACCGTACAAGTCCAGGATGGCCTCAAACTTGCAATTCTCCCTGACTGTCTCAGCTTCCTGAATGTTGGGGTTGCAGATGGGTGCCACCATACCTCACTTGTACCTAGCTTTTTAAGTATGCAAATATAAATGTTAGTTAATGGATTAACATTTGGCAATAGTGTACACATAATTGATTTACTTATATGCTTTACCTAATCGTTGTAGCATATCATATAATATGGGTTTACTGTGTTATTGTTTTGTAATATGATGAGTGCAATATACTATTTAGGTGAACTGGCAGTTTGACTATAGGGAGCTGAACCTGCAGAGATGGATACACTAAAGCAGCATTCCTCGGTGTCTGTTCTGTGGCTGTAGCTCTTTAGGCTGCTGGCAGACATTATTCATAAAGAGTATTATTGCTAAAAATAACAAGGGTGGAGAGTTGAGGAGACAGCTCGGTGGCAGAGCACTTACCCACGTGGGAGGCCCTGGCTTCAACTCCCAGTATTACAAAGCAAGTAAGCAAACAAACAGCACTGCTTGTAATCCCAGTGTCTGGGAGATGAAGACAGAAGGATCAGGAGTTCCCAAGTTAGTCTCAGCTGTATTATGAGTTGAAGGCCAACCAAGGCTACACAAGACCCTGTCTCTAGCAAACAAACCAAAACCTTAAGAAGTGAGTTTACGATGAGCCTTGAACATGCAAGAAGGAAAGGTGGTTCCTAGGACATTTTCTTCACATACGCTTCATAAAAATGAATCTCTGCTTGCAAGACTTCTCTGCAAGTTCATACTATGAGAACCCATAGACTAGGGCAAACCCCAGTCCCGCCATCAGAACTTCATCCCAGTCCATGCTCTGTGTGGCAGATGTTACTAGGCTAGTGTATCACTGCAGCCTATGTCTCAGGTAGATGCTAAAAGCAGTCCAAAGCTTCTCAAGTTTAAGATCATCTGCATCTACTAAGGCGTTGGTTTGTGTTCCTCAAAGGGAGCGCTCAAGAATGATATGTCATTGCAGGGATAGTTTCCAAATCCAAGGCTGTCATTAGAAACTAGTCAGACGCTTCCAGAGCGGCAATCTCTCCAGACTTAACAGGGTGTGTACTCCGGTTGCAATACCTTTAGGATCCTATGCCCAAGGGTGTTGACATGGCTTATATCAGACACTAGATGTCTAGAACCTCAAAGCAAGAATGGTGGCTCATGTCTATTATCTCAGCAGTCCAGGAAACTGAGGCAGGAACTGTGAGTTTGAGGCTCGCCAGGGCTACATAGTGGGTTCTATGCCAGCCTGGGCTACAAAGTGAAACCTTGTCTCAAAATAAAAAAAGAAAGAGGGAAATAAAAACAAATCCTAAGAACACCAGGAAACATAGGAGAAAATTTATACACTTAAGCAACAATTCAGACATTTCAGGTACTGCATGCTGAGGGGCTGAGTCTAAATAAACACACACACACACACACACACAGAGAGAGAGAGAGAGAGAGAGAGAGAGAGAGAGAGAGAGAGAGAGAGAGAGAGAGAGGAATCTCTATTATTTCTCACATTTTCCCAATGCATCACTTCCAGAGAAGGCACACCTAGAACTAGGGGATCAATGGAACAATGGTAAGATCTTTCTGCAGAAGCAAAAAACCAGTTACTTCCTGAAGTCGGAAGGCAGTCTAACCTTTGTTTCAGAAGCAAAATGGAATCACTTCAGTTTCTAGCTGGTACAGAGACAGCAAACTTAGGATGGATGGAAACGGGATCAGGGGAATGACCTAGAAGGAGGTTCACCCCAATCAGGGTGCTCAGTATCAGACTCCTCACAGTTTCCACAAGGGCCCATTCATCTTTAGATCTGCTCATGGCTGCTAGAAATCCCAGAAAATCTACTATAAGCAAACATAAGCCTGAAGAAATCACAGCCACTACCTGGACATGTGTACAGCAGTTTCTGCTCTAGGAAAAATATCCAAGAGGCCAACAGGACTACAGTCTAACTGGTGAGAGTTCAAGATAGGGCTCCAGGTGCAGGGGTGAGTTTACTCATGATGTGTCTGTGTGGGACAGGATAGCTCCATAAGATCCACCCAGAAACCACTACCAGTGTGGCTACAGGAAAGAGAGCTGGGGGCATGTTTTAAGAGGTGCGGCTGCTTTTCATCTTGCCCTGCTCCCGGCTGCCTGGCTAGCTTCTACCCCAAAATAACAACACACAAATTGTATTCATTTAAACACTGCTTGGCCCATTATCTCTACCCTCTTCTTGGCTAACTCTCACATCTTAATTAACGCATTTCTATTAATGTGTATCGCCACTTGACTGTGGCTTACCAGCATGAGTCTAACCAGCATCCGTCTGAGGAGAGGAGAGCCATGGTGTCTGTCACACTGCCTTCTTCCTCCCACAATTCTGTTCTGTCTACCACACCCATATAAGGGCTGCCCTATCAAAAGGCCAAGGCAGTTTTCTTTATTCAACCAATGAAAGCAACACATAGAAAGAAGATCCTCCTACACCAGGGGCAGACAGAGAAATGTTTCTCTTCCTTTGATGCCTTTTCTTGTCAGTTTAAAATTTTCATCTTGGACATCTGTAGTTTTCTTTCATTATATGTAGATGACTGTTTTGCCTGCACCTATGTGCCTGTTTCCCACAGGAGCTAAAAGAGGATTTCATATCCCCTTGGATCTGGAGTTATAGACAGTTGTAAGGGACCTTATGGATGCTGGGAATTGAACCCAGGTTCTCTGGAAGAGCAACAAGTCCCTACATCTATATCTTTTATAAAAATTAATTGTACCAATTAGCTGGGGCATGGTGGCACACACCTTTAATCCCAGCACACAGGAGGAAAAGATAGGTGAAGAGCTGAGTTTGAGGTTAGTCTGGTCTACAGAGTAAGTTCCAGGACAGCCAGTGCTACACAGAGAAACCCTGTTTCAAAGAACAAAAAACAAAACAAAAGAAATTAATCAGTGTATTACTATACAGGATGAACCAGAAATGAAGAAGCAAGCCAGAATAGTGTTACAATGGGAGGAAGTAGTTCTCAGCATGACCAAGCATGAGAAGGCTAGAGGATGTGTGGAGTAGAGAAGTATTTCTAAGGGAAACCCAGCAGAGTAATGACATTCAACAGTGAATTCTGAGCTACTTCCCAGCCATGGGCAGAGTTTTGGGTTAGAGTCAAAGGTTAGGAGCTGAGGTCTAGATTAGGGTCCAGATAGGAGGAAGGAAGGAGGGGAGGGAGGTAGGGAACTTTCTTAAAAACTTTCTGTTTGAGCACCGAGGAGATGGTTCAGTGGCTAAAGCCACACAAGCATAGGGATCTGAGTTCAGATCCTCAAAATCCATGGAAAGCCAGAGTCAGTAACACTAATCTTCGTGATCCTACATTGAGATGATGTTAATCCTACCAGGGGAAAATAAGACCACTACCACAATTTTTGAGCCAAATTTGAAGCAAGCTGTATTAAATACTGGCCAGGAAGATGGATTCTGGCCAGGTCCGTACCAACGATTTCCAGAGAATAGCAGTAAATTACATTTGTCAGGGGGTTATAAAAGCAAAACCCACATACATACTTCTTTTGTCCAATCAGGGCCAAGCATACACCCTGACATATTCCTTGCCTACTTACCTCCCACCTAGGTATGACAAGCAGTCATGTACAGTTGGGACAACCAGCTTGTTTACAGAAGTGAAAACACGTGGCTTGTTTTTTTTTTTTTTCTTTTTTACTATTATTTATTTATTTATTTATTTTTTAATTAATTAATTTATTTAATTATTAAAGATTTCTGCCTCTTCCCCGCCACCACCTCCCATTCCCTCCCCCTCCCCCAATCAAGTCTTCCTCCCTCCTCAGCCCAAAGAGCAAGCAGGTTTCTCTGCCCTGTGGGAGGTCCAAGGACCACCCACCTCCATCCAAGTCTATTAAGGTGAGCATCCAAACTACCTGGGCTCCCACAAAGCCATTACATGCAATAGGATCAAGAACCCATTGCCATTGTTCTTCAGTTCTCAGTAGTCCTCATTGTCCGTTATGTTCAGCGAGACCGGTTTTGTCCCATGCTTTTTCAGACCCCGGCCAGCTGGCCTTGGTGAGTTCCCGATAGAACATCCCCTTTGCCTCAGTGTGTGGGTGCACCCCTCGCGGTCCTGAGTTCCTTGCTCGTGCTCACTCTCCTTCTGCTCCTCCTTTGGATCGTGAGACTTCAGTCTAGTGCTCCAATGTTGGTCTCTGTCTCTCTCTTCTTTCATCGCCTGATGAAGGTTAATATTCAGGAGGATGCTTATATGTATTTCTTTGGGTTCACCTTCTTATTTAGCTTCTCTAGAATCACGAATTATAGTCTCAATGTCCTTTATTTATGGCTAGAAACCAAAGACACTTAAGATCGTGCTCAACTTCCTTAGCAATCAGGGAAATGCAAATCAAGACAACATTAAGATACCATCTTACACCGGTCAGAATGGCTAAAATCAAAAACACCAATGATAGCCTCTGCTGGAGAGGTTGTGGAGAAAGGGGCACTCTCCTCCATTGCTGGTGGGAATGCAAACTTGTGCAACCACTTTGGAAAGCAGTGTGGCGGTTTCTCAGGAAAGTCGGGTTCAACCTACCTCTCGACCCAGCAATACCACTATTGGGAATATACCCAAGAGATGCCCAAACATACAACAAAAGTATATGCTCAACTATGTTCATAGCAGCATTGTTTGTAATAGCCAGAACCTGGAAACAACCTAGATGTCCTTCAATGGAAGAATGGATGAAGAAAGTATGGAATATATACATATTAGAATACTACTCAGCAGTAAAAAACAATGACTTCTTGAAGTTTGCATACAAATGGACGGAAATAGAAAACACTATCCTGTGTGAGGTAAGCCAGACCCAAAAAGAGGAACATGGGACGTGGCTTGTTTTTTTATATAAGCAACAGCCCCCAACACTCCAGGAAGTTATCTGTCCTTGGGCAAGTGGAGCTTACAGATTAGAGACATTTTGTTCTATAGATTTTTTTTTTTTTTTGGTTTTTTTGAGACAGGGTTTCTCTGTAATTTTGGAGCCTGTCCTGGAGACCAGGCTGGTCTCAAACTCTCTGCCTCCCGAGTGCTGGGATTAAAGGCATGCGCCACCACCGCCTGGCTGTTCTATAGATCTTTTAAGCACGGTAATTTAAACTTAAAACGCAACTTTAGCCCTCATAGTGAGAGATGGAAACAGGAGACTCCTGGAAGCTTACAGGTCATCTACCCTGGAAAGCACAGAGACCAGCAACAAAATGGAAGATTAGGACCAACACCCGAGGTTATCCTCTGACCTCTTCATGCATGTCATGACATGTATGTGCACACTTACACACATGAACTCACACACACATACACACACACAGAGAAATTAAAAACAACATACAGTTTGATGCTTAAGTTAGAAAAATAAAGAGGCCCTGAGCATGGTGGTGCAGGCCTGTAATCCCAGTACTCGTTAGTTAGAGAAAGGAGGGTGGTGAATTCAAGGATAGCTTGGCTACACTGTGAGTTCAAGGCCAATCTGAGATATACATGGAAACCCCTCTCTCGAGGGTCAGAGAGGTAGCTTATGAATCCTCACCTAACATACGTGAAGCTCACCTAACATATGTGAAGCTCTGGTTCATCTTTACAATGCCAAACAAATAAGTCATTGGAGGAAAAATAAGGAAGCGTGATGTGGAAGTCCCCTCTGTGTGTTGCTTGTATTGGTTAATGAATAAAGAAACCGCCTCAACCTGATAGGGCAGAACTTAGGTAGGCAGAAAAGACAGAACTGAATTCTGGGAGGAAGAAAGCACAGTGAGAGGAATGTCATGGATCCGTGGCCAGAGGTAGACGTGCTGAAACTTAGTCAGTAAGCCACTGCCACAGGACAATACACAGACGAATAGATTTAAACTAAGATGTAAGAGTTAGCCAATAAGAAGTTAGAGCTAATGGGCCAAGCAGTGTTTTAATTAATATAGTTTCTGTGTGGTTATTTCTGGGCTAAGCTAGCTGGGCAGCAGGAACAAACAAGTGGGCCCTCCTCCTTGCAACAGAAGCTGCTTCCAATAAGACAACAGACATCTCCAAATTCCTCTTTGGAGTCAGGCCACACCTTGGAGTCTGGAGTGAGCCTGGTTGCTGCTTAGCCAAGGAGGCCTTAGGAATCTAGTTCAGTTTCTCTAGTTCTACAGATTGGGAAACTAAAATAAGTGCCTGGAGGTGTGTGGCCAATACCCTTCAACTGACCTGACAGAGTGTTGCCCGGAATGTGGCCTCCAACTCCTAACTACTCTTCCCCTCAGTCCTTGCTCTAGTGTGGTTTCTGTCGCTGTGACAAAAACACTGGTCAAAGCCAACTAGGGGAAGAAAGGGTTTGTTTGGCTTAGACTCCCACATCATGTCCATCATCAGGGAAGTCAGGACAGGAGCCCCAGGTGGGAATGGAAGCAGAGGCCACAGAGGAGTGCTGCTTACTGGCTCGCCTCCCGTGGCTTGCTCATCCTGCTTTCTTATTCAGCCCAGGACCACCAGCTTAGGAGTGGTACCGCCCAAGGTGAGCAGGACCCTCCTCCACCAATCATTAATCAAGAAAAGGTCCCCACAGATGTGCCTACATGTCCTTCTGATAAAGGCAGTTCATCAACTGAGAGTTCTTCCCTCTTCCAGGTAACACTAGCTTGTGTCAAATGGAAGAAAACTAACCAGTGCCATCCTCCTGGGGATGAAAGTCATGGCTCATGCCATTACCTGCCAAGGCTGGGTCTGTTGTGTCCTCTCTTCGGTTCTTCTGCTTGCTGCTCAGTGTGGCTTCCTTAAGGGCCATGGACTCCGTGCCACCACACAGGCTGATGCTGGTACAGCCTGTGGTTTCAGCTGGCCAGGGGATCTCAGAGGGTTTGCCTACTTGACTCTTGGCTGAAACAGGGGGTATATCCTGGACTGTGCAAGTGCCCAAAGGCCATGCACAAGACAAGACTCTGACACCCACTGTATCTGTTGGCCTTTCCGGAGCCAAAGGGCTGGGTTCCCTTTGTGGTGCAGGTCATTTCAGTGTGTCAGGTCATTTGAGATAACAAAAAGAAAATATAGAGCCTTCCCTCAGAAAAATCCAACCTTAATGTCTGCACACAGGGCTATGTATAACATTTCAAAGGTATTAGAGAGTCTCTGAGCCCTCAGGGCTGGTCAGGTAGCGTCATCCACCAGACTATACACTAACTTTCTCGAGAACCAAAAAGAAAAAGGAAGAAAGACAGACAAACAGACTTGAAAGGCATTCAGTTCCATGAGGATATTTCTGAAAATATTCTTTTTATCTACAAGTTTTTATTCTTCAAAGCCCGGTGATACTGGAGGAGTGTACTCATGGAACAATAGGCAGTCAGGACTGTCTTCCTTACACCAGCGGGGTGGAGGTGAATCCAGATGGTACTCGAATGTGTCATGGTAACACAGGCCCTGATTTCCGTACTCAGAACTCCCTTTAAGCTTCTGAAGCCAAACTCCCCCATGGCTCTCCACCTAGCCTTTCTTAATTGCCTCTGCCCGCTCAGGTTAGCTCATTCATCTGTGCCCAGGTTCTTGCCAGGGTTCTTGCCATCTGGCTGATGACCCAACACCATATGTCCACAGCAGGATGTGAGTACCCACCCTTTGCTGGAGTCCAGACCGCCGATCATGAGCAGCCTGGCAGCCCAGTGTGTGGCTCACTTCCTGGTGACCCAGTGATCTGCCTGAGTCTGCAGAAAGCACATGGCTGAGGCCACTCCCACTTTGGCTGAGCCTGTGGTAAATGGTAAACAGGTGTTCGGGCACCCTTTAAGTCACCTGGAACCTTGCGCTTGGCACGAACTAACTGGTGTCTCGCACAAAGACACAGGTACTATCTGATTAAAGAGCCTAGACTTGTCCCTTCTCTAGCAACTCCGTGGGCTAATTTACCCAGAGTCTCACCCAGCACCACCTCCATTTTCTCAGTGAGTGATTTCAGAAGAGAAAGAACACTATGAAGTGTGATGTCAAAAGAGCGCCATTAGCACCGTTAGCAGCCAACTCTGTTTTCATGTTTTATGTCTTGGGGAACACAAGTGTGTAGATTACCTTGTGTGCTGATGGGTGACAGGGAGTTAGGAGGAAGGGGGGGGAGATCAAAAGAAGTAAAGACTCCCAAACAGTGGAGTGCAGACTCATGGTGCAAAATCATCACATGTTTCAGCGCCTCGCTCTTGCTTAAGCTACAGTGATTCACCGGCAATTTCAAATGGTCTGTGCCTTTTCCTATTTATACAGAAAAATTAGATCCAGATGGCTGAGTTAATGGATACATTTTTTTTTCAGACTAGGCCTTTTTGTAGCTCAGTGGTAGGGTGCACTAGCTCCTGGGTTCAACCCTGGACACTCTAAAACCTGCAGGGATGGGGAGTGGATTGGGGAGTAGGCTTCCCAAAAGTGAGGACAAGTTGTTGTTTGCTTTCAAGCTCACTTCTTTGGGCTTGAAAAATAACTTGAATGCCAGTGAGAAACGTTGAATGCTGAGCTAGTTGACTGTTGTCTTAAGCATTCATTAACCATGTGAATTAAGTCGGCAAACAAATACATATTTGGGATCTGTTAACCACCTTCTGCATAATCCCAGCAAGTTAAGAGGAAAATCCCAGTTTCTCTTTTCCTTTTTTCTTTTGTAACATGTGTGAGTCATGTAACCTGGCGCAGTTACTGAGAATAACAGTGACAATCTGGCATTGATTTACAATGCTGGTTTGCCGATTGCAATTTAATCTCGTTCCCTTTGACTTTGCACTGGGCTTTTCTTCATATGTGTAAAGAAAAAGCTTGATTCTGCAGGAAAGATCAGGTAAGCTCAGAAAAACTGCACAGGCTACCGCTATTTCTTTTTCTTTTTCTTTTTCTTTTCTTTTCGGTTTTCTGAGACAGGGTTTCTCTGTGTAGCCTTGGATAACCTGGAACTTGCTCTGTAGAGCAGGCTGGCCTCAAACTCATAGCCATCCACCTGCCTCTGCCTCTCAAACGCTGGGTTTAAAGGCATGTGCCACGATCACCTGACTTCTATAGTTATTTCTTAATATTAATTAATTAACATTTTAAAAAATATTTTTCTAATCTTTGAAAGTAAAATATAATTATATCATTTCTCCCTTCCCTTTCCTCTCTCCAACCCCTTCCATGTACCACCGCCTTTCTCTCTCTCAAATACATGGCCCCTTTTTAAAATTGTACGTGAAGTGTGTATATATAATATAATATTACTTGTATGTATATGATTTCAAGGTCGACCACTTAGTATTGGATAACCAGTTAGGGGACTCTTCCCTGGGGAAGATTATTTTTTTTTCTCAGCTCCTAGCATTCTCAGTTGTCCCAATTCTTGTCTAGGAGATTTCCGCCTTCCGTGTGAATATATCATTGGTCTCACCTTTCTTCAGCTCTTCTTTAGGAAGCCATATTGTTTCAACTTTCCGGGTGTAGCTTTCCTGACGTTTCTAGAAGATCCCACAGAAGACCTTCCGGTACCCTCTGGCTCTGGCAATCTCTCTGCACCCTCTTCTGAAATGTTCCCTGACCTGCAGAGAGGGGAGTTGTGTTCTAAATATATCACTTGGGGCCAGGCACCCACAGTCACTTGTTCCCTGCATTTTGATGGGTTATGGTTTTCTGTAATGGTCTCCATCTGCTGAGAGAGACAGTGCTTTGAAGAGGGGTGAGCGCTGCACTTATCTGTGTAAGGATAGCTATTTGGAATGCAGTGAGGAATGACATTGCTTCCCTAAAGTAGTAGTTGTGAGGTCTCCTCTAAGATCTACCGCCTCACTAGCCTCGGGCATTTGGCTGGGTTTCCAGTCCCAGGCTTTGCCTCCCTCTCGCAGGCCTTCCAGCCAGTTAGAGAGCTGCTGGTTGCTGCCAAGACGCTGGCGCTCCTCAATATTACTGTGCCTTGCTGGTGGCTGTTCCGACTGGAGTTCTTGAAAGCTAAGGTCACAGAAATACAACTGGGTCCTGGAGCCAGAAAGCCAGTTTTGGAATTAGGAAAATGCACCCTCTTTCTGCCCGGCAGCTGGGCTGCTATTTATTTTCTCTAGAATTCAATTTCCTCATGGTCCCATGAAAGGGAAGGAGTGGCTAGTTCGTGCCTAAGATCTTTTTCCTCCTCCAAATTTCCAAACTTTAGAAATCAGCCTGAGCAGCCGTTTGGATTTTCTGCTCTACTTAAAGTATCTTTCTGATGCTTCACATCCAGAGAAAGAGTTCTTTGCCTCATCAGAGCAGTACGAGAGGATGAATGGGTCAATACTGGCCATCCAATAAACTGCTCCTCCAAGCCAGTCACAAAACATACAATCATCTGTGTATTGCCTGAGATGTGTACAGGGAGGAAATTCAGCCATCAGAGACTCCCCTTAGCCCAGCTACTTTTGGCTACTGTTCCTTACCCTAATAGCCTGTTTCTATAGTACCCACGAGCAAAGAATCTCTATTTTTTTCCAGAAAGGAACCAAAATATCCCCCAGAAGGTATTGAGAAAGGATTCAATGTTCACATTGGAAAAAGGAACCGAGATCTATCTATCAACAATCTCAAACACCACTCTCCCTAACAGCTAGTCACAGAAAGGTCAGAATCCTCATGATGCTTGATACACCAGTGTCACAGACATCTAAGTTATGAATTAGGGACCATGAGGATGGATAATGACACTGCTTCTGGTTTCTGGTACTCCAGATGCATTCAGCCAAAAGTTAGTTTTGAAGGGTAAAAGCATACAAGTGTATAGGTACGAATTTATTTCAACAAGGATTAGCAAGAGAACACTGGGTATTGTGCCAGCTCAAAGAGGAGTCCCGAAGGCTGAGAGTGGATCCCAGACACTGCCTGTTGAGTTATTTATACTGTTGGAGTTTGGTTCTGATTCTGACTGTGCTCTGGTTCTTCCCTCTTGAAGTGAGAAGGTATTTAATTTAATTTTGACTTTTAGAAGAGCCCACAGTTGAAAGACTTTGAACTTTTAAAAGAGATTTTGGATTCTTTAAAGAGACTGGATAGTTTAAAAATACTGGAGTTTTAATGTGTTTGAATTTGTAGGACTGTGGGACTTTTAAAGTTATTTATGTTTTATATTGTCATGTTCATATTAACATTCCATCTTGGGGAGAAAGCAGAAAGGAAAGGTTCTAGCTGAAAAGTGATGCGTTTGTGTGTTAAGTTGACAAGGGATAGGTTTTACTGGCTAATTTTATTAACTTGACCCAAGCTAAAGTCATCAGGGAAGAGGGTGTCTCAATTAAGAAAATACCTCCTTAAGATCCAGGTGTAGGTGAGCTTGTAAGGCGTTTTCACGGTGAATGATTGATGGAAGAGCGTCAAGTCCATTGTGGGTGAGGCCATCCCTGGATTGGTGGGCCCGGGTTCTGTGAAAGCAATCTGAGCAAGCCTCCATGAGCCAAGCAGTGAGCTGCACCCCTCCATGGCCTCTACATCAGCTCCAGGTTCACACACTACTTGAGTTCCTGCCCTGACTTCCTTCAATTATGAACAATGATA
Organism: Chionomys nivalis; assembly: GCF_950005125.1. Lineage (NCBI taxonomy): Eukaryota > Metazoa > Chordata > Mammalia > Rodentia > Cricetidae > Chionomys > Chionomys nivalis. The sequence goes on along the minus strand of NC_080097.1, from coordinate 39,127,092 downwards.
TGGAAGTATAACCCAAACAAACCCTGTCCTCCCCAGCTTGCTTTTTGGTCATAGTGTTTCATTGTAGCAATAGTAACCCTAACTGAGACATCCCCCCAAACCATTTTCTCCAAAAAGTGAGTTTTCATTTAAATTTCCTTCCAGTTATTTTTTATAGAAATGCAACTTTAATGAATTTATACTAAAATATGCAAATAATTATTTTGAATTTTTGCTTACATGTGCACGTGCGTTTGTGTGTGCGCATGTGTATGCCTAATATGTGCTGGTGCGATGGGTGTCAGCAGAAGGCATTGGATTCCCTGGAGCTGGAGATATAGCTGTGAACTGCCTGGTGTGGGCACTGGGAACCAGCTCTGGTACCGAGGAAGAGCAGTACATGCTCTTAACTGCTGAGCCTCCACTGCGGCTCTGTAAATGATGGCTAATAATCTACCTTTAATTTGCAGGACAGGTGTTTCCCCACATTATTTTTTTTTATTTTCATTTTAATTAGTACAAAGAATTAATGTTAAAAAGGCCAATAGTTATAGATAACTTATATACTATTCCCCTCTAACTGACTATGGCAAATGCTTTCCATTTTTCCCAAAAGTGGCATAGTAAATAACATTCCTATGGCTCTCAGCTTTCTGTCCTTTGTTTCATTTGAATCTCCTGAAGCCTGGGTCCAGATTGTTGTTGTTTCACCCTTTACAGTGTGTGTCAGTTTCTTTCCTCTCACTGTGACCCCCTGACAGAAGCTGCTTGAGGGCGGAGAGGCTAAGGTGGGTCAACTCTTCCAGACAGTGCAGTCCATCCATAGCAAGAAAAGCATGGGAGCTGGGGTGGCTTTATCCTTGGGGGTGGGAGCCTCTGGCTCAGATTCACATCTCAGTATATCAGGAAGCAGAGAGCTAGGGCAGGGAATGAAAATGGGTGTCACTTTCAAGGTCCACCCCAAGCACCCCACTTCTGCTAGCTGGTCTATAGTCTCAAAGGTTGCACAAGTTCCCAAGACAGCGCCACTAAGTAGGAGCCAACTGTTTAAACACATGAGAATGTAGGGGATATTTCAGACTCGAACAGCAACACAGTTGGAGAAAATCTCCAAGAGATAACGAAGTGGTCTGTGTTGGAACTCAGAGCCTGGTGGCCTCAGGGCCATGACTGGTACTCAGAACTTCCAGAGAGGTTAGGACCCTGTGCTTTGCTTGTCTTAGGGATGACACATTGCTCAGTAGCTTCTACTACCGACGCAAGCATCGATGTTGACACGCAGGGCTCTATAACTTCATGGGTACAGTCCAGCTATCTCCGTGGGGGAGCTGAAACAATCTGGAGACATCCTTTCTCCAGAGATCTTATCCATCGCTATCTGCAGTTGCTCTGCTGAAAGACATTCCTCTCTGGCTCAGTGCCTTTTGGTGTTTAAAGGGCCTGCCTTAAAAAACCCCACACCACTGAGAATGAAGATTTCATAGACAAGGTCTGGCTGCTCCATCTAAAGAAAGTTGCATCGCAGCCCTTGATGGAGGCGCAGTTCCACAGACCTCTGTTGTTTTGGTTGCTGAGTGCCCCTCTCCCACTCTCACTGAATGGAGTTGGATCCCAGTCGCTGGGTAAAGGCATTTCTGTCTATAACGTGGCCACTGATGTTGATCTTTCTAGTGTCGGGATTGAGTCAATGGAGTACCACAAAATTAGGACTCAGAGGGAAAGCCCGCACTCTTTCTCTTCAAAGGTCACTTTGGCTGGCCTGATAGAAGGCAGAAACTTGACTCCCCGGAGATGATTGTTTTGATTGGGCTAAGCTACCAAAAGGCCATGCACAAGGGGCTCCACTGCATACAGCCTGTGGTTTTATGTAGGGAGGTCTGGAACCTTTAGGAGAAAGGGCCTATCTGGAGAACTGGGTCTCTGATAGTAGGCCCTTGGAATATCTTATACCTGGCCCCTTTGTACTGTTTTCTCTCTGCTTCTCCATCACCAGCAGTTACTTCCACCATATGCTCCTGCCTCCATGATGTTCTGTCCAACCCAGTGGACCCAAACAACCATGGATTGAACCCGGTAGAACCACAAGCCCAGATAAAGGTGCCCTCTCCAATTGTCCACGTCACTCATCTGCCACAGCAACAAGAAAACTAATAGCATTAAGACAAGAGCTGAGCTCTGTCCTCAGAAACCTTCAGAGGTCCAGTCTGAGGACGTTTCTAATTCTGTGCCAGTCAGACATCCCCAGGATGTGTGCCCGCTTAGTCCATCAGCTATCCAATCAGTGCTGATGGACAGCTCGCACTGTGGGTCAATGATGAATCTTCTGCCTCCAGAAGCTTCTGGGGTGTGAAGAACACCAAAGAAAGCAGGCAGACACAGAGCCTGACAAGGACCGAAAGCTGCAAACAGAACAGACGCGACTATTGGTAAACTGAGTGCCAAGGTTGTCCTAAGAACAGAAGGTGTGTCTGGGATCCTGAAAGATGGGGAAAACATTACTCCAAGAGAACAAGCAGCGATTTTGCTCTCTAGAGAGCTCTTCAATACTCACTGTTAAGTATCTATAAAATGTGCTTCCTTGCCGGGCGGTGGTGGAGCACGCCTTCAATCCTAGCACACAGGAGGCAGAAGCAGGCGGACCTCTGTGAGTTCGAGGCCAGCCTAGTCTACAAGAGCTAGTTCCAGGACAGGCTCCTAAGCTACAGAGAAACCCTGTAGAAAGACCTACAGAGAAAACAAAACAAAACAACACAAAGAACAAAATGTGCTTCCTTCCAGGTCGCTGGGTATTAGACCAACAAAAAGAATAAACCACAGTGAAACATTTTTCATTGACCATTCTAGGTAAAGTCCAGATGAATGAAAGGAGGTCCCATCGTCCCTACGTCACGCTCCATGATGTAACCGAAAAATCAGGGATTATTTTTCTCCTTTTCTCTCGTGTCCCATCAGAACACTGCCTCGGCCTCTGAGGCAGATGTGGTTAGCTGATTAAAGAGGTTATAAACTATGTGTTTGACTTTGTCTTTCTGTTTTGGTCAGACTGACCAGCAACCAGAAAAGATCTGTGCACTGGAAAGCGGTGTGGGGTCTGTTGTGCTGGGGTACCTTCTAGAAGCTGAAATGCTAAAATCTACACACTTAAAAACAAGCAGTGCCTACAGGATGCCAAAAAAAAAAAAAAAAAAATCCCAGAGGGTTCAGACTGATTACATGACAAAGGCATATTTGGCCAACAAATCAAAGTTTTGTTCTACATGAATGCCAAACATCTGGATATTTGGAGGCGGCAGTTTGGCATCCTGTGGGCCGCATAGAAGCATTTTATACCACTGTGGCCAGAGGTTGCCTGTGTCTGATCTCACCGCTTCAAAGACCCAGTCCCCAGAACATTGTTGATCAAATGTGGTTTGCTCGGAGGTCAAGTAGCAATGTTAATGGGAATTGAATTGCTCCTTGGGATTCCAGCCTAAAGAGTAGGCGTGAGACAGATTTATGAGGGAGACCAAATCTCTGCAGTGGAGCACTGGACGAAAGAAAGGAAGCAGCGTGGAAGCCAGGGTCAGAACGATGTCTCCTCATGGCCCGGACAAGCTACTTCGGGGAAGAGGCTGCATCAACAGCCTTCATTGACTGTGGTTTGCACTATTCACTGAGCACAGAGATATAGGAAGACCACAGAAGCCACGGTTAAAAGATCTGGTTGGGGATGACAACGCCCCTCAGCAGGTAAAGGGCTCACCTAGCCTGCCACAAACCACGAGTTCATCTCCAGCATTTCAAAAATGGGCATGGTGCTGCAGGCCTGTAATCCTAGTCCTCAGGAGGAGGAGGGAGGCAGGAGGATTTGAAATTCAAGCTACACAGTGAGTTCGAAGCCAGCCCAGGATACACGATAAGCATAGCGCTGTTTAATAATAACACTAGTAATAACATATTACTATTATCAGACAGTATTATAATTATAACCTATATTGCTGTACATGACATCATGTAATAATATTAATGATGACCTGGACTTTGCTCCTAGCTGTACCACCTGGGAGTTTCAGTGACCGCTATGTAATGGGCAAGATGGAGATTGACCTAGCTCTCCTATAGGACTGTGGAGATTGACCTAGCTCTCCTATAGGACTGTGGAGAGTCTCAAAGGTGATGGTTGAAAACTCCTTGTAAACATGAATGTAATACCTATTTACAGTGCCATCAACAGCACTTTATCTCCAGTTTGCTATTGGGTTAAACTATAAATCGATTAACTTGTTACACTAAGTTCTTCAGAGGGGTCTTTGAAGAACTGGGGTTCCCAGAAAGATACTGGGAAGCAGAGCACTTACAGGAGAAAAGCCTGAGCTTTGGGGAAGAACAGATATGGGTTTGGATTCTGCCCTTACTGGGAGCTGAGCATCAAGGGTCAGTTACTTCTTTGCCGTGCAGCTGCCCCTGGGAGAGGTTGAAAGGGCTAAGGAGATCTCATTGGCCAAGCACTGTAAGGGGTTCAAAGCCAATAGTAAGATGTCTCCAGTATTCTACGAGTGAGCTGAGTGCCAATGAAAGGGTTCAAGTGGAGGGTGGCAGAGGCTGGTGAAGAAAGGAACCATGGCTTTCCAAGGTGCTGACAGGGTGTGTGGGGGTTGGAAAAATGACCTCTATACTGCCTTCCCATGCAAAGTTATCTTTTTCTTCTCTTTCATTGATTCATTCTTCTCTTTTCCTTTGACACTATTTTTTACTGTGTAGCCATGCCTGTCCTAGAAATCACAATATGGACCAGGATGACATCAAACTCACAGAGATCTGCTTGCTTCTGTCTTCCGAGGGCTGAGATTATAGGCGTTGCCATCAGACCCAGCTTGCCTTGCTTTTTATCTTGTTTTGTTTCAGCTTGGTGTGTGTATGTGTGCAGATGGACAGGTGTGAACGTGTGTGCAGAGGCCAGAAGACTGGTATCATTCCTTTCCCTCTCTCCTTCCCGCCCTTCTTTCTTTCTCCTCAGACAACATCCCTGAATGGTCTAGAACTCACAGAGAAGGCTATGCTGATAGCCTGTGGATGCCAGAGGTCCATTTTTCTCTGCTTCCCTAGCTCTGGGATTACAAAGGTTCACCCCACCAACCCATTCAGCAAGCTTTTTATATTTGTCCTGGGGGTCAAACTCGGACCCTCACGCTTACATGACCAATACTTTACCATCCAAGCTATGTTCCCAGCTCTCCTCCCAGAGTTCCTACGAGCGCTGACAAAACACATATAATCGCAGGGGAAAAATGAATTTGATTCTGAGAAAAGCCATTTCTTCATAGGCAGCATGAAGAGCTATGTATGTGAGAGTAACCTTAGAAACCAGGCTCCGGGGCTTTTTATTGGCGCAGAATCCAGAGCATTGTTTAACAAAACCCAACACAAACAGCTAGCAGCTTGTTCAGGATGCCCCGGGCTTTGGAGTGTCAGGGTTCCGACTTCTGCTCTTAGTGATTTGGCTGTAGTACCAGATAAGGCACCACACGATCTTATTGGCAAGTTGAAGAATGAAAATGTAACGCTTAGCAGCAGCTTTGCCATGAGCCCATGGGTTGTAATTGCTGGCAGAACAGATAGAGATAACTTTGGGGTGGAACTGTCAATGATTCTCACTTTGCAAACAAAACACTATTCTTCCGGGTAAACTTATCCTTTAGGAGAGAATAGGAACCTCTTGGCTTCGCACACTGTGTCAGGAAAGGGGACAGCTGGTTGATGGAAACCGAGCCCGGAATGTAGACCTACACATTCTCTTTAGTGAGTGTAAATCTCTTTGTTAGTGGTTAAGTAAACTTCAAACTCCTACAAATCCTGAAAACTCTCTCCCCCTCTGTTGGATGACAAAAATTTTCCTGGGGAGACACAACATGCATATTTGCTCACCCCAAATAGGGATCCCATGAAAGTACAGAAAGCACCAAAGTCCAACTTGGTGAATCAAGGATTTTTATTGGGGTTAGTTACAGGACTCAAAGGCAGCTGCACCCAAGCCTGCCCCAGCATGGGCTACAACTCACAAGTGCTAGGAATCTGGAGCACATTGCACAGCCTGCAGGTTGGAGAGCGTCCTTCCTAGGGGCCTCAGTTGGTTTACACCTCTTTGGCAGCTCGGCTGGTTTCTGCTTCTTCCAGTTACCGAGTGTGGTGGGTGGCAGAGTCTGTGCAGTTTGGCTTGTCCTTAAGTGACCGTCCAGCAGTTTTACGGCTTCTTTTGGGAGGAAGAGGCTTAGTGAATCTGGCAGGTTTCAGGAACTTCCTGAAGCCATTTTGAGTTGTTTACCTCCCTGCTTAAGAGCTTCCCTGTGGGATGGAATGTTACAGAGCTCTCTCTCTCTCTCTCTCTCTCTCTCTCTCTCTCTCTCTCTCTCTCTCTCTCTCTCTGTGTGTGTGTGTGTATCTCTCTCCTCTCCCTTCTCTTTCTCCCCAGCCAACCCATTTGCTGTGGGCTGAGCCCAGGGCTTTGCACATGTAGGCCCTGGCTGTCTTTTACCTCTTGAGAGTAAGTCATATAAATTGCCCAGGCTTGCCTTGAACTCACTCTCTAGCCCAGGCAGACTTTGAACTTCTGGTTCTCCTGCCTCAGTCTTCCATGAAGACACAATTACCAGCACGTACCACCGAAACCTTGTCCCCATTTAGTCTTAGCGTGTGGCACTCTCGGTACATTGCAAAGCCTTCTGCATGCCTCACTGGACGTGGGCCACCTGCTGCTACAGTCGACCTCTTCCCCTGGGACACCAGGAACCGTTGACTGCTGGCTCAGAGTTGAGCTTGGCCACACCGAGAGTTAAAAAGATGGAGAGAATGAGGGTAGGTTATTTCTTCCTACCCGTCCATCTCACATCCTCCTCAAGTTTCAGATACTTTCTGTTATGAGCAATCCACCAAATACATAACCCTCTAGGGGGTACCGTATGTCTTTCTTGGGTCTGTGTCTGATACACACGCTGCTTTATAATGGATTATAACCAGAAATGACATGGTCACTCCGAGGCCTGGACAATAGTACATGCCTTTAATCCCAGCACTCGGGAGGCAGAAGCAGGTGGATCTCTGAGTTTGATGCCATCCTGAGCTACAAGTTCCAGGACAGCCAGGGCTACACAGAGAAACTCTGTCTCAAAACAAACAAACAATAAACAAAATGAAAAAGCAAAAATTTATTGAGAAGCTAGAGCCTTTTAAGGGGCCAGGGTTGCCGTTTGGAGGCAGCTCAGGTATTTGACCAGTCTCAGAGGAAAGTCACCTTCCTGTCCTTGTGGCATACGCAGGGAGTGCTCTTCTGCCAGATTAAGCTCCGAGGTACAGGGGTCCTTTTGTTAATGTAGCGTAGCTGGAGTTATGCCAACTAATCCACTTGCCTCCTCCAGTTCTTACTATCTACTCTGAAGTAGCTCATTTTATTAATCCCCTCTTTACAGCAGAGAAACAGGAGGTATAGAGAGTATCAGTGCCTCCCAGTGAGCTCTGAAGAACCGGAGCTGGCTTTTGAACCCAGATTATTCTGACTCTAAAGCCCAAACTCACAGGGCCCAGTGCATTTCCTCTAACCAGGCTCCCCCTAGAAGGGGGATGATGTCTCTTCTTCATGCTTGGAGTTTTTCAGATGGAGATTTCTTAAGGGTCAATGCTGCACACACTTTCCTATAAGCTGGAAACTTACGACAGCCCTTATTTCCATGCCTAAATCCACACCTGCCCAGAGGGGCGCAGGCTTTCATTTCTTCCCCAATACCCAGAATGCTATTCTTGTAGGACCAGTATACTGTTCCTTTAAGGAAAGAAAGATTTGTAAAAAAATGATATTAATAGCTTTCTCCTTGTTATTTCTGCTGCAGACATTTCTTCAGGAAGACTGTGGGGTCATTAATAGTTATTTTACAATATGACTCAGTACCTTTGATGCCACCAAATTACACTCCTAAAATGATAAAAAAAAATAAATAAACTTCATATCCTGTATACTTACCACAATCGAAAAAACTTTTAAAAAACAACAACAAATCCATTATTCTTTGGCCAGTTGGGTAGCTTCAGCTGAGACCTGAGACTAACAATCTGTTTTGATCTCTGAGACCACGGTGGAAGGGGAGAATGGAACCCCACATGTTGCCTTCTGACTGCCCCCCCTTTGGCACACACACTCCCCTCCATGCTAAATAAATAAATGTAAACACTTTTAATTAAAAATTGAACAACTGATTCTTCCCCTTGGATGGAGGAAGGTGTGGGCTGCGCAGTATGTGCTTTGGAAAGCACACATCGGGTGTGTTTCCAGGGTTCGTTATCAGCTGGAGGAAACCGGCTTCGTCACTTGCAGGAAGAAATCATTGACTGTGGGTCAGATCAGTTCCTTGCATTCAACCGTAATGGCTTTTTTCCTGGTACCAGAGGAAACTCAGCAACTTGGTGACTTCTAAAATTTTGTGTATAGGAAGGAAAAGCCGACAAGGTTTTGGTTGCCCGAACCGGAAGCATGGCCCGTTGAGCTTGCCTGGAACAATGAGGCGAGAGAAGTCCTTTCCCCTCCTAAGCTGGAGAAGCCACAGCTCAGCAGTTTGGAGTCCCTGGCTCTGCTGTGGGCGTACACAAAGGCTTCCATTCTGGTGCAAATACCCTGTTTTCTTATAACCAGTGGCCCCTGGTTTCCTTTAAAGAGCTTCAATAGCTCTGGGGTGGGGCTCTGGCCGTGGAAGCCATCTCGTCCTCTTGGATGTGTCAGTGATCACACCAAGGCTTGGAAAAGGATGGAGGAGCTGACTTGGAAAAGCCAACAGCCTCTCAGAGGAGTGTCTGAGCCAATGCACAATTTCCCAGTCTTTGTTTTGTTAGACAAAGTAGAACTTTGGGACCAGACCCTCTGTGCGGGGTCCAGAGATAAAGCAGGCAGGGAAGGGGATGGGTGGAGGGGACTTTCATGATTATTATTTGCTGTCAACTGAGCCTGACTTCACTTGGCGGTCACAGTGTCCAAATGACAAGGCCAGCCACTGCCCTGTCCCTACTTTCCCCCTAAGGATGACACCCACTTACATAAAGAAGACGAGAGAGCTCCATCCGGTAGCATCGTTTTACCCTATGGATTTAGGAACTGTTCCTTCTCCACTAACCAACCCAATCTGTTTCCCATCCTTCCTACCTGCTATTCCCTGAGTCCTGGTCCCCATAGACTTGTCAAGCTAAGCGTCTTCACCTTCTTTACAAGGGATTTGACCAACTCCTGTCATTGGAGGAGTGGGGTGTTTCCACTGTGGCCTTTCTCTACCACCTCCTTGTTGCTTCTACAGTGATGAGGTGATGTGTGGGTAGTTGAGGACGGGGGACAGTGTGCACTCTAACCTGTGTGGTTGGCATTGGGAGTAATATTGACACATGGATGAGACAAAGAAGGCCAAAGAAGGAAGAAACTTGGAGAGAAGTTTGGCATGCTAATTTGGAAAACATGCGTGCATATTACAGTTACATCCACCAGCCTGGAGTTGGGAAAGGGATTTTCTTTTTTGTTCTTTTTTTTTTTTTTTTTTTTTGGTTTTTTGAGACAGGGTTTCTCTGTGTAGCATTGATGCCTGGTGCCTAACACTCTTGTAGACCAGGCTGGCCTCGAACTCACGGAGATTCGGCTGCCTCTGCCTCCCAAGTGCTGGGATTAAAGACATGCGCCACCACTGCTGGGCAGGTAAAGGGATTTTTGAAAGGAACTAACCTTCCAATGCTGGGAGACAGAGCCAGGCAAATCTCTGGGGCTTGTTGGCCGCCCGTCTAGCCTATCAGAGAGCTCCAGTTTCACCGAGAGACCTTGGCTCTGGAGAAAGGTGATCAAGGATCACCAGAAGTGGGCATTTGTGAATGTGTACCTGTACACACACATCCTTGCACATGAACACTCACACACGTGAACACTTCCACACATATACATTACACGCTACCAGACACACTCTCACCACACCATACACTCACTCTCGTGGCTGTCCCAGCTCCCTGTTCTTCCTGATGGGGACAGCACACATGTGGTCTGTAGAGGAAATTCAAGGGGCTGGAGGAGTAAGGGCTGAAGTGGCCTCCAAGGCAGGCTCTTCACTACAGAAATCAGATCTGCTCAGTGGTTCCTGGATCCTGACAGCACCACGTGGGGGTTAGATGAGAAAGGCATCTCTGCTGGTTGATGCTCTTGTGGTAAACACAGAGGGAATTCCAATCGCGAAAACCATGGTGTGCATGTTCTTCCAGGACGAGTGACTTCACTCTGCCTTTTATCTTTCCTTTCTTTTCCTGTTTGGTGGATTCTTCTCTTTATTCTTAGCAGTTCTCCTCTTGGGATCTTATCTGGCTCGCGTGTAGAAAAAATCCAGACCTCAGTCTGTGAGGTCTCCTTGTTGATTTGGAGACAGAAATCAGAGCCCTCAGTCCTTAGGTCATCTGGACACAGACTAGAGGCTCCGATAAATGGATTCCAAATGCTGCACAGCCTGCAAAACAATGCCTGGTGATGAGCCGGGGGAAGGGTTTCTGTGACGCACAGGCTGCTCAGGGAAGCATACCAGCTAGGCAAATGACCTGGGAGTCTCTCTGCTTGTGTGTGTGTGTGTGTGAACAGATGAACTCATGCCACCGTACTGGTGTTCAGTCAACCGACAACCACAGCCTCACCTTCCCCAGTGTTTGAAATAGGATCTGTGTTAGTTGCCTGTCTCAGGCAGTCTGGCCCCAGGCTTTCAGAGATCCCTCACCACCACCTCCCACCTTGCCCTACGAGCATGGGCATCACAGATGTGTACTGCAGCCACATGGTATGTGGGTGCCTGGGACTTGACCTCATGCCCTCACACTTTTATGACAAGAGCTTTGCACAGTAAACCATCTCCCCATCTCGCTCTACTTTTCTTAATCAAAAGATATTCATGTACATTTCATCCTTTTTTTTTTGAGACAGGGTTTCTCTGTGTAACAGCCTGTAGACCAGGCTGGCCTTGAACTCACAGAGATCTACCTGCTTCTGCTTCCCAAGTGCTGGGATTAAAGGCATGCACCACCACCGCCCAGCTTCATCCTCTTTTTCATAAAGGAAAAAAAATGAATTATTATCCTATGTACACATTGTTCTTTAGTCTTCTTTGCACAAAGGCAAAACTGGTACTTTGCTTTCGTCTACATCCACACAGTAATCTTTCTTAACCCCTGTGAAGATACAACAATGTGTATCTCTCTGTGTAGAGATACACATTACCTCTGTGGAAAGACACGTATTACCTCTCTGTGAAGAGATACACATTACCCCTCTGTGGAAAGACACACATTAACCCCTCTGTGGAAAGACACGTATTACCTCTCTGTGAAGAGATACACATTACCCCTCTGTGGAGAGACACACATTACCCTTCTGTGGAGAGACACACATTATCTCTCTGTGCAGAGACACACATTACCCCTCTGTGGAGAGACACACATTATCTCTCTGTGCAGAGACACACATTACCCCTCTGTGGAGAGACACACATTATCTCTCTGTGGAGAGACACATATTACTCCTCTGAGAAGAGGCTTGCAAAGACAAAAATGTGGCAAGAGAGAAGAAAATGCTCCTGGGGGCCTGAGATTGCATAGCTCTAATTCTGGGGACAGCGCAGGAGACTGGGAAAGCTTCAAGGTGGTGGCGACACTAAGGCTGGGATGTCCAGGATGAGTAGGAGTGTGACAGGCAGCATGAGGCCAGAAAGGTGTTTCTGGTGACGGAAACAAGAAGAAAGGCCGGAGAGTAGCATGGTGGTTTTCAACCTGTGGGTTGTGACCCCACTAAGGGTCAAATATCAGATATCCTGTATCAGATATTTACACTACAATTCATAACAGCAGCAAAATTACAGTTATGAGGTACAAACAAAAGTAATTTTATGGTTGGGGGTCCCCACAACACGATGAGCTGTATCAAAGGGTCACAGCATCATAAAGGTTGAGAACCACTGGTGTAGCATGTCTGAGGGCTGGGGGAGGGGGTGGGAGGAAAGGAAGAGGAGAGCTGGGGCCAGATGGGTGATGGTCTGAGGGCCAAAAGGAATCCAGATGTTATCTTAGGGCTAGTGATGCAACGGAGAAGGTTTCCATTAATAATTGCTGTCTTCATTATCATCTAAAACTGGGCCAATGAAATGGTTCCTTGAGGAAGTGCGCTTGTTGCCAAGTCTGACGGACTGAGTTCAATCCTTGGTGAAGGCGTAAGTCACAAACAATCCCACACTAGTTTGGAATTATGATTAATAGAATGGTTATTGATTTAAGGGGGGAAAACTTACAGATCACCGTCCCAGACAACAGCCCTCTGCACAATCAGGAAGGGAGCCTAGTCACCAGAAGCTGAGCTGAAAGCCAGAGAGATAGCGCGCCCACACAGGGAGGGAAGGGGCCGCTTTTTTAAAGAGAGAGACCACGCCCCAATGGGCTGGTATCTCAGCGGCTATTGGCTGAAGGAACGGAAAAAGCTCCCGCTACACCTTGGGACTTCCTCAAGCTGTTCTCTGACTGTCACACGTGTACGGTGGCGTGTCCACTGGCAAGCATGTGTGCACACAGTAAACACGTAAATGTAATACATGTAAAAGTAGTTGAAAAAAATCCATAACGTCTATCACTGAGAGAAGACAATCTCCACCTAATATTGTCCCCCGAGGCCCCTCCCTTCGGAGTAGGTCACTCATGCTCAGGTTCACCATTTTACTCAGGTCTCCACAAGCTTTTTGGACCAAGTGGGACGAGGACTTCGATCCATTCCGTGATTCCCCAGGATCTTATAAAGATTTTAAAGATTGTCATGACACAGTGAACTGAACCAAAGCACACGCAACCAGATTTTACTAAGTCTTGATTCAACAGAAATAAGCAAAGAGGTGGCTAACACGGTTTCTAAGATGCAACTGGCCATCAGCAGGTAAAGACCTGACCCTGTCCAGCTGTGAGCCTGTGGAACACACCTGGGCGCTGCTTCTGTGGAAATAGGGCCGGAGAGACTAGATACGGGAGACATGTTCAGCATACACTGGATAGATTTTCTCTATATTTCCCTCAGCCAGGGGAAGGCTCTCGGGACCAGGGTGTGTGCTATGCAGGCCTACTCCCTACCGGACTATTCCTCAGGTAAGTCAAGACGCTTTTCTGACATGAAGACTTACAACTTGGAGAAGAGGCATAAACACTGAAAATCCTTTAAACTGATTCCATCATGGCGGTGCTTGGAAGAGATAGCGTTACCTTCCTGGCTTCGGTCAGAAGCATCCAAGTCCTATCTGAACATTTAAATAAAGAGCTGACTTTCAGTGAGTGGGTGGAAGGCTCTGTGTGGATGTATGGAGAACAGAGACAGACACACAGAGCAGTTGAAGAGAGCGGAGGAGGAAGCCGATTTTTCAAAAAGGATGTTGAGGTCGCTAATACTGCTTGTCAGCTAAATTTCCAGAAGAGACCTACCTCTGGGCATGTCTATGAGGGGTATTTAGATTGAATCCACTGAGATATGAATATGCATGAGCTGATAAAATGTGAATTATGCGGGCATAAGGCTGGTTACTTTTAAATCATAAAGAAGTGGGTATCAGAATGCCTTCCTGAAGTCCCCAGAAAGTTTGAGGGTTCGGAAAGGACCCTGTGGGGTGCAAGGCTCAGACTCATATGTCTGGGGACCTGGGCTGTGTGACACTGTTCTTGTGAGGTTCCTTCAGGGCAGAAACAGCGGGATTTTCTTATCCAGCTGTGCCTGTTCTCTGAGCCAAGGATTCAGCTCTTCTAGGAATGGCTAGATCCTGTCTCCAAATCCGAGACCCAGGTGCTAGGAACATCCCTGGATTTGCCATCTGGTAAAGTTTCATTTGACCTTTGACCTCAGCAGCTGGAGCCTACTATTTTTTAGGCAGAAGATAAATCGGTGCACTGGGGGGTTGCTAGGATGGGCAGGTGGAACAGGCCCTCTGAGACTGGTTACCGTGCCATTCCTCAGAATAATCAGCACACCCAGACACACCACTGTAGGATCAACAAGCATCATGCTCCCAGCCTGGGGTAAGTTGCTCAAAAACCCAGCCATGCTATTTAGACCGTGTAATTTGACATTGCTATTCTAAAGCAAAGATCTCAAAATGGAATGTGTTTACCCCAGGGGGACCACTGACAATTGAGAGGGGTTTGAGAGCACAGGGAAGCATTTCTGCACCAAAGCAACATTTCTGCATCAGAGTAGCATTTCTGCATTTCTGCATCAGAGTTGCATTTCTGCATCAGAGCAGCATTTCTGCACCAGAGCAACATTTCTGCACCAGAGCAGCATTTCTGCATCAGAGCAGCACTTCTGCATCAGAGCAACATTTCTGCAAGAGAGCAACATTTCTGCAACAGGGCAGCATTTCTGCATCAGGGCAGCATTTCTGCGTCAGAGCAGCATTTCTGCATCATCAGAGCAGCATTTCTGCATCATCAGAGCAGCATTTCTGCATTTCTGCATCAGAGCAGCATTTCTGCATTTTTGCATCAGAGCAGCATTTCTGCATTTCTGCATCAGAGCAGCATTTCTGCAACAGGGTAGCATTTTTGAATCAGAGCAGCATTTCTGCGTCAGTGCAGCATTCCTGCATCAGAGCAGCATTTCTGCAACAGAGCAACATTTCTGCATATTCTTCATCTCCTTTTCTAAATTTCTAGTTTTATTTCTACTTTTCAATATACAGTTATATAATGTCTTAGGATAATTATACCTGCTCATTGCCTGTGGATAAATTAATATAAATCAAGGCTCTTAGGAACTTTCTCATTGAAAGTTGTATGTATTTTTAAAAAGTTCAAAGACTGGTAGTTATTTGGGTTATTGGGTAAAGACTGATTTAATTGGACCTTATTAGTTTCTGAGACCCAGCCCTAAACAAACAAAAAATCTAGTTCGGAATACCTGCCTACAAAGGCAGGCAATATCTATCTATCTATCTATCTATCTATCTATCTATCTATCTATCTATCTATCTTATTATGTATCTCAGAGTGGCCTCAAACTTGCAGCAATCCTCCTGCCCCAACTTTCTGAGTTCTTAGATTACATATAAGAACCCTAAATTTCAATTTAAAAAACGTATTCACCTTAACAATTAATCACTAGAGTTTAAGTTCCTGTGATAGATGGGTAAATCCTGTGTGATCACTCCTGCCTGGATTTCTGAGCTCCTAATCCTTACTTTCCACTAATGGGCAATTACACTTCAACCATAGATTCAACCCTGCCCTAGCTTGTAGCGTCTACCCTGACTTTACACTGCTGGAATTAGTGTGTCCTAGAACTATGTTCTTGGCTAGAGAATTAACTCACTTTTATTTCTAGTCCAACTTCAGGCTACCTCCTTAATCGTGAAAACTAGTTTTGTGTATGGGCCAGACTTACATATTGACCCAGAGATGTGTGCCTCAACATCCTGGTCCTAATCATTGCATAGAAATATTTTGTTTTCTATTTGCAGAGAAGGATGGAAAGAGGAAAAGAGGGAGAAATGGGTAGAGAAAGAGGGAAGGGAAGGGAAGGGAAGGGAAGGGAAGGGAAGGGAAGGGAAGGGAAGGGAAGGGAAGGGAAAAGAGGAGATAATAGGATAGAAGAGACCAGAAGAGGGAAGAGGAGGAGGAGAGAAAAGAGGTGACAACCCACTGATCATCACTGTGCTTTGCATATGGCCTGCATGTGTCTGCTATGAGCTCATGTGCTGGGACCCTGGTCCCCGGGGTGGCAGGATTAAAGCAGTGGAACTGGTAAGAGGTGAGGCCTACTGGTTCCATCACTGGGCACACAAACATACATGATGCAAAAGACCCACGCACATAAAATAATGGAAAAATGCTTCTTCTAGAACCCGCTCGTTGTTTAATCATTTCTTTTCTTTTTTTCTTTCTTTCTTTCTTTTTTTTTTTTTTTTTTTTTTTGGTTTTTCGAGACAGGATTTCTCTGTAGCTTTGGTGCCTGTCCTGGAACTAGCTCTTGTAGACCAGGCTGGCCTCGAACTCCCAGAGATCCTCCTGCCTCTGCCTCCCGAGTGCTGGGATTAAAGGCGTGCACCACCACGGCCCAGCTTTTCTTTTCTTTTCTTTAAGATAGAGTTTGGAACCTGCCCCTGGCACTAGCTCTTATAGACCAGGCTGGCCTTGAATTCAGAGATCTCCCTGCCTCTGTCTTAATCATTTGTTTTGAAGAACATAAATGTGCCACACACTGGTCCCCTGGAAATGCGAAGCATAATCCACATGCTCGTGTCATGTGTCAAACCGGACTCCTTTGCTGGCTCCAGATCCCCATGGTCACTGGGAGAACTGGATGCTGGGAAAGGCTGGGAGGAATTCCTTTGTGGTCAATCAGACTCCAGGTCCCTGGACACCTGAAGGCTGAAGGCCTTCCCACCATGTCAACGTGCCCTAGATGGAGCCTCAAAATTTGTCTCAATGAGTTATTTAGCTTCCTTTTCTATTAATGAAGTTTTTCTCTTTTTGTAAAATTATTAATTATTATTATTTTTGTTTTAGAAAAAACTGTCTTTTCTCATTTTACATATCAATCCCAGCTCCCATTCCCTCTCCCTCTGCTCTTCCCACTCCCTCCTCCTTCCCTTCATCTACTTCTCGATTTTTCTCTTAATTCTTTCTTTTTCTTTCATTCTCTAGACTAACTACAAATTTTCTGTAAGAAACTCATGTAAAAATTAGCAGAAAACACCCTAAAGATTTACATTGCACTGAACTTAGATGTCCTGGCTCCTTTAAATGCCTACTAGGGCTGGAGAGTTGGCTCAGCAAAGAGTACTGACTGCTCTCCCAGTTCAATTCCCAGCACCCAGCGACTCACAACCATCTGTAACTTCAGTCCCAGTGAACCTGACACCGAGGACAAAACACCAAAGCACATAAGATAATAAATAATAAATGCCTTCATAATGCTGAGCACATACTCTCCATACAGATCTTACTGTTGACTAAGAGAACCGGATTCCACTGTAGCTCAGGAAGACAGCGGCTTGGGAGAGCGCTCCACCCGGTCTAATCCCTCCTGTCAGGGAGGCCCTCTGGTTCACCCATTACACAACAGCCAAAGTACTCCTGGAGGTGTGTCGAGGGATTTCAACATCCCACAGAATTACTTCATTCACCGACTTCCTCATATTGGAAATTGTTATAATCACCTGCCTCATGAGACGGTTGTTGAAATTGGGTGTCATAATGACGGTAAAACAATCTCAGTTCCCGGATGGCCTATCAGCTCGTGTGACACCTGTTAATGTCTTCCAATTGCTCAAAGACTATTTCATGAATAATTTCTTAACTTGTTTCATCTGAGTGTGTAAGGCTTGAAAGTTCTTCGTGACCTACCTTAAACGCTCCTTCCGTAGCCCGTGATCTCTCTGGAAGGTCTCACCGTCAGAATCCAGATTGTTGGTTAAACAGAGAGAGGGTAATCGTGGTCTTCCATAAATTTTGCCCTCTGATCAGATCATTTAAAAGGAATAATGTTAATTGAAAATAGATTTTTTTCATACAATTTATTCTGACTACAGTTTCCCCTCCCCCAACTCTTTTCATATCCTCCCACCCACCCAGGTCCATACCCTACCTTGCTCTCTCTACCCTTATAAAACAGGCATGTAAAAAAAGAAAAGAAAAACATCATAAAATAAAAGCAAACAAACCCAAATGGGACAAAACAAACAAAGGAACAAAACAAACAGAAAGAGACAATGCACAAGATACACCCATAGACACAGACACACACGCCCACACACAGAAATCCCATAAAAACACATCAACAACACCGAAGAAGCCCAGGCAGTCTTCCCCTGCAAGCAATGTGGCCAAATTATTTGTTTCATTTTCAAACTCTGGTTCTGTGTGGTATGTAGGTGACTATCTATCCTATAGGAGGCTTCTTTTAAAAAGGCATTCAAAGGTATTTTTATTTTTATGTGTATGGATGTTTGCTTGTGAGTTCATCCATTCCTGGGGTGGCCAGAAGAGAGCATTGTGTGGGTGCTGGGACAGAACTCAGGAACCCAGGCCCTAGGGAACAACAGTCAGGGCTCCTAACAGCTGAGCCGTCTCACCTCGTGTATTTTCTTCATGTTTCATGGTATTGGTAATTTCCACCTTCTCATGTATTAATAAACGTTGTCCAAACACTTTATTTCATTAACTTGTTTTTCTACTACTGAGTTTTAGATTTTTATTTTATTTGTTAATTTTTTTTTTACTTTTCATTAGCATACAGGGTGACAGGCTTATTGTTTTGGTTGGTTTTTCTTCCCTTCTCCCCCACGTTACATGTGTGCCAGTTGCAAATGTGAACTTTCTCTAAGGAGAGCCCCAGAAAACACATTTTCCTCCATGTTGTTCCAAAAGAGTAGAAGGGAAAGAAGAGATACTGGGGGGCCCTGTGTGCTGAAGGGCAGAGAGGTCCCCAGTCCATAAAACTGGGAAATATTTGTAACTAAAAGCGGAGGAGGAACAAGCCACGGGCCCTCGCGCCTGGTGGCCCGGCTGAGGGTGCCAAAGGGAGTCTGCGCAGCTAGCTTTCGGCATTTTACAGGTTAAAGGAAAAGCGTACGGCTTTGTTAACTTATATCATCTCTTCAAATCCTCCCTGGTAAGACCCCCTCCCTGGTAATTTTTCTTCAAAATAGAGACCTACAGTTTGGAATTGAACTAATTTGCCCAGAACACATGTCTGGGCAAGGAGGGAGGCTTGGGACCACAGTCCTCTTACAAATCCACAGTCCAGCGGGATTTTCCTCCAGTCTGCTGCCTTCAGTGAGGATAAGGAGGACCCGGGAGAGCAGAGCAATCCCACACCTGAATGAGGACTCACCCCAAAGCTGGCTAATGGTGAAGGATGAGTCTTGTTTTATAATAATCAGACAAGTGTGGAGACAGAGCACCCCTGGCCTTCGTTTCCATACTTCCTTTGATAGACATACCATCCCACATCCTAGACGCACCCCCTAGCGGCAAGATGCTTGAGGCAGCGCCCCAAGTGGGGAAACAAGACCCATCGGCCCCAGATTCTTGTGTCTTATTGGTCAGAACTGAGCTCCACTGTTGCCTCTTCACACTTGCTCTAGGCTTCCCCTTAGCCGGCATGGAGCAGTTAAGATTGTCTGTATGCCAGGATGGAGGGCCAGGGAATGAATGGGACGGTCTCAAATGAGCAAGCGCAGTCTGGTGTTCTCACTCTCCCAGAGCCCATGCTGCATTGAAACACCCCTGAGAGCGCGGCCCACTCCTTCTTGTTTGTCTGTTTGTGTCAAGCTCAACTCTGATGACAAATCTCTTGAGGGAAGGCCCCTTGGCTCCGTATGGACGTTTCAACACCAAGCAGCTTGCCTACGCCCAGTCAAACCAGAAGGGAAATTTGCTAAGTGGACAAATAAAAACAAAACACTTATGGGCAGGCTACCCAGTCTGAATCCAAAAGCAAAAAAAAAAAAAAGATAATTGTGTGTGTGTTTAACCCAGATATTGCGTTTGAAAAAATTAATATCCACATTTTTGAAAAATAATATGAAGACATATGTTTACAATTTTATTAAAGAGCAGAGAAAGCCTTCCCCACCTTGAACTTTATAAAGCCTGGTAGCTGTTTTTAAGTAAGAAAGGTGAAGTCTGGCGCCCTCTTGTGGCCTTCTATTTAAAAGACAAACGCAATGAAGTTCTGTGACGCTGGGCATTCCTATTCAGCAAACACAGGTCTTGCTTCCTTGAGATCCATTGCTGCTATCACTGGCCCTGTCTCTTAGTAACTTCATAACAGAATATCACAGTCTAAGGGTGCAGTTAGGTGGTTGTAATCTTCCTGTATGAGCTTGTGAAGCTGCTCTACAAAATGCATTATGAGATCAGAGAAGAAAACTCTTCTTCAGATGGCCAAGGCCAGAAGGATTCAGAATCCAGCCCATGTCTTTTTCTCTGGCCCCTCCTCTCTCATTGTCTCCTATTGATCTCCCCACCCCACCCCCACCACCAGAAAGCCAGTTGCTCATCTTTCAAGGTGGTCTAGTTTGCTTTCAACTGTGTAATAAAATACTATGATCAAAAGCAATGGGGAAGAAATGGCTTGTTTCGCTTGCACATCACAATCGTCTCCACTCACCAAGGGAAGTCGGGTCAGGAACTGAGGGCAGGAATCTGAGGAAGGAATGGAAGCAGAAACAAATGGAGGAATATTGTTTGCTGTCCGTGGCTTGCCCAGCCTGCTTTCTCACAGCCCCGTGACCACCTGCCCACAGGTGGGACCACTCCCGCTGAGGTGGGCCTGCCTACATCAATCGTTAATCGAGAAAGTGCCCCACATACTTGCCTACAGGCCATCTGTTGGGGGGAGCATTTTCTTAACAGAGGTTCCCTCTTCCTAGATGGACCCTACCTTGTGCCACGTTGACAAAAATCTAGCCATTATACAAGGGTACTTAAGCATCAGAACCTTGGCTGTCCAATCTTAGTGATCAGCTCTGAACACATGTAAGTACCAGCGACACTAACAGTCTCAGCAGGGCGTGTGTGTGTGTGTGTGTGTGTGTGAATGTGTAGCTCAATGCCGGTGGAGATAGAGGTTGCTAGGTGCATTGCTCAGACAGGTATGTGTGTGTGTGTGTGTGTGTGTGTGTGTGCATAGCACCACAGTAAACAAATGAGGTTGCCAAGTGTTTTAAAAGAGGTGTGTGTGTGTGTGCGCGCGCGCGTGTGTTGTGGAATAAATTTTTTATACACTATGAAGATGTGTCACTCTGATTGGTTTAATAAAACGCTGAATGGCCAATAGCTAGGCAGGATTTCCAGGCAGAGAGGATGCTGGGGAGAAGAAGATGAAGAGACCAAGAGACACAGAGCAAGCAGGATGGGCACTACCTAGATGAGGTAATAAAGCCACGAGGCAGAAAGTAAATGAATAGAAATGGGTTAACTTAAGTTATAAGAGTGAGTTAGAAACAAGCCTAAGCTATCAGCTGAGCTTTCATAATTAATAATGCTGTGCCATTATTGGGAAGTCAACCATCCTGATCAAAAAGTTCGACTACGTGTGTGTTTATGTGTGGTGTGTGTGTGTGAAGCCACCTCCCCACCACCCCACCAGCAGTGCTTGAGGGTTCCAGTCCTCCATCCTCCATCCTCTCCAGAACTCAATGTAGTCAGACTTTTAAAAGCTATCCATTCTCCTGGACACCATCTCTAAAAGCTGGCCATGCCATTGCTCCGGCAGTCTTCAGAAAGCCTCTCCATACAGGCGTGGGGACTCTACCGTGGTGTGGCAGAAGAAAGATCAGGAGAGAGGTAGCGGAGACAACTCAATACGGGCTCTTCTCAGAGACCCCGGGGTAGGAGCAGATGCTCTGGATCTCTGTGTCAAAGCATGGGCTTCAGATCTCAGCCGTATCATCCAGATCTCAGCTGTCTCATCCAGATCTCAGCCGCATCATCCAGATCTCAGCCGCATCATCCAGATCTCAGCCGCATCATCCCGATCTCAGCCGCATCATCCAGATTTCAGCCGCATCATCCAGATCTCAGCCGCATCATCCAGATCTCAGCCGTATCATCCCGATCTCAGCCGCATCATCCAGATTTCAGCCGCGTCATCCAGATCTCAGCCGTATCATCCAGATCTCAGCCGCATCATCCAGATCTCAGCCGCATCATCCAGATCTCAGCCGCATCATCCAGATCTCAGCTATATCATCATCCAGATTTCAGCCGCATCATCCCGATCTCAGCCGCATCATCCAGATTTCAGCTGTATCATCCTGATCTCAGCCGTATCATTCCGATCTCAGCCGTATCATCCAGATCTCAGCCGTATCGTCCAGGTCTCAGCCGTATCGTCCAGGTCTCAGCCGTATCGTCCAGATCTCAGCCATCTCATCCAGATCTCAGCCGTATCATCCAGATCTCAGCCACATCATCCAGATCTCAGCCGTATCATCCCAAGGTTTATGGTTTTCTCAGACCACAGTGCGGGCAGTTAGGTGTGGCTCTACAGGACAGACTATTTCTCTGGATTTTACCCAATCACAGAACGACATGGCTTCTTGAGTAATTTAGGGTGTTGGACTTGGATAGAAATCAGCTGGAACTCCCCACAGTTTTCACAAAGCTGCAAATACATCACACTGCCACTCTTTACCAACAGAAGACACAAGACAAGCAGGCAGGTTGCCAATGAGAGCCAGGACGACCATTTGTCCCTGTGTGCCCAGGATGTCCGCTTTCGGTGCTCACCGCCCCACATCAGTGAGGTACAAGAACAATGTCTATTTGAGAGGAAGCCGGAGAAAGGGTTAAGTGAACAAAGCTCGGGGCCTTGACTAGAGGAGAGACGATGTCACCCGAGCGCCAACTGGCCTAGAGAGTGTCTTCATCTCTCCCCGAAGGCAAGAAGTGTACTCACACATCCAGCAGTGTGGGTGTGGAGGTGCCCTGCAGGAAGGAGGTGTTCACCCGATGGGAAGTGTGCTGCAAGCACCACAAACACAAGCAGGAGCAGGCTGGAATGAGCGCGGGACTCCTTCCCTGCCCATCCATCTCCACTGAGGTCACCTAGTACATTAGGGTGTATTCGGTGATGGCTGTCCTTCAAGAGAAATTGGAAACCAGGCATGCTAGTACATGCCTATAATCCCCCCTCTATGGGATGGGGCTGAGGCTACCCTGGACTACATTGCAAAACTTAGTTTCAAAAAAAGGGGGGGGGGGAGAAAGTCAAGGTGGAGGGGGACAAGAAAAAGGAGGAGGAAGAGAGGAAGAGAGATTTGAACATAGAGATGCACATTAGGGAGGAAGACTGTCTTATTGTTCTATGGCTGTGGAGAGACTCCATGACCAAGGCAACTTTTCTAAAGGAAAACATTTAACTGGGGCCTTGCTTACAGTTTGAAAAGGTTGGTCCAGGATCGTTACGGCGGGGAGCAGACAGGCGACAGGTGTGGCACTGGAGCAGTAGCTGAGCGCTCTTTATCCTGATCTGCAGGCAGAAAGCAGGGGGGCGGAGAGAGAGAGAGAGAGAGAGAGAGAGAGAGAGAGAGAGAGAGAGAGAGAGAGAGATTGGATCTAGCATGAACTTTTTAAACCTCAAAGCCCACCCAAGACACACCTCCTCCTACAAGACCATACCTCCTAATCCTTCCTAAACAGCACATCACTGAGACAAAGCAAACAAATGTATGAGCCTATGGGGGCCAGTCCTATTCAAACCTCCACAGAGACCATGTGATATGAAGTTAGAGACCGAAACTGGAATCCTCTGAAGTCAGGGATCACCTAAGATAGCTATACAAAGCTAGAATAGAGGCACTGAATGGATTCTCCCTCAGAGATTGAATGCTGGCTTATCTGCCAACCCTGCCCGTTACCTGGATTTTAGCCTCTCCACTCCACCCAGAAGTGAAGAGAAGACATATGTGCTATTTTAAGCAACCCAGGTTGCGGTACTTTGCTTAACAAAGACAAAATGAGGAAGTTCAATCTTGTATGGACATGATGAGAGAAGCCAAATAAAGCGACAAGCAGAAGGGACATCACAGCGGGGCTTTGAAATGTACCCTCCAAACCTGTGTTTTGCTTTGAATCTCTGGTTTCCAGTGTGTGTGCTTGAGCCTCAAGGGTGTGGAGCCTGAGTGGTAGAAGTAGCT
This sequence comes from Chionomys nivalis, assembly GCF_950005125.1. NCBI lineage: Eukaryota > Metazoa > Chordata > Mammalia > Rodentia > Cricetidae > Chionomys > Chionomys nivalis. Next base: position 39,103,420 of record NC_080097.1, on the reverse strand, counting down.
CTATGGCTGGGCCTTTGAGGATTATACCCGCCCCTTCCCTGCATGGCTGCCTTCCATGCATCGTATCTCATGCGTGAACAAGCCTCTACCGCATGTTCCTGCTGCATGGTCGCCACTGGGAACTCTGCCGCGTCTTCCTTCCCATGAGGTACTGAAACTCCCCTGTAGCTGAGATACAATCAGCCCTTCCTCCCTTTGGTCATTCTCTTATTTGGTCACAGTGAAGAGAAAAGTCAGCAGCAAACAGCCTTGCCGATATGGAGGGGCACCCCCCAGTCTCATTCTGTTCTAGAACTTATTAATGTCTCCTTCTCACATCCTAAAAACAGCAACAAACAATACAAGACATACTTTAAGAAAAGGTACATAAAGCGTGTGTATAGTGTTTACTAATTACATAGCAAATAGCTTGTTTTTGTCTGGTTGCTGCACACCTGGGGCTGGATGATTGACAAAGAACCTTTAAGTAGCTGCTGACACTCAGGCGTTAGGAGGTCTGAGACCCAGGCTAGCTCATTCCCACTGGTAAGGGCCTTCTTGCCGCATCCTCACAAGGCAGACAGGAAGAGAAAAAACTAATTCTAGTAAGCCCTTTACATAAGGCTAGTTGTTAATCCTTTCATAATGTGGAGCTCTTCCGAGCTAAACACCTTCCGAGAAGCCCAATGTCCCACCTGCTGCATTAGGAGTTAAGTTCTTCAGACCGCAGCACACCCTTGTAGCCATGTCTCAGACGCTAGGAGATTGCCACAACCTCCCGAACCTCACCCCTACACAGTCACAGCCTATCCAAACTACGCCCCACAGTTTATAGTTTATGGTTCTATAAACTACATACTTTATGTTTATAGTGTATGGTTCTTTACATTCCTTGAAAAATAGAGTGGGGTATCATCTCTTTTGGATGCAATGTAAATAGAACAAGCCACATGCATTTTTATATCTAATCTCTTGTCTTTTTTTTTTTTTTTTTAATTTGAAGTAGAGTCCCACACTGCTGCCCAGGTGACTTGGAATTTACTACGTAGCCCGGGCTGGCCTTGAACTCACAATGCTCCCTTGCTCAATCTCCCAAGTGCTAGATTACAAGCCTGAGTGACCACATCATTTACATTAGATTTTTCTCCTTTACCAACCCTTCCTTTTTTTCCTCCCTCTGTTTCCTTCCCCACCTCTCACTCTTTCCCTCTCTTCTTTTCTCTCCCTCTCTCCCTCCTTTCTGAGGTAGAGGAGGACACCCACGGTCTTGTGCGTGTTAGGCAAGCTATCACCGAACCACGTCATGAACCCCAACACCTATGCTGTTGAGTACATCTCCAGTTATTTTATTATGAGATTGTTACTCTCAAAACACTTTTAAAAATTATTGATTTATCTTACTTTTTGTTTGTTTATGCTGTCTTTACCACATGTCCAGCACAATTATTATCATTATCATAAAATTGCACCCTCCTCCCAGTTCCAGGCTTTCTGCAGTTTCCAGAAAGACTGTGTGTATTTATTTCAGCATGCCACTAAAACAAGGAACACAAGATGCTTTTATGTCAAGCACAGAGAACAAAACACTCAGAATGCTGAAGAGTTGCCCGATTTTGGAGCAAAGTGATCGGTGTGAAGCAGTTAAACCACTAGTCCTTTGCAAAGAAGGAATTTTATGTAGGGTTTTTAAAAAATTAGCAACCAACATTTTGTAGCATTCCTGTTCTAGAGTGTATTCATAACGGGAATCTAATTCTAGGCTCTTGGGAAGGGATAGGAATGTGCCTCTTGATTCCAGCTGGGCCTTCTGGTTCTCTGTGTGTGTTCTGCTTGTGCCGCAGGACTTTGTGGTCCTCGGATGTCTTTTCTGGGTTGAACAGGAGCCCGGAAGTCACTCCTCTGGTTGCTCTTGTTTCATAGTTGGTTTTCTAAGTCAGTGACATGGCCTGGAACTGGTCGACATGTAGGGGAGGGGAATAGTCATTCTGGGGCAGAGGATTAAAGAAAAGCAAAGAGCAAGACGAACAAACAGAAACAGAAGCCCACTTTTCTTTGGGCAACGCAGTCAGAATCTTCCATGATGGCTGGGTCATCCTGCCGTTCAGCTCTTGCTCATATGCCACGATGGGCCGCTTGTGACCTCTGCTGCTGTCACAAAGTGTCCATCAGCAGGCTCTTACCCATGTTGTTTGGTCAGCTAGAGTGTAAAGGGCTGTGGGCAGGGGCACTTGTGTGTGATAAGTGGGGATCTTTTTATGTTTCAAAGGAATCTGATGGGTATGTTCAGATCACCTGATATCACCTAAATGCTTCTTACTGTCAAGAGTAAATACCTCTCCCTCTGCTCTCAACAAAAATATCTTTGTTTCTGTTTCTTGTGTGGACAGATATTCTGTTAACCATAAGATAGAGGAAGAAGGAACTTAAAAGATTGTATGACCATTTAAGGAGACATTGTTGAGTTCATGGTGACCTCGTGGTGTTGGGACCGACCTTAACGATCATGGCTTCTTCTTCTAGAGGGCATCTTGGTGTGACTCCATGCTTAAGGAGTGGGGTGGCTACAAAAAGCAGCTGAAAGTTGTCCAGAGAAGCCAGTCAGAGATAGGGGTCCAAACACAAAACAGAATGTTCTAACAAGATTTGGAGGAGAGGGGTTTATTTCAGAACGAATTTCACTTACCTTACTGCAACATGCCAAGTGTGTTCTCTTCTGTCCTCTCCTCCATGCCACAATCCACAAAAAAACCCTTGCAGAAAACCAGGTGTCCAGATCCTTCCTCTGCTCGCTCCCTGTGATGGTTGACTACAATGGTCAACTTGACAGGATCTAGAATGAGCTAGGAGACATACCTCGTGGCATGTTTGTAAGGGAGTTTCTAGACTGAACTCTAGCCTGAGGTGGGAAGGCCTGTTCTGACTGTGGGCAGCATCCTCCAGCCTGGGGTCAGGAGCTGAATGACAAGGAACCAGTGACCAGCACAAGCGTAGGTCTCTCTCTACTTTCTCACTGTAGATGCAATGTGACCAGAGGCCCCATGCTCCTACTGAACCCTGGTCTTACCCATTCAGTAAGCTCCATGGATCCTCTTGGCCCAGCCTTCCATGTGCTGGGATTACAGGTAGGATCCTGCTACATCTGCCTGCCCCTCCCCACCCCCACCTCCTCACGGGTGCTGGAGAAATAGAACTCAGTTCACTATGCTTGCCTAACAATCACTTTCCCTGAGGCAGCTCTCCATCCCGGGAACTATCCACCCTCAAGCAGTCTGAAGCTCAAGCCGATGCAGCATCAGAGAGCTAATGCACCTCTTTATATCGCCCTTTGGTTTGTGGTTTCGACACAGTGCACAGTCTCTCAGCTCCAAGAATATGGCTGGAAAACATGTCTTGAGTGGCTGCTGTGTTTAGGCACCGACAGAAAAGCCTGTTTGTTTAAAGACATTCACTGGGACACAATACCAAGTTACCTATAAGTCTAAGCCAGTTGAAAAGGAGCAAAGGCTAGAAACCGATTATGAGTGAGTACATCCCATGTTCCTCTTTTTGGGTCTGGGATACCTCACTCAGGATAGTGTTTTCTATTTCCATCCATTTGCACGCAAAATTCGAGAAGTCATTGTTTTTTACCGCTGAGTAGTACTCTAATATGTATATATTCCACACTTTCTTCATCCATTCCTCCATTGAAGGGCATCTAGGTTGTTTCCAGGTTTTGGCTATTACAAACAATGCTGCTATGAACATACTTGAACAGATACTTTTGTCATTTGATGGGGCATCTCTTGGGTATATTCCCAATAGTGGTATTACTGGATCTTGGGGTAGGTTGATCCCAAATTTCCTGAGAAATCGCCACACTGATTTCCAAAGTGGTTGCACAAGTTTGCATTCCCACCAGCAATGAATGAGTGTGCCCCTTTCTCCACAACCTCTCCAGCAAAGGCTATCATTGCTGTTTTTGATTTTAGCCATTCTGACAGGTGTAAGATGGTATCTCAAAGTTGTTTTAATTTGCATTTCCCTTATCGCTGAGGAGGTTGAACATGACCTTAAGTGTCTTTTGGCCATTTAAATTTCTTCTGTTGAGAATTCTCTGTTCAGATCAGTGCCCCATTTTTTTATTAGGTTAATTAGCATTTTAAAGTCTAGTTTCTTGAGTTCTTTATATATTTTGGAGATCAGACCCTTGTCTGTTGCAGGGTTGGTGAAGATCTTCTCCCAGTCAGTGGGTTGCCTTTTTGTCTTAGTGACAGTGTCCTTTGCTTTACAGAAGCTACTCAGTTTCAGGAGGTCCCATTTATTCAATGTTGTCCTTAATGTCTGTGCTGCTGGGGATAAACGTAGGAAGTGATCTCCTGTACCCATATGTTGTAGAGTACTTCCCACTTTTTCTTCTATCAGGTTCAGTGTGTTCAGACTAATATTGAGGTCTTTAATCCATTTGGACTTGAGTTTTGTGCATGGTGATAGATATGGATCTATTTTCATTCTTCTACACGTTGACAACCAGTTCTGCCAGCACCATTTGTTGAAGATGCTCTCTTTTTTCCATTGAATACATTTAGCTCCTTTATCAAAAATTAGGTGTTCATATGTTTGTGGGTTAAAATCAGGGTTTTCTACTCGGTTCCATTGATCGACTTCTCTGTTTTTATGCCAATACCAAGCTGTTTTCAATACTGAGGCTCTGTAATAGAGTTTGAGGTCAGGGATGGTAATGCCTCCAGACGATCCTTTATTATATAAGATTGTTTTGGCTATCCTGGGTTTTTTGTTTCTCCATAAAGTTGATTATTGTCCTCTCAAGATCTGTGAAGAATTTTGATGGGATTTTAATGGGGATTGCATTGAATCTATAAATTGCCCTTGGTAGAATTGCCATTTTTACTGAGCATATAATTTGTGATCCTAGAGAAGCTAAATAAGAAAGTGAACCCAAAGAAAATCATATAGTCATCCGCCTGGAGAGGGGAAGTAGACAAGATTGCAGGGCAAAAACTGGGAACTTGCGGGTGAGGTGGCAAGGGGCAAAGGGGAAATGGGATGAGAAACATGAGAAGGGGAGGATGGGAGGAGCTCGGGGGATTAGGATGGTTGGGATATAGGAAGGGAGGATACGGGAGCAGCGAAGTATATATCCTAACTAAGAGAGCCATCTTAGGGTTGGCAAGAAACTTGACTCTAGAGGGGTTAGCAGGTGTCCAGGGAGATGTCCCCAGCTGGTACCTTGGGCAACTAAGGAGAGGGAACCTGAAATGACCCTATCCTATATCTTGCATATCACCTTAGAACCTTCATCTGGCGATGGATCGAGGTAGAGACAGAGTCTCAGTTTGGAGCAACGGTCTGAGCTCTTAAGGTCCAAATGAGGAGCAGAAGGAGGGAGAACATGAGCAAGGAAACCAGGACCACGAGGGATGCACCCACCCACTATGACAGTGGAACTGATTTATTGTGAGCCCACCAAGGCCAGCTGGTCTGGGTCTGAATAAGCATGGGTTGAAACTGGACTCTCTGAGCATGGCGGACAATGAAGGCTGATGAGAAGCACTAGGTTTCGATCCTAATACATGAACTGGCTTTGTGGGCGCTTAGCCTGTTTAGACGCTCACCTTCCTGGACATAGATAGAAGACCTTCGTCTTCCCGCAGGGCAGAGAATTTGGACTGCTCTTCAGTATCGAGAGGGAGGGGGAATGGTGTGGGGGGAGGAGAAGAGGAGTGGGGATAGGGGGAGGGGAGTGGGGGGAGGGGGCAATATTTGGGAGGAGGGGAGGGAAATGGGAAACGGGGAGAAGGTGGAAATTTTAATTAAAAAAGAATAAAAAAATGCTGAAAAAAAAAGAAAAGGAGTAAAGGATGAAGCTGACTGATTGGCTGAGAGAGAAGTGAGCTGAGAGCTGATGGGTGAGGACAGAGGCCACCTGGGCTTTGTTCAGATGGGACACGACAAGAGTCTTGGAGGAATGACTTGGGGAGAAGAGAACGGTACCACAAAGGTTTTCATGGGTCAAGCAATGATTATACAGTTTACAAATCCATTTGGATGTGGAGGAAATAATCCTTGGACAAAGAATAAATAGAAACCATCATTTTCCCATCAAGCATAAGTTTCAACAAAGGAACCAAAGGTTGGGTTCAAAGGAATTCTCAATTTAATCTACGCAGTGAGGCTGATGACTCTCCGACTGGACAGGGGGCTTCGGCAGAATCCCAAAGACGACAGAGGGTCAAGGAATAGTGTGTAAATTGTTCTTGTTGGCTGGGATCAGTGTTGACCATGGGAAGTTACATAGACATATATGTCCTCTGTCACGTGTGTGTGTGTGTGTTTAAGCCTACTAAACAAACTACTAGAGAGGTTTTTTTCAAGAAAGATAACATTTGTCAAACTCTTATAATGTATCAGAAGTTCTACCACACATAATTTACTTTCTCATTTAATCTTTTAATTAAAAAGTCACATAGCCAAGTGTTATTTTGTCCTTTGACAGTTAGAAAAAGTTATGGTAATATTCTCAGTGTTTTAATAGGTAGAAAGCTTCACATATTTAGGTATGATTGCTATAACTGTATTTGTATTATTTTAATCTTCACTAAAATTACCTCGCTAAAATAGACTGTCATTTATGCGACAAGCAAAGAAACTGAGGCTTAGATGTCTTAAACCACTCATGCACAGTCAAAGAAAGAAATATTATTTCTGTCATAAGTTGCCTTGAGTCCTTGATATGGTGTAGAGATTAGCTACCATTAGGGAATAGAATATTGGTAGAAAACTCTTGTTAATTCCAGAGAGAGAAAAATTGACCAGGTAATCTTTCTCTCTTTTTTTCTTTTTCAGACAGGATCTTGCTATGTAGCTCTGGCTGACTTGAGATCACTGTGTAGACCAGGCTAGCCTGCAGCTCACACGATGCCTCCTCACGCAGCATCAATCTCAGTCCCGGGACTTTTCATTAATGGTGATCATTGAGAAACTGGAATAGAAAGATCCCCTATCTCCAAACATGGATCTTAGTCTGTTTTTGCTTGGATTTGACAATTGTATGATGCCCACTGGTTTGAGGATCACTATGCAGATTAGATGCCGGCGTCGTCATGGGTCTGACGGGGTGGGGAACATTCGGAGCTTGATCCTTGAGAGAAAGCGTGGAGTGCAGGAGAAGGCTGTGGCTCTCCCTCCTGAGAGCTGTGACTGTCCATGAGTCATTGACATCTGCACGCTGGCACTTGTCCTGAGGTCTACGATCTCGACCGACAGCTAATATGTATTTTATTTGGTCCTTGTATCAGCTCCTTGTACTGGAAATCACTGGCACCAGGGAACCGAAGCTTAGCAAGAACCATCTCAGTTGCTGAAGAAGGTAAGCTGTCCTGCGCTGGGAGGTCACACACATCCTGCACATGACCCAGAATGGTGCAGATGACAGTCAGGAGCTCTGCACTCTAAGGACCCATGTTCCATTCTGATGTACTTTTAGGGACAGTCTTAAAAGCATTGACTTCCCTTTTCCTTCTTTGTCGCTAATCATCAATTGGAAAGGTTCTAGTGCTTTTGTGAAATCAATGTGTGTGTGTGTGTGTGTGCGCGTGTGCGTGTGTGTGTGTGTATTTTTGCATATATGTGTTACTTAATCCCATCAGCGCAATCATTCATGATTCATTGTAAGTCCCCAATAAATATATATTATAGCTAATACAAAAGATTCCACTATGTTGCAGAGAGTGTTGAGGCACCTATTTCTGTTACTAGTCTTTTCTGTTATGTCTGTGTGTCTGCTGTGTATCTCAGTTGGTCTTCATGACAGCTCCGTGTACTAGGCATTACTAGGGTTGCATCTGTTTTCAAAGAAGGGAACAGAGGCCCAAAGAGAAGCATCTTATCTGTATCACATGGATGATAAGTGTCCCCTGGAGCACAGAGTACGGAGCCTCAGCAAAACTCCAGTCTGCCTCCCATTGGGAGCTGGCTGGAGAAGGTGGCTTACATAATCATAGTCTTTATTCACGTCACATAGAGAGGGGTTCATTCTGCTCTGACAATTTTGTTTAAAAGCCTTACTTACTCTTTGGTCTTTGTGATCCATTTCACATCCTGCTTTGTGTGTGGCATGAGGTAAGGTTGATACTTGAGATGTTTGCACATAGTTTTTTTGTATTTGTTGTTGTTATGTTATTAACTGAATGACAGAACCTATTTCTTTTACTTTTTTTTCAGTCAGGGCCTTGCCATATCGTTGTGGCTGGCTTGGAACTTGCTGTGTAGCCCAGGCTGACTGCTGTGTCGACCACGGTGATTCTGCTTCTGCTTCCTGGGGGCTGGAATCTGAGGTACCCGTCCTGTATAGAGAATGTATACAAAGCTTGCTAGTTTCCCTATCTTAAAATTTACATTTATTTATATATTATTTGTGCTTGAGGGCGCACATACACACATACCACAGTTTGTGTAAAGGGCAGATGATGACATTTAGAAATCATTTTTGCCCTAGGTCTAGGAGATAACTCAGGCTGTTAGGCTTGGCAGCAAGCTGACCAATCTCACCACCTCACCCCTATACTTTAAAATTAAACTATTTTGGTTTAGCAACATATGTGTAAATTACATAAAATGAACTTTTTAGAAGCAAGTCAGTAAGCAGCACCCCTCCATGGCTCCCGCTTTTGTTCCTGCCTCCAGGTTCCTGCCTCAGCTTCCTTGGCTTCCCTCAATGGACTATGATTCGGGATATGAGAACCAAATGAACCCTTTCCTCCCTGAGGTGCTTTGGGTCACGGTGTTTCAGCACGGCAATAGGAACCCCAACTGAGACAATGTGCATGGCAGTGTTAGCTACCTGTGTCGGGTCTGCCTGTGCGTGGATACTGGCCCAGTACTCCATCCATAGCCTCATTCACACTTGTGCACACACACGCTGCACCGACACACACACCAAGACTGTAGGACTCCTGTTTCTCTCGCTGCAGCACCAATTTAAAAGAGTCTAACGTATTTATCTGTAACCTCTCTTCAAATCCCTAAGGTATCCAAATCCAGGCTCAGGGGTCACGCTTGGAGACTCTGATGGTGTTGGTTTGGTGTGTGCACAAGAATTCCTGGAAAGAAGTTGTGCCTGCAAAGATCGACCGATTAAAACGGCATGGGTAGGGGAGGGGTTGGAATGTTGCCGATCCAAAGCTTGAGGACACTTTATCTTAAAGCTAGCTTTGGCTCCCTAAACAGCCATTTCTTGCCCACCTCTGTATCAGACCTAACAGCCTGGGATTAATAGAGAGAAACCTTTTGGAACTTAACAGACCACTGGCTTTCCCAAACCAAAGCTAAGCGTGTCAGATGGCATTGGAAGCCTATACAGAGAGAATCCCCCGTCTTGCTGTAACCACCTCTCAGCTGATTTTACCAAGTATTTTTTAAATGCCTTGGTTTATAGCTCTCTTTGCTCCTTTACTATACATAAGCTCCACAAAACTCTTTCCTCATTGGTATATGGACTCTGGGTAACCTATCTCTGTAGTCCTAAGTCACTCAAATTTAGCTCCATAGTAAATTGTCGCTTATCCCTTGTGAGGCAAGAGTTGTGTTTTCTGTGTTGACAGATATCAGCCTCTAGAAAAGCGGAGGGGGTCAGTCTCGCTGCAGACAATAGGGGGAAAAAAAGCAGCTTCAGAATCCATTTCGGAAACTGAACACAGACAGAGCAGATGAGACCAAGGGTTCTGAGCTGAAAGCATAGAGTCTCAGTAAAGTTCCGGAATAACCGAAGTGCTTAGAATAAATGACTAACAGTCTTGTCACGGCATTCTCTGTCTGGGCAATTAGGTCACCCCAGAAAACCTCAGCTATCTAAGGTTAGAAAAGAGCTTCCTACGAGCCTTCTAGCCACATCCTCGCCTTCTCACAGCCCTGAGAAACCAATGGAGGATTCAATGAAGTGTTCACTGGTCTTAGGTTTCTATCGCTATGATAAAGACCATGACCAAAAGCGACTTGGGGAGGGAGGAAAGGGTTTATTACGGTTTACGGTTTATAGTCCATCACTAATGGAAGCCAGGGCAGGGTGTCAAGGCAGGAGCCCCGAGGCAGGGATGGAGCAGGGGCCACAGAGGAATGTTGATGCTGGCTTATTCCCCATGACTTTGTCAGCTTGGTTTCTTTTTTTTTTTTTTTTTTTTTTTTTTTTTTTTTTTTTTTTTGGTTTTTCGAGACAGCGTTTCTCTGTGGCTTTGGAGCCGGGTTTCTCTGTGGCTTTGGAGCCTGTCCTGGAACTAGCTCTTGTAGACCAGGCTGGTCTCGAACTCACAGAGATCCACCTGCCTCTGCCTCCCAAGTGCTGGGATTAAAGGCGTGCGCCACCATCGCCTGGCTGTCAGCTTGGTTTCTTAGACAACCCAGGACCACCTGCTGGGGGTTAGCGTCATCCCCAGTAGACCAGGCCCTTCCCTATCAATCATTCATCAAGAAAATGCCCTACAGGCCTATCTGACAAAGGCATTCCCTCTTCGCAGATGACTCTAACTTAGGTCAAGTTGACAAGTAACCCTACCAGCTCATCTGTCTGAAAGTCTGATGTTCAGAGAACAGTCTGCGTGTATCTCCTGAAGCTGCTCAGGGCGGTGTGCCACCAGAGACCTGCAGACTGTCAGATAAGTTTATGCCCATCAGTGTTTGGGAAACTCTGCCTTAAAGATCCTTGGATTGCCGGAGGTAGAGGTGGGGTGTGGGGTGGGAAGTGTGTGTGTGTGTGTGAGGGGGGGTGCAAGTCATTATCAGTAGGCTTTCCAGCTCGTTCGTGCCCTGAGGGTCAAAGCCCTTTAGCAGCCCCGCTACTCTTGGTACAAGGCTGCAATCCCAGGGCTTCCAATTCACATCTCTTATCTTCCCACTTTTTCTTCTTAGATTCCAGGCCAGCAAGCTTAGCTTGGGGTAGCAGCACAAGGCAGCCAGGCGTTCCTTCTGCTTCATTTGCACACATTTCTGCTGACTGATCTGCTTCTCTTTAAAACCCCAGATTCGCAGAGGAAAATCCCCTACCCCATGTGGCCTGGCGAGTGTGGTCACTGGTAGCTCCAGCTACAAAGCACTCCCTCTCCACACAGGAAGCCTCGTTCTCTATGGGTGTCACTTGTGTCTGTGTCTGAGATCAGCACTCAAGGGCCCTTCCTAGCTGACCGAGTGTTGAAATGGCCTTTTTGGTCTGTTCTGCACGTCTTTCCTTCTTCACAGAGCCCTTGTGCTGAGCGCTGCACAAAATCCAGTGTCATCAGTGTTGACCAGACTGTCACAAGCCCTCTCACCAGCCAGCTTATAAACAGTGTGGGAAACACAGTTTACTCTCCTAGGAGGATGTCCTTCAGAATGCTAAGACTGTGAACTGCTCTGTGAATGGCATCTGCACTTTTCCCTCTACAAGTACAGTTAGTATCTCCATCATCACTGTGCTTTAAAGTTTATACAATTTAATTGCCAATGTCTTTATACTGTTCTTTCCTTCTTTTTGTTTTTGAGGCAGAGTCTCACTCTATAGTTCAGGTTGATCTGGAACTCACTGTGTAATCCAGGCTGGTCTTGAACTCATGGCACCCCTCCCTCCTCAGCCTCCCAAGTGCTGAGATTATAGATATGAAACACCGTGCCCACCCAGCTCATCCTTGCCAATTTAATTTTTTTAAAAAAGCTTTTATTTTATTTTTATTATATGTATGTGTGCAGGGGGTGGTCAAGAGAGCCCTGCCAACAGAGGCCAGAAGAGGCTGTCAGATGCCCTGGAGCTAAAGTTACTGGTGGTTTTAGCCATCTGATGTGGGTACTGGAAACTGAACGCATGTCCTCTGAAATATCAGTATGCTCGCTTAGCTGCTGTGCCATCTCTCCAGCCTTCTTACCAATTTCTTTTTTAAAAACTTTTTATCGATTCTCTGTGGATTTCATGATCTTGACCCCACTCATCTTCCTGTCCCCTCGCTTCCACCCTCTGCTCTTGTAACCTTACCCCAAAATAAAAGTAAAATAAAAAAAAAACAAAAGCTCAAAACCAGCCAACCAAGCAAACAAACGAACAAGCAACAAATAAACAAAAATTCTGAGCATGGAAGCTGTAAGTCACACAGCTTACCCTTTAGTCCATTCATCTTTACTTGCAAGTGTTCATTGCAATGAGTCCTTGGTCCGGTTTGAGGCCTCTGACTTCTGCTACACTGTTGATACTGGGTCCTCACTGGGACTCCTATCGTGGAGATCCTGTAGCTTTGGCTCTTCAGATCCGGCCCCTTGACATGCTCCAGCAGTTCATAGATGAGGTGGGTGTTGGGGCGGGGTACCTCGTAGTCCTGGTTCTGGGCCTGGGTGGTATCTCTTACCAATTTCTTGATTGTTAGCATTATTAAGAGAAACAGAAGTAAGAAACATAAAGTCTAATAACTTGCAGCTCTCGTTCCTCCTAGTTATGAACTACAAGCAGAGGTTCCAGAAATAGGATGTGGAATCCCTGGAGCCCATTATCTAGGCTCCGTCTCATAGGCTCTGATATAATCAGAAGGGGCTTGGAGACTGATACATAAACAGAAGCGGTAATTACTGATTGCTATTGTGTAACTGTGGGAAGTGGGATAGGTGAGGATGCCATTGTGGGATGGTTGGTGCCTTTTGTCCCCAAAGGCAAATTAACACAGAATCACACACAGAATCACACACAGAATCACACACAGAATCACACACACACACACACACAAAAGTTTTTCAAGACCAAGACAGAGCTTATCTGTGTAGCTTTGAAGCCTGTCTTGGAACTCGTTCTGTAGACCAGATTGGCCTCAAACTCACAGAGATTAGCCTGCCTCTGCCTCTCCAGTGCTGCAATTAAAGGGGTGCCCCACCATTGCCTGGCCAGAAAATATATTTTTAAGTATAGGATGGCTTGATGAATCAAACAGAAGGACGTGGGGTTGTTGGTTAGATGAACTGATGGAGAGGTGCTGATGCTGAACCAATGTACTTGCTGGAGATGCAGCCCTTCTCAGACTGGAAGCCAGTATTTGCTGGCTTTCACCATGCTGGGGTTCTAGAATTTTGAACAGCAATAAAAATTTTACTGAAGCTGCCATTTGAAATTTGTCATGGCTAATAATTTATCAAGGAATTAATTTTGTCCTTAATTTTTTTTTAACAACTTCCAAGTCCAGTGTGAGCACTTTTTTTTCTCCTCCCTCAGCCCAACAGGGCTTTGAATCTTACAGGATTGTTAAAGGATCCCAGATTCAGTGTAACTATGGCTCTCTGATATGACATGGTGTCGGGCAAAAGTTCCCTGGGTTTGGCAGAGGGTGGAGTGGTGTGCGTGAGTGGGTGGAGAGGATGTGTAGGGACCTCTTCCAACTGCAGACCAAGAAAAGAGATTTTTCTATCTGTATGTTGTGATGGGAAGTGTAAGGCCTTAAAATGAGGAATGAAGGACTCCGTGGATACTGAGTGAGCAAACCCCAGGATCTGGGGAAGGACCCCCCATGCCTACACTTACTGTAGAACATGCAACTGAGGAAACTAATATTAACTTTGAAAACGGAAATTTCTGCACCCATCAGGACAGATCGAAGATCAGAAATTTTCCCAGAGTGTTACATAAGGGTCAAGGAGCTCTTAGGAAACTCTAAGGATGGGACCTGCTCTCCCTCACACCCCAGATTCAATGTCTTAACACTTATTCAAGTAGGGATACCAAGTTAACTTGATTTAGAAGAAATTGTAGAAAAAATGTTTCTTTTTCTTGTACCACAGTTCTTTAATAAAAATCATGCTGGCCACAGAAGATTTTATCTGTGTGTTTCAGTCACTCCTTACCATGTAGTCCACGTGGAAATGACTTGGGAAGTGGTCTAAGGTAGACCAGATGGCCACAACAAAGCAAGTAAACCATCAGGGATGAGGCACTGAGGACAGAGATCAGCACTAGGAGGGACTTGTGGAGGATGTAAGATGAGGTTGATGACCTGGATGCAAAGGGAGGAAGAGAAGGACCGCAGTGTGGGGGCCACTGTGGCTCTTAGGGTCACTGAGGCAGGGGTAAAGAGAAAGGAATGCAAATGCAACTAAAATCACACCAGAGAAGACTTCGGAGGCCTGATGGAAATAGGCATTGGGCATTGGAACTGCTCCTGGGCTTGAATAATATCAGCTTAATGTATTTCTGTTTCATAACTGTACTCTCAGATCACACCCCACAAACTACGTGAGAGTTCAGAGACGTTAATGAAATAACCATCGCTACCGAGGACACTGTTAGATCTGGGTCAGAGGTGGTGGTGGAGATCCAAGGAGAGAAAGGTAGATGAGGGAGGGCCTCCTCCTGGCCCCACAAACAGTGAGCAACAAGAACAGAAACAATTGACTGGGGTCTTATACATGCTAGGCAAGTGCTCACTACCAGGGTACATCCCAACTCATCACTTTTAGGTCTTTAATTTTGTCATTTTTTTAAAACAGCACCTACCTACTATGTAGTCTTGACTAGCCTGGGAATTTCTATAATATTTTTAGTTCTAATAGCAAATTAGAGCTGCACTCATGTGGAACCCCAATTTTTTCTGTATACCACATTTTAATCATAAAAATAGACTACAAAGCAGGTGCAGCTTCTGGCTCTGCTAGTTCAGCTAAAAATACTTTTTAGAGAGAAGAAATAGAAACTATACAATGAAGGGCGGTGCCTGTTATGAGTCAGACAAAAAGGTCCCTGTCCTGTCAGCTTCAGGAATCAGCCCTAGGGATTGGGGATGGCCTGAGCGTGTGGTTAAGCTTTGTGGTGTGTCCACACTCTTTTTGTTAACTGCCTCCATCTCTTAGGCAAAGAACCTCTTCCAGGGTAGGGGGTCTCTGAGCATGCTCCCTGGTACTCCAAGCCACTTACCAGCAAGGGAAGTACTGAGAACAGTGCGTGGCAGGTTAACAGTATGGTATGTGCCTTCAGTTCCGCTGTCTTAGTTAGGGTTTCTACTTCTGTGAAGAGACACCGTGAACACAGCCAGTCTTGTAAAGGAAGACATTTCGTTGGACTGGCTTACAGTTTCAACAGTTCAGTCCGTTATCATCATGGTGGGACAAGGCAGCATGTAAGCAGAAGCTCGGTGCTGGAGAAGGAACTGAGTTCTACATCTTGATCCACAGGCATCAGCAGGAGTCTGTGTGCCACACTGAGTGTAGCTTGAGCATAGTAGACCTCAGAGGCCATCCCCACAGTGACACACATCCTCCAGCTCCATCTAAGGCCACGCCTCCTAATAAAGCTACTTCCTATGGGTCAAGCATTCAAACATATGAGTTTGGGGGGCATACCTATTTAAACCACCACTTCTACCTACTAAGGCAGGAGGATTTTATGAGCTCAAGAGGTGAAGACTGGATAGAGTAAAACCATCTCAAAACAAACAAAACAACCCCCAAAGGGTTAAGAATACTCTTCTTCCTGATGGGGGAGAATAACAACCCAGAGGTCCAGCCCTGGTACCTCTAAGAGGAAGCAAATAATGACAGATTTGTTAAAACTCAAGCAAAGAGTCTCTAAGTATTCTCAGGCACATTACGTTCCCTTGAGCTTTTAGTCCAGAAGAGTATTGTATTGTGATAATGGATTTTTAATAAATATATGTGTGCATATGTTTTTGTTATGGTAAAATGTTCAAAACATTATGATATCAACCCTTTTTAGTCACATTGGACCATCGCCACTACAATCCAGTCACACATGTCTGTCATCCTAGGCAGAAATTTTATACTCCCTAAACTCCGTGGCTTTCTTTTAGGTCTCTCGGGTAAACGAAAACCCGGATCTGTCCTTTTGTAGGTAATGCTGTGTAAGACAGGCTGCCAGGAAGAGAAGCAACAGAGCAGCTGAGGGCAGCTTCGCCTGCTGGCCTTGTCCCTCTCCACAGGTCTCGGTGTGTGGGTGACACCACCAGGCTCCATCGGCTCACTCTCGAGCTTGTTTCCTCTCATTTCCTTCCTATTTTGTCAAGACCAGTTTCCCCTTTCCTGACTGTCAGCTGAGTTCAAACGCAGGGACAAAGCTCAAAGGTCTGCTCACAGCACAGTGACTTCTCGTGAAGACTGGCTAGGTGTAGTTGATGATTTTACTCTTTGCTCTTTGGGGACCTGCCAGACAGCTCCCTCCACCAAAACAGAGGCTTATTCTTTCTTATGAATGTCTGGCCGTAGCTTGGCTTATTTAATTAATCTACCTATTGCCTCTGAATTTTTATCTTTCTCTATTCTATAATCCTTTCCTCTTACTCTGTGGCTGGCTGTGTGGCTGTGTGGCTGGTCCCTGGTGTCCTCTCTCCTCTTTTCTTGGTCCTTGATTTTCTTCCCAGATTTCTTCTTTCCTCCTCCAATTTATTCTCTCTGTCTGCCACCCTGCCTGTCCTTCCCCCTTTCTCGCTATTGGCTGTTCAGCTCTTTATTAGACCATCAGGTGTTTTAGACAGGCAAAGTAACACAGCTGCACAGAGTTAAAGAAATGCGACATAAAAGAATGCAACACATCTTTGCACCATTAAACAAATATTCCACAGCATAAACAAATGTGATACATCTTTAACTAATATTCTACAACAGCTGGGTTTTGCAGGGGGCGCACCACCAGACTCTTATTCTCTTGCAGCTATGAGGATGCTCTGGCCACAAGGGAGCTTTATGCGCTTGCTCATCTAATGCTGGCTGGCTAAAGGGCTAAGCTGTCCCTGACATTCATGTCTTTCAGTGCTAGTCTTGGACCTCCTTACCATTGGCCTTCTCCATGGATGGGGAAAAATCATGCCAGCCTATGCTTCGCCGGGGTGATGCTCAGTTGTAGTAATTGGTGACTGAGAACTGGCCAGTCACTTAGGCAGCCCCAGGATGCCTAGTCCTCATAGTTGATGCTGGGAAAGTTCTTTCGCATCCCAGAAGGGGCGTGGAAGATTTCTAGAGAGTGTTTCCAGATTGAATGACGTGTCCCTGAAACTTCCTCTTAGTTCTCAAGATTCTCTTTCAAAATGTAGAGCTCCATTGTGACTAGATGTGAAATATATATGTGTGTACTGTGTGAGTGTGTGTGTGAGAGACCAGAGGGTAACACCTGCTGTCATTCCTACTTAAGTCACCTTGCTTATAAAGACAGGATCTCTTACTGGCCGAGAACTTGCCCCGGAGGCTAGGCTGGCCCACTAGGGAACCACGCTGGCCTCTAATTCAGAGAGATCTGCCTGCTCTACCTCCCAATTGCTGAGGTTAAAGGCGTGTGCTCCCACTGCCTGGTGAACTCAGGTTTTCAGGCTTGTAAGACAAGCGCTTGAGATAGAATATGCACATTCAGATTTAGTAAGGTGCTCTCATAGCCAAACAGCAAATTTGGTGAAGGTGATTTCACGGAAGACTGACCAAAACTCCTACAATTTTTGTTCAAAAGATCCTAGCCCCCTGTGAGAAAAGTCTTTATATATCAGGAACTGTGGTGCCTTATGCATCCCAGCAATGCCACTGACCTGTGCATCCCTAGCCCAAGAATCCTTTTCTTAACTAGGACTTCATTTAGTCTGCCATTTGGCATTGTTTTCTCCCGGTGCTGGGCTTAAACTCAGGGCCCACATCTCTACTTCGGCGCCTCACCTTCATCTTCCAGAGCATTGTTTTTACTTTTTGGTTAGTGGTGAACCTGGCAGAATTAACTCCAGGGTGGAAAGGCTTGTTTGGGCTACCAGTCGGGGGCGGTCTGATGGCGTGGGAGGCGGAGGCAAGGGCTCCTTCATGAAGGAGTGGAAAAGCCGTGGAACGGGGACTAGGCTATAAACTTAAAAGTCCTATTCTTAGTTATCTACTTCCACCAGCTCAGCTCTACTTTCTAAAAGTTCCAGAGTCTCCCAAGATATCACCAGCCACCCGGGGAACAAGCTTTCAAAAAAAAAAAAAAAAAAAGAATCTGCGTGAGATGTCTCATTAACACCAATTTGCTCCGCAAGACATTGGCTGTTGCTAAGATTCTTTCTCTTGCCCCACCCCGTGACTTCTTTCCTTTTAGATGGCCCTGAAACAAGTTTCTCACATGGTCCCCTTTACTTTATTCGTCTGCCTGTTTGATTCCGTAGCCATCAGACGTCGGATCTGCTCCCAGGTACACCTACCTAAAATGTCTGCCGGTACTATCTAGCTGTGTGACCTCGGAGGAGTCATTATACAACTGTGTAAGCCACAGACCCCTTATCTTTGAAGCAGGAGCAATGATGTGTTACAATCAGGGGTGTAATCAAGGCTACGTAACACAATTAAAGGCAGCGGGAACAGCAAAGGAGCTACGAATATTAGCGCTAACTTAACACAGTTTGCTTATTGACTTTCCTTGAAATAGTCTCGCTGTGTAGCTCAGGCTGGCATCAAAACGCCCCTCCTAGCTGACTTTTCAATGTAAGTTTTCTCCGGTGGGTGTTCAGTTGACACGGAATCTTTCTAGGTCCAACCCAGTGTAACGCCGCCGAATCAAACTAGCCACAAGGAAAGGGGAGGACAATGACTGGCAGCTAGTATTCAGCTGACTTTGTTTTAATTGGTTTCTAACTTCTTCGGAAAAGCCAACAACTAGTTAAGTTTAAACCACTCCAAACTTGTCCCAGGCACTGGAAATATTTCAGAGATAATCGACAAATAATCCAAAAATCCCATTGCGTTTGCTCTGTGACCTGGAAACGATAATGGACAAAGTCAAAAGCCAAAGAACTCTGGAGTGATGGAGGTGGATTTTGCTGGGAATGTCTGCAGGATTAATGGTCCCAGTCCTTTCCCCAGAGAGCACGCAGCGCCACCTAGAGGGGCTGAGGGTGGTTGCACGTGCAGCTGAGCAGAGGACTTAGGTTTCTATTGGTGAAAACTTTCTGTATTCGTTGGCAACTTCTCTCTGCACCATCAGAACCTCGGAGCTGTTGGCCGCATATCGACGAGGTGATCCGGACCTGCTGCTGCCACATGGCAAGGTGGCTATTAGGTGGATATAACGGCCAGGAGGCGCGGGTAAGCCGCGGTCCACGCGAGGTTCGCTGACTTCAGCGCTGACACATCCGAGTGGGGGAAGCTGCAGCTTGGGAGTTGGGGGCTGGGAGCTCATTTGGGCCAGTTTGGTTTCGCGCCTATTTCTGCCGGGTGTGGCGGGTCGGTGGCATCCGAGGGCAGAGTGTAGCCTCGAGGCACGGGTCCAGGGCACCCACTCGGTGGCGCGTCCCAGTGTCCCCGCGTTCCTGCGTGCAGACGCAGGCTTCGCTTTCCTGGGGCTTTTCGTTATGGTGGGCGTCACAGGCAGAGGGAAGCGAAGATGACTGGCATCCCGGCAGCGTTCCGACTGCACCTTGGTCCTGGCTGGCGTTGCGTGTTCCCAAGGTTCCACAACGCAGTGACCCCCTTGAAGGCAGCCCGGAGCTGAATTGGCCTGGCTGCGGGAGGCGGGGCACTATGAGGATGAGAGGGGAGTGCAGGAGGCCTCAGACATAGGGTGACAGGAGGTCCTAGAGGTGGTCAGGACAGTGTCATGGTTACTTGGGGGTTGTGGGAAGGAGTTCCTCGGGGGGGGGGGGGGAAGAGGACTTTTCTTTCTTTCTTTCTTTCTTTCTTTCTTTCTTTCTTCCTTCCTTCCTTCCTTCCTTCCTTTCTTTCTTCCTTTCTTTTCTTTTTTTTCTTTTCTTTTCTTTTTTTTTTTTTACGGTGTGACTTTGCAAAATGAGTGCTCTTTTGCGGAGGGGGAGGGCTTGGGGAGGGAGGGGGGCCAGACATCATCATTGGAGGCAGTAAGGAGCCTGAACCCAGGTGGTTGCCCATAGGCCCTTAAATGCCAACTGCCTTGGACTTCTCAAGGTGGCAGAAAAACATTTTGCCGCGTAAGCAAGCACACCCCACCTGAAGTCCATCCACCTGCTGACCTGGAATTGGGAGTTAAGGCTCAGAAGAAACATGTTCTCTAGAGCTGCCCCTACCATGCATCCCAGTGCCAAGTGTGAGATTCTTCAGCGGCAAAGAACTTGAAGCCCGTTAACAAACTCAGGGGTCCTTAGACCAGTGTCAGGACCAAATATTTGTCAAGGCACTTCCTTGGTGCGGTGAGAGAGCCCGGGTTCCACTTCCCAGAGGGTGGAAAGAGAAATGAGCCTCCAGGAGGGAGGTACCCTCGACAGGCTTTAGGGGTGGCCTTCGGCTTTTGCAGTGAGTAAACTGGTGCTGGGCCCACAGCCCCTGCGCAGCAGCGGCCAGAAGAGGCTTTATGCAAGGTTGGTCTTTTTGTAACTCCCTGTGGCAAAGGTCAAAGCATGTCTGTTTCTCTATCCCCACAGCTCTCAGTTCCTCTTCAGCGGCCTTGCCACCTGCTCCTCACAGCCCAGATAATAGGAACTGCCTCTTCTCATTCAGTTCCTTGGGGTCTGTAGAGAGGCTGTGTGTGTGTGTGTGTGTAAGAAACACTGATGGAATTTGAGGGTCATGGCATCTGAGGCCGTGGTTAGTTTGCATGCTATGCTCTTGTTTGTTTTCTTTTTAAAAATTAGATTTATTTTAGTTTACATTTTAGTGTTTTGTCCTCCTGTATATCTGTGTACTATGTGTGTGTGTGGTGCCCAAGTAGACCACAAGAAAGCCTCGGATCCCCCAACTGTGGATGGCTATGAGTCACCATGTGGATGCTGGGACTTGAACCTGGGTCCTTTGCAAGAGCATCAGTGCTTTTAATTACTGAGCCATCTCTTCAGCCCCCTTGCTTATTTGCTTGTTTTTACAGAGACAATTTCTGTGGGCGCCGCAGGCAAATATTCAAATGGAAAGAACTTCATTTGCTAGTGGTCCAAGTCCCCGTTCCTCTGCATGCACACACGTGACACAATCGACAGATATGAATAGTTTCCCTCGTCACTAATAATAGATTTCTATTCATGTGCAGAGAGATTGGCGTGGTGAACTGTGTGACTATTAACGTCTATGCAGTTCTTAAATACGCACGCACAGGCTTCCAGAGAATAAATCCCAGAGACACTGGTGCCTGTCGATCCTATTACATCTTTTCAGCATGCCTCCAAAAGATCTCTGGTCAGTTCATACATTTGAGTTAAGAGGGCCTGAAGGAAGAAGACTCAGAGGGCTTCCTAGCCATTCATCCCAGCTGGGAATGGCTCTGTGATAGTGAGGACAATGATAGCAAAGTTAACTTCTGGAGAACACGGTGTGCCCGGCTAAGGCACACAAGCTACAATTCACTTAGTTCTCACATCCAGCTGAAGGTTGGAATGGAGCACAGAGAGGTGTGGTGCCTCGCTCAAGGTCATGGAGCTCAGAAGTGTCTGACCACTCTGTCGTGAAACCACCTTACTGACTTGGAGGTGTGTGAGTGTGTGTGTGTGCGCGCGTGTGCATGTGAGTGTGTGTATGCTCTCCGCCCTGGGTTTTATACCATATATAGAGGTGGTCTGCAGGTTGAGAATGGAGGTTCTGGAATCATCTTTCCAGCTGTGATTCTCCAAAGAGCTCTGGGATGGCTGTGTGGTCATCACTTTCAGTTTTTGGAGCCATGAAATAATAATAGTATTCTCATATTGAGTAGATGCTCTCTGTCCTTCAGAACGGGAAGCATGAGTTGAGAAGGAAAAAGACGTCTTAGGGGGAAAAGGAGATTTCAGATGTGGGTGTTTTTGTCACCTGGCAGCTGAGTAACTGTAAATAAATAGACCATAGACCATGAAACCACATGGTCTTTGGCTTTGCATTTGTTAAAAGAGGAAGTGTACATTAGCCCTCCAAGGTGGGTTGTGTGTGTGTGCGCGTGTGTGTTGTTGTCGTTGTTGTTGTGGTGGATGGAAGAATATGGAGGTCTGAGGTGTGAGCGGGCGTTGTCCTCGGTTGATGTCAAGTAAGGAACATTGCAGTCAGGCTATTTTTCCTATGTTCTTCACCCCCTTTTAACTGTAACCCATTCTAGTGGATCTAAGAACATCTGAACTCTGAAAATCTATGGAGTATCCTTCTCTGCTCTTTCTTCATTTGAAAATGAGTTTTGAAAAGGTAGTTTGGGGGACAGCTAAATAAACATGAACTGTTATTTAAACACATCTAAGTATGGCTCAATTGCCAAATGATCTGAATTATCCTGTAACCTGCACAAACACAGGAGTTTTTGACTGCTTGCTCTCATTTTAAAGTCTTCTGGAGCTTTAATGTCTGAGAAGCAAGGACACAATGTAGCACAAATTCTACTTGATCTTAATTGATCAAAACCCAGAGTCAGATGGAGGGGCTAAAGCTGAAGATCAGAGAAGCAGAGCAGGAGTCACTAGAGAGACCTTTAACCTCTACCAATGCTCAGACCAAAGGGGCGATCCTCAGACTGCCTAGACAGCACTGTGCCTCCACCAAACCTCAGATTCCAATGAGCTCTTGTCTCCTCCTCCTTAAATACCACTCTCTGCCAGGCCATATCACTCCTGTTTCCACCTCTCTAGTGCTGGGATTAAAGGTGTGGGATTCCAAGTGCTGGGATCACTTTTGTGTGAGTTCTATTTCTCTTTTTGAGACAGACTCATTCTCATGAATCCTAGGGTGGCCTCAGGCCTGGGATTAAAGGTGTGTGCCACCACTATGTGGCTTCTAATGGCTTAGCTCTGCACTCTGATGTTCAGGCAGGATTTATTTATTAAAACACAAACAAAATACCACTACAGCACACCATCATCACGGGGCCCGGCAGCACGTGATGAGTACAGTTCTTCTGGGGGAGTTTGGGTCCTGAGGTTTAAACTTCTTCCCTTCACCTGTGGGTCTGAGAAAATAAGGGCTAAATTGGTTTGGCCTGGGTCTCTGGGGTCTACCATTTGAAAACAGATTTCAGACTGTGTGTGCCTTCCCTAAGAGGTAGCCCCGTTAACGTCTTCTCGTGGACTCTGAGGCTAAAGAGGTGGGTTTCTGTTCTTTCCTTCCTCCTTCTCTTTTCCCTCTTCTTCTTTCCTTTCGGAACCCAAGTTAATTTTATGTCAAGTGTCCACATTTCTGGACCATCTTCTCTCATTTAAGGACTTCCAGGTTTGCTCCCATACCAAGTATTTTTTAGTCATCCTGAATTTTTAATAGTTTTCATCTTGTTCTCAATCCTCCGGCCTCTTTGCTGCTATTTGGAAAACAAGAGAGTTTATTCTTATCTGAAACATCTTGAAAGATTGTACCCTAACCAAAGTATAAGTGTGTGTGTGAATGTGTGTGTGTGTGTGTGATTTAGAACAGTTCAAGGCACAAACTGAATGTCGTACCATGACCGGATGAGGAGGGCGATGTCAGAAGAAAACTGCTATAGAGAAAAAATGGGTGGGAAATGGGGACAGCACACACCTAGGTGGTGAAAAGGAGATGGTAGCATTTCCATAAAGACCCAGACAACGAAGTGATAAAGGTGTGGAGTGTCCAAGGAAGGATCATAGAGGTCATAGCATATAGATGTAGCAAATTGAGTCTCTTTTTCAAATTTCTTTACATGTAAGATTTTCTAATGGAAAATTTCCACTTGCAACTAGAAAGGATAGTGTAATGAACAGTGCTCTCTTCTCCCGATTCCAGTGGTTATCAGTGTGTCAATAACATCCATCTTCCACATCCATTCCTTCTGGCAGCATTTTAAAGCAACGCAAGAAACCCTGCTCTTTCTAAGCCTTTCTGTATGTGCTTCTAAAAGATAGGCACCCAACCATACACACCACAGTGCTTAACATTAGGGCCTTGTTTTCTGGCTGTTAACAGGGTCACAGACTTGGCCCCTGTGCTGTTTGAAAGTCAGGGTACATGTCTGAGTACATGGCATACTCAGGAGATAGGTGTGATAGCTGTCCAGAAGCCATCTAGAATGATGTTTTCCTCTGTCTCTCTCTCTCTCTCTCTCTCTCTCTCTCTCTCTCTCTCTCTCTCTCTCTCTCTCTACAGCGCTGTTGTGGTGAGTCCACTTTTACTCCCCCTCCCTCTGCATGCTATTTTAGGCTCATCTCTTCGTCATCTCTTAACTCTCCTTCTCTCTCCTGCTTTCTTCTACCATTTCCGTACCTCCACAGCCTTGTGGGTGGCATTCCTCTGATGACCCCACTTAGATTCACCAGCCCCCTAGTCTTCCTAGGTCATCTTTAAGGGAGAGGGACACTTCTTCCTGTTCCAATACTAAAATAGCATTGCTGAGATCGATATAAAACTCAGATGCCATATGACTCTTGTTTGCCATAGAAGTCAATGAACTTTAGTGGGTGCCATTGCTGGGGTTGCTTTCAGAACCCTTTCCCTACCTCAGAAGTAAGCCTGCTTCTCTTTAGCCAACCGCGTTCCCTCTCCTCCATTCTAAGAGCTGCTGATCTACTCCATTTGTGTAGATTGACCTGCCCTGGTCATCTGACATAAATACTTAGAAAAGGGAAATGTCTTTTGTGTCTGACTTCGTTTACTTGGCTCACTCCCAGTAGCATTCATTTTTAACCATGACTAAGCACTATTTCACATTTTTAACCATGACTAAGCACTATTTAACATTTTTAATCATGACTAAGCACTATTTCGCGGCATGCTTGCCGGACCCTTTGGTCATGTAGTATTGGTTGGTGGACATTTGCAGTGTTTCCTCTTTTCTGTCTGTGATGAGCAAGTGCTGCTCTTACATTCAAGTATGAGGCTTGTTGAACATCTTTTTCCA
Source organism: Chionomys nivalis (assembly GCF_950005125.1). NCBI lineage: Eukaryota > Metazoa > Chordata > Mammalia > Rodentia > Cricetidae > Chionomys > Chionomys nivalis. Next base: position 39,078,735 of record NC_080097.1, on the reverse strand, counting down.
TTTTTTGGGTTTTTTTTTTTGTGAGTCTGTAGACGAGTTCCTAGATCAGATGGTCGGTTTGTGTTAACCCTGGGGATGTACCAGACATTTTCCCCCATGGCAACTCATTTTATTTTGCTCATGTGTGGAAATCTAGGCCTCTTTCAAGGACAAGTACCAACTCAAATGTTTCTGCGTTGACAGGTATTTTTCAGTGTTTTCGTTAGTCTTTAATTATGATCATATAGATTTCTGGTTTCACATTTGTTGGTTTGTTGGTTTTTTGGTTTGTTTGCTTGCTTGCTTTGCTTTTTGAGACAGAATCTTGCTCCTCCTGCCTCTGCCTCTTGAATGTTGGAGTTACATGTGGTTTACTACTGTATTCCGCCTGTAACATTACAAATGGATTATTACTTGAGCAATGATCTCTCAAATGCAGGGTATTTTTAGGGTACAAGAAGGTTCATTGGAAAGCAAAAATAATGTTGTTTTTACATGTGCTTTATAATTATACAGAATATTAGAGAATGTATGGGGCATATAAATGAAACTCGCTTCTTTTTGGGGGGAGGAAGGAGAAAGAACCATGTCCTGGTGTGTTTGCTAGGCAAGTGCTATACCACCGCGCCACACCCACAGACCCTTTAACTTTTATTTTGAGACAGAATCTTGACACATTGCCCAATCTGTCCATCAGTTTAGAATCACAAGCCTCTTGAGTAGCTGGGATTACAAGCATCTACCACCAATTCCAGGGAGCACTCGGTTCTTAATCTTCCTTTCCTTGTTGTCTGAGACAGCATCTCACTGTGTAGGCCACCCTGGCCTTGAGCTCTTTAGTAGCTCAGCTGATCCTGTAATTCAAGATCCTCCTGCCTTAGCCTCCCAAGTGCTGAAATCCTAGGCACGAGCCACCACTCCCAGCTTCTTAATTCTGCACTTGGAAATAAATCGGACAGGAAAGTCTTCAAGGTCACATTGCCAAGGAAACTGGTGGTTTCTTGATGATGTCAGCCAGTGTGTGCCATATGACTCCTCACGAAAGGACTTCTGGCTCAGGCATCAGACTTCCATTTTGTTCTGCTTCTGCTGATTGCCAAAGTAAAGCTTGGAGCAAGTCCCCTCATGGTCCCATCTCATTTCTCAAACTGATACATTAGCACCTGAGCTCATGTGAGTGTTCACGGAGAAAGCTAAGAGTGGGAAGTGGGAAGCATGTAATGGCCATAGGAAGTTGGTCACTTGTGAATCTGAGGCAACTCTGTGTTTCTTCAGGTGAACATCCGGGGTTCTCCAGTCCTTGCCTTAGGGCTGCCCCCTCATCGTGCCACACATATTACTTTTAATAGCTCTCTGCTCTTCTTCCTTGTGCCTCTGACAGCAAGCCTATAGAGCTACTGGCAAATCTCTTTTTACTAAAGAGAGAACCAGAGAGGAAGCAGTGCCTGTGACGTCACCAGGCAGCCACTGCAATAAGGCACTGTTCTTCCTGCTGACCTTCCTATAAGATAATGTTCACCTGTTACAGTAAAGCTTTGACCTTTAGAAAAAAAAGTCTCTGTTTGCTCTGATCCTAGATGCTGTCTAGAAGCTTGGAACTGTGTTGCTGGGCATATTAACATTTTCAGTTTGACATGATAGATTGAGAATCTGTCAGCTTACTTGGGGATGTGAATCTTTGTTTGAAGTCAGTGTCTGAAGGGAAGTAGGCCCGGAGAGAGACTGAAGAGGGTATAGGGAAATATTCATGAATTTGATCACATGCTATGGTTGAAGAATTACTCATTTTTGGCCACATTTGCTTACTACTGGGTGTTTTTAGTAACACACCAGGAAATGTGTTGTAATGAATTTCTTTGTGGGGATGTGGAGAAAGGGGGCCTGGTGTGCTGTTGGTAACAGCACTGCCATTATGGGAACACTACAGAGGGTCAGCCAATGCTGTAAATAGAACTACTGAATGGTGTAAGAGTCTCACTTCTGGATAAATGTCTAAAAGAAGTCAACTCATCATGCCAGAGATATCCGCAGTCCTGTGTTCACCATGACTGTTCACTATAGTCAACATATGTAATGTAAGCAATTTAAATGTCCATTAGATGATGAATAAATTTAAAATTTTTAAAAATGCAGTGTATACATACAACAGAATACTAGTCAACCTATCTTAAATGATCCAATCAGGAAAATCCATCCCGCATATGCTGGGGTTTTAGTCAATTCCCGATGTCATCAAGTTGACATAAGGTTAGCCATCACCCCCCTCCCCAAATTGCTTTTATTCATGACGTTTATCATAGAGGTAGAAAACAAACCAGGGGCTAGAGCTCTAGGGGGTCATGGGACCATTTTGAAGTGTGACTCAAAGTAAGATTGGAGCTAGTAAGAGAGACAGACAAGCAGAGGGGTTCAGCAAAAATACTATGAACAAAGTTGCCCACTGATGTATATTTCATAGTAATGAAAAGCTGGAAATAAATATTTACGTTGGGTCTGGCTATGTAAACAGTAGCACATTTACACCGGGGAAAGACAAGGGGCTGGAGAGACAGCTGTTCTAGCAGAAGGCAGGGGATCAGTTCCCAGTTCCCATATAGTAGATCTCAGCTGCTTGTAATCCTGTTCCAGGGAATCTGATGCCCTCTCCTGACCTCCATAGGGACCAGGCACACACATGGTGAACATATATACATGGAGACAAAGCATTCATATGATAAAAAATAAAGATACAAAATTAAAAAAGAAGTTAAAAAGTGTGTGAAATAACCTTTACATTGCCTTGTTGGAAAAGAATAATATAAATTACAGAATGTGCCCACTATGAAACTCCTCTGAAGCTTTGAATGAGAACGGCCCCCATAGGCTCATACCTTTGAATGCTTGGTCCCCAGTTGGTGAACTGTTTGGGAAAGACTAGGAGGTGTGGCCTTATTGGAGGATATGTATCATTGAGTGTGAGCTTTGAGTTTTAAAACCCCCCACACCAGGCCCAATCTCAGCCCCCACCTCCTGCTACTGTCTTTCGAATCAGAATGTAGAGCCCTCAGCTACAGCTCCAGCACCATGTCTGTCTGCTTCCTGCCATGGTGACCACGAACTAACCCTCTAGAGCTATAAAAAAGACCCCAGTTAAATGCTTTCTTTGATAAGACTTGCCTTGGTCACGGTGTCTCTTCACAACAATGGAACAGTAACTCAAGAAGACAAAACAAATCTTCGGATCTGACGTAGGTGGATCATTCGTTGCAAAGGGCGTGGGAGGGATGGAATAGCCAGCTGTTATCTGTGGGACTGAAGAAGGGTTTTTGGAGCGTTGAGTGACGGGAACTCTACTTCTTGTTCTGGGGCTCTGTGTTTAGGGCCTTTATAGAAACCTATTTTTTTTTTTTTGTAAATAAAATCCAAAGTAACTATTCCATCCCTTCCACGCCCTTTGCAACACATCATACACAAAGAGTGTATCCTTCATCTGCATTACTCCAAAACATGTAACCTAGGATACAGGGCCTTTAAATCAAAGAAATCTAAAGACTTTTAAGAACAATTTTTATGTGTAGTTCCTTTTGGTGTATTTGAAGTTGTATCTTATCAATGTCCATGTGGAGTAAGAAAAATTCTATATCTTTAGGAGGCTTGTGTTCATTTCTATTCTTGTTAAAAATAATTACACCCCAATAATTGAACAACCACATCTACCAAAGAAGGCATTTATCTCTTGACTTTATTTCCAAATTGTTGGTTATGTTCATCTATTCCATAAGCATTTATTAAGCTCTTACATGCAACGGAAGACACGGGGATATGATGTGGTAGAGAACAAACAAAACCCTTGCTGTCGTGGAGCTTACAGTTGGGGGCAGAGGAAGACTCAGAGGGGAAGGAGCAGAAAAGAATCAGGAAGTGATGTTTCTGTGACGACATTTGAACAGACTGACAGAGTAAGAGGTGACCAGGGAACTACCTTTAATTAGGAAACATTTCCTTGAGGAAGTAATTCAAAACTAAGGCATGCATGACAAGAGAGGATCAGGCTGAGCTCACTTGAGGGAAGAGAACTTCAAGCAGAAGGTGAACTGCACCCTTGGGGTGGTGAGAATTGAGGGCCTGAGAGCTTGTTCTGTTGTTGGGGCTGACAAAGGTTGAGAAAGATAAATGAGAGGACTTCAGGGTCATGACAAGCCTTAAAGACAAGGTAAGAACTGTGTATTTCATTCTTGATTTGATGGGAATCCACGGGGGTTTGATTGGGAGAATGAGATGCAGTTTGGGTTTATAAAGGGTTTCTCTGAATGCCTGAGGTTGTGGTTGGGGAAGGGCAGAAGGAGGGAAGCTGCTCTCCACTGTGAAGTCCTAGGTGGGTGTCCAAGTGGGAGAAGACAGTGGCTTAGATGAACACGCCAGCTCTAAACTTGTTCAGGGGTTAAATATGGAGAGCTGGGAATGCATGGGGTTACACATGGCTCCTAAATCGTAGACTCAGGGGACTGAGAAATTTACTTCCTGGGATGGGGAAAGAAGGAGAGGAACAGGTTTGCTGAAATCACTGAAGTGTTTCTCACTGTGCAGATCAACGTTTTAGCCATCATCATCATCCTAACTACAGCCAAAGCAGACAGAACCATTTTAAAAATGGATTCTAGAGCCACAGCGTCATTTAAAAATATTAGAAACTCATATTGAATTCCTATAGATGTTGCAAATATTCAAGCTGATGCAAACCACATGGCACCAGGGTCTTAGTGGTTGTCTTCCTGACTTTGCTCTAAGACTAGAACGAACTCCAAAGAATGTGCTAGAAAAGTGTCTTGACTTTTACACAGCACTCCCATTTTTGATTTGACAGGTAATTTTTATCATAATACCTTTGGTATGTTGCTGTTTTGCATTATTAGTTGATCTTTGTGACTTCTTCAGTTAAGCTCACACTGGCAAAAATGTTTCTTATCTCTACATCAAACTCTCTAGATTTCCTGCTATTTTTGTTTGTTTGTTTGTTTTGTTTCTCTGATTTAGTCATTTATCTTTGACTTGAAAATACAAGAAGTTAATGTGAGGTATAAAGGAATTATTTGTTTTTGTTTGTTTGTTTTTTGCTTATTAACAATAATATATAATATAATAACAAAAATATGACTGGACTTTTATTTATCTAGGATGACTCTTGCTCATTGCAGATAAACTCTTCAGACCTCCAGCTGGCCATGTGATGAATTCAAGGACCATGCCTGGTGGTACGGCAGCCACTGGAGAGCTATGTTTCGAGCACGCTCCCTCCACACCAGGAAGGATGGTGTCCCAGTCCACAGACCGGCAAGATTGTCCTGTAGACCCCTGGGAAGGGATCAGCGGTGCCTGTGAGGATGCTGATGGTTCACCCCAGCTCCTGGACACTGACCACCTTCTTTGCCAGTTAGATGTGAGGCTCCTGCGGCATAAAGCCTGCTGGATCAACCCACCGTGTGTGGAGCAGCCGCTACAAGACTTATTCCCCCAGAGAGCGACAGTGCAGAGCAGTGGGAAACACTTGGGGGTGGGCACGCCCTCTCCTGTGGGCCTGCCACTGTTGTCCTACCGGGACTCCCTAGCAGAAACACCCCTGTCTGAGAATACTGCCAATGGCCCTGGGCGAAAGAATGGTGACTTTTCCCTGGCTACGGAAGAGCAAGAGGTTCATCCTCAGCACAAATCTCTGCTCAGAAACCCCAAGACTGTGGCTACTTCCCCATGCCCTAAGGAAGACAGTGCCCGTTTTGAGTCTCCTCCTTTGACAGCTTCTGCAGATGACGGTAACTACCTGGTGACTTCCTTTATTCTTCTCCATCCACGTGTTTGTCTGGGCTTGGCTCAAAAGTCTGCCTATTGTCTTGCCGTGAGAAATGACGTTCATGGCCTTCTGCTTTGACCAGAAGCCAATGCGTAAGCTCCTTTAATGTCACCACAGCCCATATTCTGTGATGGTCACAACAGGTGGATCAGATATCATCTCCTCCTTCCACTGAGAGAAAGGTCATCATTTTAGCTCAGTATAGTTCAAGTGCTGGGCCAGGACCTTAGAAGGGAGGGTCAGCGGTGAAGCGGGTATCGTTCCTAGCAGACAGATGCGAAAACACTCCAGGCTTTGTTTGCAGGGAGAACATTAGAAACACTCAACCCGCTGTGGGTGGGGAAGGCGGACGACGGACGTGCCTCACCTGTGCTAGTTCCAGCACAGATAGCTACGAAAATAGCAGGTTTGAAAGCAGTAGCCACAATACTCCCCGGAAAGGCTCTCTAAAGCCTCTTGGTGTGAAAACAAGGGCTCTCTTGCTGTGAAGCAGTGCACAGATTCTGAAAATAGAAAGCTGAATGAATCAGTTCAACCAAAGCCCCAGGCAAGGTCCAACTAGTTGTCTTTATTTTATGTCGAAGGATTCATTACCTTATATCCACACTGTGAGTTTAGAGCCCTGCTTCAAATAGTCTGGAAGCGTTCTGTTGTCATTGTTGTTTATTGCAAAATAATTTTCAAAGCTGTCTCTTGATGTTGTCAGCCTGTGTGTGTATTTATCTTACTGTCTTTCAGAGGCTAAATGTTGAGGCAACCACATTTGAGCGAAATGTCTCTCAAAACAGGCCTCTTTCTTTCCTTCCTTCCTTCCTTCCTTCCTTCCTTCCTTCCTTCCTTTCTATATTCTTTTTTTTTAATTTAATTTTATTTTTTTTTATTGAAAAAAAAATTTCCGCCTCCTCCCCGCCTCCCATTTCCCTCCCCATCCTCCCGCCCCTCTCCCCCTCCCCCCACTCCTCTTCTCCTCCCTCTCCAGTCCCAGGAGCAGTCAGAGTTCCCTGCCCTGTGGAAAGTCCAAGGTCCTCCCCCCTCCATCCAGGTCTAGGAAGGTGAACATCCAAACTGTCTAGGCTCCCACAAAGCCAGAACCTGAAGTAGGATCAAAACCCCGTGCCATTGTCCTTGGCCTCTCGTCAGCTATCATTGTCCGCCATGTTCAGAGAGTCCGGTTTTATCCCACGCTTTTTCAGTCACAGTCCAACTGGCCTTGGTGAGCTCCCAATAGATCGGCCCCACTGTCTCAGTGGGTGGGTGCACCCCTCGTGGTCCTGACTTCGTTGTTCATGTTCTCCCTCCTTCTGCTCCTCATTAGGACCTTGGGAGCTCAGTCCGGTGCTCCAGTGTGGGTCTCTGTCTCTATCTCCATCCATTGCTAGTTGAAGGTTCTATGGTGATATGCAAGATATTCATCAGTATGGCTATAGGATAGGTTCATTTCAGGTTCCCTATCGTCAGGTGCCCAAGGAACTAACTGGGGACATTGCCCTGGGCACCTGGTAGCCACTCCAAGTTCAAGTTCTTTCTTTCTTTCTTTCTTTCTTTCTTTCTTTCTTTCTTTCTTTCTTTCTTTCTTTCTTTCTTTCTTTCTTTCTTTCTTTCTTTCCCTCTCTCTCTCTCTCTCTCTCTCTCTCTCTCTCTCTCTCTCTCTCTTTCTTTCTTTCTTTCTTTCTTTCGTCCACCCAGGTGGTTAGTTCTCAGGATAAAGAGCAGCTTGCTTGTGGATTTAGAGGTTGCTAAGTGAGAGACGACTTTGCTGTTAGATTGCCCCCTGGAGGAAGTCTTTTCCCACAGAAACCATCATGGTGACAAGTTAAAGCAGCCACTGACTGACGATGGCCTCTGAGGCCCAAACCCACTTGTCATAGCCTTGTACAAGTCGTTCTTCAACTTAGCATTACTTTTGTGTCTTTGTCTTTCTCCTGGATAAAATAATGGGACAAAATGAACCCCAAAGCAAAGACAAGTACTGCGGCCCCTGTTGTCCAAAGGCAGGGTTTCCCAGCAACCCTATCAGTACCGATTCAGTATTTTGAGGTGTTCTATTTGTTTTGTTTCAGAGATGAGCTCTCTGTAGTCCAGGCTGGTCTTAGACTCACAGCGGTCCTCTCACTTCCGCTTCCTGAGGGCTGAGATGACAGGCGTGAGTCATCACGTCTGACGAGACTGTCTTAAACTTGGTGAAGAGATTCCTTCTGTGCCCTTTAGAAACAGAAGCCCAGACGTGACCGGGTTCTCTCTTCCTTTAGTGTGGAGCAGCAGAAAGAAGGAACATTGGCCACTAAGACACGGGCTTTCCTCGGACCCCCACGCCTCTAACGGCAGCTGAGGGGAGCATTTCCTGAGACTGTATAAACAATCCTCCTGGGTCCTATTGGTTAAACAGGACCTACATGTTTACAAAATACCTTTGCCTTCTCTATCTCCTTATGTGTAACAGGTAATAATCCCAACTCAAGGCATGAGAGAATCTGTGACGGAGGTATAACAGGGCTGAGCACCATTCTGCAGGATCTTGCTTTTTCCTCTACCCTCAGGTTTGCGCCTATGACGAAGGGGCTCAAACCTGCCAGCTTCCTGTTTTTGTTTTAAAAAAAAAAAAAAGACAAACCAGCAATTTAGTTTCTTTCATCAGTAGTGGCCTTCTGGTTACAGTGGCGGAGATGGTGAATGGCCTTCACATCCTACCCCCAAAATGTTTACCAACCGCAGTCAAGAAATCCTCCGTCTTCCATGTCCAACCCACTTTGGTCAACATGAGGCGTCAGGGTGACTCTGGCAGTGTTTGTCTGCCAGCAGAGAACCCACAGCCCCCAGAACGTTGGCAGGATCTTATTTTAATTTAGCAGGTCAGGAAACCTCAGCTCCTCCGGCTGTCATGAAATTTCACTTCCTTCCAAGGCTGCAGTTAGCCGCTCTGTGATAGGAAGCTCTCTCTTCGGTGCCCATTGCCAGGAAGGAGTGTGTGTGGGGGGGTGAGGACGCAAGAATGGATGACACAGTGTCATAGACGTTGGGCTTGACTGGGGACTCTTTGTTTTCAGATGACTTGTGTATGTAACAGGAAGTCTGGGGCCAATTGCCACGAGCTGGGGAAGAGATCCTGTAATTCTTAAGGCCACCTTCCCATCTCTTGTGGGTATTTCCCGTGACCTGCTCATCTTCCCGCCATCTTTGCTCCACTGGTCCCTCTGTTCTGGTGGTTTCCTGTAGATACCTCTCAGTCACTCCATTCGTTTCCTGTAGAAATGACTGACAGCAAGGCTATGTCTGCAGGCCTTGTCATCAGAAGTCTCTTTCCTCTTCCATCCCCCACATCTTTCTAGAGCTGTACCTTTCCCCTGCCCCTTAATGGTGTTGAAGACTTGCACCTACAATTGGTTTTGTTTGTTTAGATAATCTTTGAATTTGTTCTCCCCATTTTTTCTCTGTCTTTGTATGCATGCACACGTGTGTGCGTGTGTGCGTGCATGTGTGTGTGTGTGTGTGTATGTTTTCTTTTGTGTTGTGTACTCACCTGCATGCATGCACACATGGAGGCCAGAGGTCAATGTCAGGTGGCTGTTATCATTCTCCATCCACCCTTCTTTTGGAAACAGAGTCTTTCACTGAGCCGGCAGCTCACTAATTTGTCTAAACTACCAAGCCCAGGGACACTTCTGTCCCTGCTTCTCTGGCACTGAGATTAAAAGTGCTGTGCCCAATACAACAGGAGACTGAACTCGGGTCCTAAACTCAGGTCCTGGAGCTTGTATAGCAAGCACTTTCTTGACCAAGCCATGTCCCCAGGCTCCCTTTCTCCATTTTATTATTATTTTTTATAGTTCTTTTTAAAGATTTATTTATTTATTATGTATACAGTGTTCTGTCTGCATGTACGACTGCAGGCAGGAAGAGGATGCCAGATCTCATTATAGATGGTTGTGAGCCACCATGTGGTTGCCAGGAATTGAACTTAGGACCTCTGGAAGAGCGGCCAATGCTCTTAACCACTGAGCCACCCCTCCCAGCGGTGCCTTATGTATGCCCATTCAGGATAATGCACGCTCTTTCTCCTTTTTAACGCCTAGCTGTATTGGCAGGTGCTGCTCGGAGCAGCAGAAGAAGCCATTCTTGGAATTTCTTCCCACTAGAGACATCTGTGCTGCCCATTGATGTGGACAAGGTGAGTGGATCTTCTCAACCACTGAGAGCCTGATCCTTCGGCAGCATCTCTCAGATGTGAGTGTGGAAACCACCCGGGCGAGGCACAGCCAAAGGGCTCTGCTCAGTGTTTAATGGAGGCTGCCAGGAGAAGTTTCCAGGCACCGTGTGCTCAGTTGTCCGTGACTGATGAACTATGCCAGGTGCTGCACCCCACGTCCTGAGAGTATCCTATCTTAAGAAATTCAACTTGGTGGCTGGGGTTGGGGCTCAGTAGGAGAGTGCTTGCCTAGTGTATGTGATGTTAAGTTCAATCTCCAGTCCTGAAAAGGAATTCAGTTTGGTATATCTGTGTCTCTGAATGTGGGTTATGTCATAATTTAGTTAAGTCAACAGCTATATGAATCTGCATTCAGGTCACTTAAGTGGCACTTCTCCAGTTTGCAAATCTGATCCATACTCGGAAGCAGTTGATCGTGCTCCTGTTTGAACTGACTATGTTTTTTTTCCTGTAGGAAAATGTCCACTTCTATGCGGCAGACATGATTATCTCCGCATTGGAGACTATGAAATACAACCTCATGAGTCAACAGCTGCCGGAGATCTGGGGCACAGAGGAGGCCAGCAGGTCTCATGGGGACGATCAGACCGAGGCTGAAGTGGCCTTTTACACCCCTGCAAGGCCAGAGCCAGGGTCCTCCACTTCCTCGGACAGTGGCTATGAAGGCAAGTTGGGCGAACGCTTGAATCTGAGGGTTGTGATCTCCGCACACGCTGTCTGTCCTCTGTCCAATCCTCAAGGAGGGACATATTTCAGAATGTGACCAACCCATGGCCCACTGGGAACATACACCCTAGGTTAGCCATGAATGTGGCAATTCAAAATCTGAAACTAACTTAAAACATTTTGAGGTGTGTGTATGTGTGTGTGTGTGGGTGGGTGTGTGATGTGTTACTTTCAGTGACTCAGTTTTGAGGGCCTTTGGTGGTGTATGTACTTTGTTGGTGATAATGTCACTTTGCATGTGTAGATGATCTCCTAGGCTGCTGTCTTGCCTTGTGGTCGGTGCTCATGCTCCATCTTTTGACCAAGGCTGCATTTCTTGTTTTGTTTCTCCTTGGATTTCATTCTTCCTTTTCATGGTGGCTGTTGTCTTCTGTCTTACTTTGTTTTCCATCACACAGCATCCCCCTAGCTTTCCCTCCACGTTTTTTCCCTCTTGCCCAGTGGTCCTCTTTCATTTAGCCAACAATGAACCTGCCGTGTACTTGGTGATGGGACTCAGAGGTGGCAGGACATGTTCTGTTGTAGTTAGGATTTCTATGCCTGTGAAAGACACATGGCAACTCTTATAAGAAAAATATTTAGCTGGGGTGGCTCGCTTACAGTTTCAGAGGTTCAGTCCATTATCATCATGATGGAGAGCATGCTGACATGCAGGCAGACATGGTGCTGGCTACATCTTGAAGGCAGCAGGACTGTGACATTGGGTGATACCTTGAACATAGGAGACCTCAAAGCCCACCCCCACAATGTGTACACACTTCCTTCAGTGAGGCCATATCTATTTCAATAAGGTCACACTTCCAAGTAGTATCTACCACTCACTGTGAGATTATGGGGGCCAATTACATGCAAACTACCACACTCTCTTTCCCCAGAGAAGAAGTGCAGAGCTGGGGCCAAGGAGGCAAGAGGGCTAACACCTTGCAGAGGTGACAGTCCAGCCCAGTCACTGGTCAAGGACAGCTGGGAACCCAGAGATTCTTTCTGGGGAAAAGGGTATCAAAGGTAGCAATGAATGCTAACTTTGATACTTTGCATCCATTTCTTAAAACAAGTCCCGCCTTCAGCCCCACCCCCACATGTTTAGTTTCTAGAAGATTTTGTCTCCATCAATTGCCTCCTCTCAGTGGACGCCTCTGAGAGACCTGCACCTTTAGTCCTGAGCCTCTTTAAGTCTCTTTCTGTATCTGTCCAGTTGGTGGGTCCCCAGATCCTCCAGCTCAATGCCCTTCCTGTATGGCTTAAAGACACTGCACTTTCTCTGTTTCCCTTAGGACAATCATATGTCTAGCTTCAAGGTGGGCAGAGGTAAGTTCTAATTTAACACGGCTACACTATTCATCTAAAACCTCTTCTGGAGGGGGCGGGAGGCTATGGTTTGACTCTCTCTTCTGTCTGTGTAGATTCTGTTGCCAAATAAGATCACATTCACGGCCGGGCGACGGTGGCGCACGCCTTTAATCCCAGCACTCGGGAGGCAGAGGCAGGCGGATCTCTGTGAGTTCGAGACCAGCCTGGTCTACAGAGCTAGTTCCAGGACAGGCTCCAAAGCCACAGAAAAACCCTGTCTCGAAAAAAAACAAAAAACAAAAAACAACAACAACAAAAAAAAGATCACATTCACGTGTTCTAGGTGGACACGAACTTCGGACGGACATGACTCAACCCAGCATAAGTATGTGCCCTGCGCTATGTATTTCACGGCCAGTTTGACTTTTTTTATTTTTATTTTGCCTCTCTTAGTTTTATTTTAAACTGGGAAATTTTCAAACATATCGAAAAGCAGACAGATTGTAGCAGCCTGTTTCATCCAATTATAGTGAAACTATAAACTAGCTTCCTGCTGCTTTTAATCCTTGAAGCTGCAGCTTTATCCGTGCCACTGGTCCAATTTCTGTCAGTTGGGAGCTACGCTCTTCTTTCCCCCTTCCTCCTCTTCTTCCTCTTCCTTCTTCTCTCCTCCTTCCTCTTCCTCACCGTCCTCCTCTTCTTCTTTCAAAAATGTCTTACTATATACCAGACTGGTTTGAACATGCAATTCTCCAGCCTTTACCTCTCAAGATAAGGTTTCTTTGCATCTCCCTGGGAATCCTGGAACTCCCTCTGTAGAACAGGTTGGCCTTAAACTCAGAGCTTCACCTGCCTCTGCCTGGGATTAAAGGCGTGCACCACCACCACCCTGCAGGTGTTCTACTATTGAGCTGTTTGCTTATTGTGGTATTCATGCATATGTGTTTAAACATGTGTGTGATGATGATGATGATGATGATGGTGATGGTAGTGTGTGTGTGTGTGTGTGTGTGTGTGTGTGTGTGTGCAGGTCAGAGGAAAATTTTGGTATCAGGAGTTGTCTCCTTCCTTCCTTCCTTCCTTCCTTCCTTCCTTCCTTCCTTCCTTCCTTCCTTCCTCTCCTTCCTTTGTACTTTCTTCCTTCCTTTCTTTTTATATATTTTTTAAAAAAGAAAACAAACTATCTTTTTTTATTATACATACCAATCCAAGTTCCCACTCCCTCCCTTCCTCCCATTCCCTCCACATACTCTCCCACCCCACCCCCATCCAATCCTCAGAGAGGGTAAGGCACATTGCTTGGTGGAAGGTCCAAGGCCCTCCCTACTATATCTAGGCTGAGCAAGATATACATCCAAAGAGAAAAGGTTCCCCCAAAGCCACTACATGCAGTAAGGATAAATCCTGGTGCCGCCACCAGTGGTCCCTCAGTCCGCCCCAGCCATGCAACTGTCAACCCCATTCAGAGGAACTAGTTTGGTCCTATGCTTGTTCCTTCCCTGTCCGGCTGAAGTTGGTGAGCTCCCATTAGCTCAGGTCGACTGTTTCAGTGGGTGCAGTGGGTGTATCCATCATGCTCTTGACCTCTTGACTCATATTCTCATTCCTCCCACTCTTAAACTGAACTTTTGGAGCTCAGTCCATTGCGCTGATGCAGGTCTCTGTCTTTTTTTTTTTTTTTTTTTAAGACAAGCTCTACCATTGGCCTAGAACTCTGTGATTAGCTCACTGACTCTAATGAGCTCCCAAATTCTACCTGTGGGCCCCACCCCCCACTTCCCAGGGTTGGAATTACAAGCTCAAGTTACCATGATCAGCTTTTTCTGTCAATTCTGGGAGTTGCACTTGGGTCCTTGCACAGCGAACGCTTTGCCGACTGACCCATCTCTCCGGCTCGAGTCTCACTTCCTGACGACATCGTCCCTCTTTCTTCTTTCCAGGTTGTGCTGTGCTCCAGGTCAGCCCGGTGGCTGAGACACTTTCTGCCTCTCCTGTGGTGAGAGAAGCCTGCAGACATGACTCAGATGAGTTCGTCATGTTAGGTGAGGTTTAGAACCTCCTTGCTTCCAACTCCCTCACATACCATACACCTACCAGCAAACATCACACACGAGGCCATGTTAGGGATGTCTGAGGAAACCTCTCCCAGGATGTGGCGAAGGAGAAGCTGTTTCCTTGTCTCTGGCATCTTGATAATTGTTCATCTTACTTGTAAGAGCTAAACAAAAAATGCAGATATTCATTAGATCTGCTGTGTGGTTTTGATGAAGTTTATATAAAAATCCCATCTCTGGTGGTTACCTGGAGTCTCGCACTGTTATCTGTAGGTGGTTAGCACAGCAGGTTTCCTGAATGCAGGTTCCTATTTTTATATTCTTATAAAATTAGCCAAGTGAGACAGGCTAAAAGACCCTGTTATCCTTTCTTTCATTTTCTCGCAGAACTTGGGGAATGTAATGACATCACAGAAGGCAGCAGACGCCCCTGCAACTCTTTAAAAAGGTACATGTCTTCTTGTGCTTACACACATGGACCGCTGGGGGTTTCTTTGGAGCCACCATGTCCACTATGTCACCCATACTGGATATTGGGACCAGTTTAGCCACAAACAGGGTTCGCAGATGGCTAACGTTGTCAGGTTGACAGAGTCCAGAATCACCCAAGAATAGGGCCCCTCAGCCTGTCTCTGGGGATCATCTTGACTATATTATCTGATGTGGGAAGACCCATGTTAATGGGAGATCATCCTCTGGACAAGGTGAGCTGCACTCTGTGGGTGGAGAGTGCTGAGTGTGAGCTCGCATGCATTCCCTGTTCTCTTCTGACTGCTGTGCAGTGTGGTGAGCCGCTTCCCAATGCCTTGACTTCTCTACCATAGTGGACTGTCCCTTGAAGGTCAAGCTAAAATAAATCCTTTCTGACATTCCTGGAGACAGCCTCACAACAAACACCCCAAGCCCCTGGCTCTGACAATTTTCCAACCCCTTCTTCTGCAGTGTTCCCCTGAGCCTTAGGTGTGGGAGTGTCTGGAGATGTATTTATTGAGATTGGACTCCACGACTCTGCATTCTGATTGGTTGTTGTTTTCTGTCGTCTCTGTTTGTTGCACAGAGAAGTTTTCCTGAGGAGAGGCCATGACTGCACTTTTAAAAACAAAGGTTTATAGATTGCTAAACCAGATTATGCTGGTTTAGCAAGTTAGTGGTGGAGGGAGGGAAGGGAAGGGAGAAGTTATAATTATACTATCAAAAATTTTAGCCAGGCTGTGGTGGCGCACGCCTTTAATCCCAGAATTTGGGAGGCAGAGGCAGGTGGCTCTCTGAGTTTGAATCCAACATAGCCCACAGAGTGAGTTCCAGAACAGCCAAGGCTACACAGAGAAACCCTGTCTCAAAAAACAAAACAAAAAAAAAACAAAGAAAAAGATTTAAAATAATAAAAAGTAAAGTAAATACTTTCTCCCTTAAATTAATATTTTCTCAGGAGTATGTATTTTATTTTTGTCTGCATGGGTGTTTTGCCCCTCAAGTTGCTTTTGCCCTTTTATCACAGCACCAGGCGAAGAAACTAATCCAAGAAGATCACCTAGAAGTCAGTCGGTCACCTCCATAACAGCAGTGATGTTTGCAATGATAAAATACCTGAGACAACTAACTTACAGAGAGAAAAGGTTGTTTGTCTTTGGAAACGCAAAGACAAAATAGTGTCATTGACAGTGAGGGTAGTGTGGCTTAGGGATATCATGGCAGGATCAAGGGTAGTGGGGAATGTTCCCACCATCCTTTGTGGTTACTGCCTCCAGTGATCTACAGACCTCCTGCTAAGTTCCACCTCCCCAAGCTTCAGTCATCTCTGTGGGAGCCAATCCCTTATAACCTGGACCTTTGGAGGACACGGCCCATATTCAAGGCCTAGCATCCCCAAAGTCACTCTGTGTTTTATATATGCTGTGTAAAAAGCTTTTGTATATGTGTCAGGACTGCCAGCCAACAAAGAGAGACTTATTAATTATGAAAGCTTGGCCTTGGCTTAGGCTTTTTTCTAACCAGCTCTTAAAGCTTAAATTAACCTGCTTTTATTAATCTACATTCAAACCACGTGACTTGGTTACCTCTACTCTGTACTGTATGTCTGACCTCTTCAGTATCTCCATTGAGTTTCCCATGTGCCTAGATTCATCCCTCTGACTTCTCTGCTTGGAAGTCCCGCCTATCCTCTTCTGCCTAGCTATTGGTTGTTCAGCTTTTTATTACACCAATTGCAGCAACACATCTTCACGCAGTGTACAAAAATTCTGCAATGTCCATGTCTTCATTTAACCTCACAGGGAGGCTAGGCAAGTTTTCCATATGTCTTTGTGCATTTATTTAAAACAAATTTAGATTTATTTTTATGAGTGTTTTACCTGCATGCATGTTTGTGTACCATGTGTGTATCGTGTGCCCATGGAGGTCAGAAGACAGGCTTTGATCCCCTGGAATTGGAATTATGGATGACTGTGAGCCGCCATGTAGGTGCTGGAACCAAATCCTAGGTCTCTGCAAGGGCAACAAGTGCTCTTAACTGCTGAGTCCTCTCTCCAACCCCTGTGCATTTATTTGTGATCCTATTTTATAGACATGGAAGCAAGGCTTATAAAAGGATGTCACAATGCTCCCACCCCTCGTGACAGGGTCTCACTATGTAGCTACAGCTGTCTTGGAACTTGTTAGGTAGATTAGACTGGCCTTGAACTCATGGGGATCCCCCTGCCTCTGCCACCCCAGTGCTGAGATTAAAGGATGGGTCAGCCCCACAATGCTATTAAACATCAGAAGAAGGATTTGAACTCTGGTTTTCTGACTTTAAAGCCAGTGTTCTTTTCACCCTACCCAGTCTTCATGGTCTTAATAAATGAGAGACTCTGCCGATTGTGGATGAACTGTGTTGCTTTAGATGCTCAGCTAATAACTATCTCACACGATGCTTTTCTGGACACACAGTTGAACTCCCAAAGATCCCGGCTGTATACCCTATATACAGTCGTCCAGCTTTTCTTTCTCTTGTGTTTCAGTGCAACTTGTGAGTCAGACTTCAGTTTTGCTGGGCTGTTAGCCAGAGAGTTGTTCCGAGGGTTCTGGAAGTGCCAGGTGCTGTCGGAAGTCAATTCTCGGCTGCCAGGCTCCCTGACAGCAGCCAGCTCAGGAGTAAGTATGGAAGCCAGTTGACGATGGAATGAAACGTTTTTAGTTTCTCACTTGGCCTGCTTGATTCAAATGTTTCTGTTTCCTAGGATGGCTTATAGGCATCCCGAAGGTCTCAAAATGATTGTGAGCACCCATTGAACATCAGGGAATGTACTTAACGCTTCGCACTACGGTGTTATTGTTTTTGAGAAAAAAACGGAAAAAAAAAACAAACAAAAAAACAAAAACAAAAAACAAACAAAAAAACAAAAGGTCTTGCTGTGTAGCCCAGGCCAGTCTCTAATTTACAGAATTCTTTTACTCCAGACTCCCTAGTTCTGGGATTACAGGCCTGCTAAGATATTGTGATCCTCCCCAAGTATGCTGAGGTGTTGCTCTTATTTCCCCGTCTTATTACTCTTATTTTAAAGTGCTGGGCAGACCTGAGCAGGACTGTGGGCAGGAGGGTCAGTGGTGAAGCAGGTGTCACTGCTAGCTGACAGACGTGAAAATATGCAGGACTTTTTACTTGCAGGATAGACCGCAAGAACATGAAGCGCCCTGGTGGTAGGAAATGCTAAAAGAAGTGTTGAAAAAACAAGAAACAAACAAACAAACAAAAACCACCTCTCTGGAAGGGCCAGGGTGGGCAGGCATCTAATTCTATCAGAGGAATTAAGGTGACTGGAAAGCTTAGATAATCACCCAGGTGTTAGCCAGGTGGAGCTAGCAAGGGTGGTCCGAACACAAATGGAGGAGTGAAGCCCCACGAGCAAACTCAGGTGTGGTGGATAGTGTACGTGTGTGAGTGTGTGTGTGGGGGGGGGGCGTGGGGCTGGGATTCACGGGAACAGGCTTGAATGATAATGGCCAAATTGCGGAGGTTTCTGGTTTGGAGGAGTCTGGATTCTAAACGACAACAGGAAAATGTAAGATTTTACAGTAAGCTGTTGAGCTTGCAGGGTTTTCTGCAACAAGACCGTGGCAGAACTCTCTGATTGGCTGCTGCTTTTGTCACTGGAGGCCGCTTTTGTCATGGAGTGGCCCTGGTCACAGAGCCCTCCTCACCACATGGGAAATCTGGAAACAAATGAGCTATAAATGCTAAAACAGATGGGCCCAGGCACAGTGGCTAAGAGCTCGGATGTTCTTGCAGTGTGAGCTTCCAGCTCCTACACCCAGCGGCTCACAAGGGCGAGGAACTCCAGTCCTGGGGTTCTGATACCCTCTTCTGGCCTGCACAGGCACCAGGCACACAAAACACAGAATCATTAAAAAAAAAGGGGGGGGGGTGCTCAGCTGGAAAGTAAAGGACCTGTGTCAAATCCTTCAGATCAGCTAAAACCAGTTCCGAGTTCCGGTGGTAAATTGTTATGGGAAACACTGGAGAGTTCTTTTCAGTTAAGCGCCTGAAATGCTTTCTGAGGTCATCCCTGACTCCTCTCACGTGTCACGCAGGTGGAGAATGTAGAGCGTGCTGGGGAAGACTTGGATTCCAGTGTGGACACAACACAGGAACTCATGCCTAAGTCTAGGGTCCCAGGGGCTGAAGACTGGGTCCCCCCTCAATTTCAAATCATACTTACCGTTCACACGCCAGTCAAGTAAGTGTGGGTGCTGCCCGGGATCCGGGTTCTACTTGGAACACGGGACGGGGCCCACCTGGTTCCTATGGAAGCAGATGAAGTAAAACCAATGTACTGAGGGACAAAGGAGTGAATGTTTCTTCGTTTTGGTGCTCTGTTGTTGGGGGTGGGCGGAGGCACAGGGGCGGTCCCAGACGTTAGGAGTGTGACTCTCCCTCCCCAGTTCTGAATGTTCCCTAGCACCTCTAGATCAAATCGGCCCAAAGAGGATTTTAAGTGGCTGATACTGAAACCAAAACCAAACGCAACGGTTTCAAATGATGAGACCATTCTCTTTCCCAGACCAGCTAGCATGCAATGAAAAGAACAATGAATGCGTGCGAGTTTTGAGAGAAGAATTTAATCTCGAGATTGTCCATAGTTGAGAAATGTAGCGGGGCATGAGTAAAATCTTTATTCCATAACATCACAGGCTCTCCGAGACAGCTAAAATTATACAAGAAGGGAGTAAACTTATATTGTGTGTGCATATGTGGCCGGATGCATTGTGTGTACATAGTAGTTCAATTGTGATTTGTCCTGAGAGTAGGTAATGGATTGCAGACAAAGGTTACAGGCAACATATTTGAGCCACGTGCAGTTTTTCTGTTCTCGTGTTCCCTCATATGAACTTCAGGGCTATGGAGCAACGTTTCCTGAGCTCCATGGAGGTGGCTCATGCGTCATATCTTTGCTCTCAGACTTGGTGGAACCCAGGAAGGCCGCTGTGAATGCCTGGACAGAGCTTGTCCTCGGGGCACTGGGACAGGTCACTTTCCTTGCACAGGATAGCTTTTCTCTCAAATTTCCCAGAATCCTCTATAAGACATACGGATGGAGATTTAATGCATTCTTTTTAACCTCGGCAATTTTTGTTGACCTTGAATTGCAACAAAAGTTTAAATTTACCACTATGCCCATAATTCTAGGTCACCATTGAAATCAGGGCACCGCTGTTCCCAGAACACTCTTCGCAGGAAGGAGCATTTGATAACCTGACCTTGCGCCCTCTCTTCTTCTAATGTATATTGCATTTATTCATGTGTGACCTTTCCGAGCACGTCAGATTGTGTTGTGTCTCCTCGGCTGTCTTTGGTGTACCTCTGGCTTCTGCTCACGGGCAATGGGAAGCCCCAAGGACTCTACAATAGAAGGGTTCTTTGTGATACTGACTTCTAATTTTGGGACTTTTACCTTGACTTTTAAATTTAAGAGTCCCATGTTTAACCAGACAGCCATATTGGATCAGTATAAAATTCTCTCAAAATGAAAAAAATGACAAAATTAAGCACCCTATGCCAAGGAGCACACAATGATGCCGACTGCTTTGTTATCAATGAAAAAATGCTGCCCTGATCAGCTCTGAAATGCTAACAGCTGCCACTTTCTGTCCTCAGGAGGGATATAGCGGTGGTGGCCCAGAATTTCTTCTGTGCCGGATGCGGGACTCCGATACAGCCCAGTAAGTGTGGGTTCTGTGCCACTTGCCTGTTGCGTGGTAACAGTGCCGATAGGCAGAGCTGGACGGTGCATTGCTTTGGTGTGGGACAGGAGCCTTTTCAGTGTGAGCATGTTGTGATGGATTTGTGGAAGTGATCCTGTCTTTCACTAGGAGGCCACAATTATCCACTAAGCTGCGTGACTAGTCAGGAGCCAGGAGGACCAGCATCCTGGCTGCTTTCTCCGCTAGGCACTTGGAGATTTAGGCATTTGAACCTATTGCTTCCTCTCCCCAGAATGCCCTCTCTGGAGACTCCCCTATGACTATTGGCTTCCGTCACACCTTTACCCTCTTTTTCAGCCCACTCCTCTTCTTCCTCTCCCCCTCTTCTTCACTTCCTCCTCCTCCTCTTTACTCCGAGTTTTCCCTGGCTACCCCATGGGACGTGCCTACCTGGCCACATCCAATAGTTTGTGTGCTTCATTCAATCAGCCTCCAGACTGTTTACTCCCAGCATGGCATCCATCCCTAGAATACTCTTAACTTTATGTACAGATTCTTATCTGCTCCATCACCACTAAGCTCCAAGAAGGCAGAGACATTGTTGGTTTTGTTCATTGTTCATCTCCAGCCTCAGGGCCATGCTGGCTCATAGATGATTCCCCCCAGACACACCCACAGAGTAAACAAATGGCTCTTGGCAAGACTTCTCTAAGAGAGGACATGGTGACTCATTTCTGGGCTGGTCAAGATCCTGCAAACTCGTCTTCCCTGTGCAAGATTTTTAGCTGAGACGGGGCATTGCTTGGTCTATTTCAAGAGATTAGAACTGAAAGCAGAACCACCCTGGCTTCTTCTAGCTCATGAATGTACCACAGTCACAGAGAGTCTTCCTCAAATGACTCAGTTTTCTAGCTGGTCTGCCGAGAAGCAGGTCTGTTAGTTAATCTGTACATGCTAACGCCATCCGAAATGTCAAATTCATGGCTCAGAAACTATGTAGACATGACCGACTCCATGGATCCTTTGATACCTTCCTAAATTCACTGAAATTCTGTCAGTACAGTGGGGGAATCCTGCAGATCCTGCCCTCACAGAATCTGCTTCCCAGCTTGGAGGGCAAGATAAGAAAAGGGGAAGGCAAGACTGCTGTGGAATCCACAGCAGAGAAACTTAATCTGAGGTGGAGGTGGAGAGGAGAATGAGAGGTTTTATAAGGAGGTGATTATCTCTAGGATGTGGGGTGCCCAGCACATGCAAAGGGCCTGGGGCCACTGGGAAGGCAGCTGAGGAGAGGGAAACCATGCAGAGGAGGTGCAGAGTAAGTCGGTGATGTCATCTACGGAAGTGATCTAGCTAGCGCTTCTCCTGAAAACTTGGTCTGATTCTGATTGTTTCCACCTTGAATTCTGAGATCATTTAGACTTACAGAAGAGTTTCAGAAACAGTGCGAAGGGCTCCCAAGCCATCTTCCCTGGCTTCTGTCAATGCCAATCACAGGGCAATCATTATATCTGAGATGTTAAGGTTGGCTCAATCCCCTCAGGTTAACTTCAGACTTTACCAGATTTCAGAAGACGGTGGCCCATAGTCTATCCATTTCAGAGTTCAGTCCAAAATTCCACATTCTATTGACATTCTTCCTGAGTCCCCTCCAATTTTACGTACAGGCCATTTCGCCTTCTACCTCTTGCTGGCTAGTCTTCTGTCAACTTGACACACAAGCTATAGTTATCTGAAAGGAGGGAACCTTAATTGAGAAGAAGCCTCCCTAAGATCCTGCTGTAAGGCATTTTCTTAGTTAATTAATGATTGGAGAAAGTCTAGTCCATTGTTGGTGTTCCATTCCCCGGGTTGGTGGTCTTCTCTCTGGTCAGCTTTATCCGAGAACTGCATTCTCCAATATAGCCTGCCCTTGTGGCATCTTAAACTCAAAGTCAATTAAAATTTAAACTTCAGTTTCTTAGTCACCCTTGGCCCATGCCATGGCAGCTGTGTTGGGCAACAGTGCATCACCATGTCTTCAAAAGGTTTCTTTGGACAGCCCAGTCCTAGAATTATTTTCCATGTCACTGATTCCGTGAGAAAGAAAACAGTTGTGGGAGGGGGGATTTCTAACTCCAGTTCTGCTGAATTGGGGGGAGCAGGGTTTGAGGTTTGGAGCAGAATTACATAATCCCTTAGCAGCCCCCTAAACGGTGACAAGTGAAATGGCTCCAGGTACTTGCCAATGCCCCCACACCACCCCTGAGAGGGTAAAAATCGCCCTGGCTGAGAGTCGCTGGTTTAGGAACCTTCCATTTTTCTGTCCTAACGGTCTTAGGAAGAGTGATGACATCATCCGTGCTGTACCAATGGCAGCACAGTGGGCATTCATTGAGGCTTGGTGAGTGGATGCGTGAATGAATACTGAGATGCTGGGGGCTTAGATGTTGGGGAGAGCCGGGTTATATCAGGAGGAAATTACTGCTCCTATCCTCCTGTCTCTTCCCATCATGCCAAGTCTGATCAGGGATGCGGGTTACCAGGGTAGAGTCTGCCTTCAGGTGGCATGCTTCAGAGTGCTGTACGGTTGCATGGTATAGCGCACTACACCTGTCCTTCAGGTATACTTCGGAGTACTGTGCTTTTGTAATTGGTTTTGTTGGAGATTTCACTGTTTAGCAAACCTCTCCCCAAAGGATAATTCAGCAAGTGCAGAGACATCGGCTCTTCCTCTTCCCCTTCAGTACCTGTACCCAGGGAGGAGCAGGATATACTGGCTATACACTGGATGTCAACTGAACTCGCCTGTTCACTGCCTGTGTGTCCCTACAGTGACACTTGTCTTCGCCGTCCTGTGTTTTCCTTAAAGAGAGAACACAAGCTCCTAAGTCATGGAATTATAAACATAGAGTGACATTTATTAACCTGTAACCAGCTTGGAGAACAGGCTAAGTGCCCAGAAGAGACTCGTTCCTGCCTATTCTTCGAGGCATTATTAGGAACGTGGTCATCGGTATCTACAGGGCTACGGCGTTAGTCACCGTCTTCCCATCGTTATGTTGTTCTTTCTCACCACGGAGCTAACAGACATAAGAACTAGAATTACACCTTGTGTTATCTCGACTACACAGAGGCACACATCAAAGCAGGAACGGCAAACGCCAAGAGTTGACTCATGTCGGGTGTTAATGCTGAGGGACGGCTGCACCGGAGAGTTCGGCTGTGTTGTTTCCTTCTGAGCCCAGGTTGTGAGGGCACCGTATTGTCACCGTCATCCCTACATTGTGATGCACGTTTTGTGCATCAAAACGTTTTATTAGAGAGATTTCAGAAGCACCATGTGTTTGTTTCAGCAGATTCAAAAGTGCAGGAAATAAGTAGTTTTCCCCATGCCACAGAGATGTGCGTTGTTAGCATTCTGGGGGAAGGTCTGGGTATTCTCTCTGTGTCCTCCTCCCCGATTTATAGTCTAGGTACTCTCTTCCCAGTCCACATATATGTATATGTGTATATATATACACCCTTCATCAGGCTACATCCTAACACCATGAGTACCCCGCTTTAGACTGTGATCTTCATATGTGGGCTCTCCCCAAAGTCTCTGGATCGCAGTTTATTAGCCTAAGAGATTCTGAGCTGTCTTTGGAGTTCCTATCAGTAACAGGTGGTGCCTGCACACTCCACCAGATTCCCAGACCCCACGCGAAAGGTTCTCACTGCATTGCAGTTCATGGAGCCCGTTTTCCAAGTACAAAAGTGTTTGGGAGGATTCCATTTCTTTGGCCTCTGTCTTATCCCAGCAAAGTTACGAATGGCTGTAGTGAAATCCCCATGCCCATGTCCCAGCTATGCTGTCTGGCAGTTGAACCTGGCCTTGCCACTGTGGTCAGTGGTCTGAGTCTGAAGCTGGCATAGGAGTAGGGAGGTGGCCTAGGGCAGATTCCTAACATCATGAACACGGTCTCACCCTCCTGCCCTCCACAGAGTTTGTGAAGCGGCTCCGGTACTGTGAGTATCTGGGCAAGTACTTCTGTGAGAACTGCCACTCATCTGCAGAGTCCTGGATCCCGGCGAGGATCCTGACGATGTGGGACTTCAGGAAGTACCCAGTCAGCAATTTCTCGAAATGGCTACTGGACAGCATATGGCACCAGCCTGTCTTCAACCTGCAAGGCGGGCATCATGGCCTCTACGCAAAATCCAAGGAACTGGATAGGGTGAAGGTGAGCGGATGCCTCCATGGAGGAGGAAGCAAGGGTAGGAAGAGGGCACCCCCCATAGGAGGAGATGCCTGTCACTCTGGTTTCAGAGAGTCTCCCGACACTCAACAAGGCAGATAGGCTGTGGAGTGAATGGTCTCTCACCTGCGTGGGCCCAAGGATTGCTGGATCCCAGGATTCAGTTATGTTTCCTGCCAGCATAGTATCTCAAAAAACTTGAAGGTTTGTCATGTGCGTTGCCAGTGGCCACTCATCATCTCATTCTCAGGGGTTGACTTTTTGCCTTAGGACATCCGGGAGCAACTGTTTCATATCAAGAAGCTGTTGAGGACTTGCAGGTTCGCTGACAGGTATGATTCCCAGCGGGAACGCTCGTCCCACTCCCACCTCAGGTGTGCTTCCTTGCCTGGCTGCCACGGTTCCTCCGACTCCCTGGGACCTTTTATTCTTGACCCCCCGGCACTGAAGGAAACAAACGAAAATGAGTTGTTTTAATACAAAAAAAAAAAAAAAGGACAGGAAAAGGATAAAAGTAAATACCTTGTGTCTAGAGTACACATAGAATATAAATATATGCAATAGATTGTGCTGGACCCCAGCAATGGAGTTGGTATCGTCCCACCCACTTTCAGTGCACAGCTCATGGACATTGAGGGTGTTTCCAATTGTGTCACCGCCACCACGGTCCATCTGCAGAACTCCTGCCTCTTGCAAAACCCCAGCTCTGTAGCCATTCCACCGTCCCCTTCTCTCCTCTGCATCCCGGCCTCTGGCAACCCGCATTCTTTCTTGATGAATTTGACCACTCTAAGTACTTTATGTATGTGGATCATAGAATAAATGTCCTCTTATCACTGGATAACTTCACCTCTGTGTCCTCAAGGTCCATCCACATCGCCCCATGTGTCAGGACTCCAGCCCTTTTGAAGACCGAGTAGCAGGCTGTGTGTGCATATTGATTTTTTTTTAAATCCGCCCACCAAGGGATAGGCTGCTGTCTGTTTCTTGTGAGTAGTGGTGTGAGGGTTTCCAGGGCCAACTAAATGCCCCTCGCGTAGAGGCAGGATGCATGTCTCACAGAGGGAGATCATGGCTTCCCGAAACTACTTCTTAATGCTTACCCTGGAGCTATTCTTACAGAGATGGGAAGAAATTTAGTTAAAATATACATTTAAAGTAAGATATAACATAGAAACCTACTAGGTGTTCAGTAATAGGAGGATAGTTAAATTTACATCACAGACACATTATCAAAAGCAAAAAGTCAGTAAAGGTTGAGACATGAATTTATGGATAGAGATTTTATGTGTGTTTATGTGCATGTGGAGACCAGAGGTTGGTGGTCGGTGTCTCATCAATAGCTCTCCCCCTTAGTTTTTGAATCACAGTCTTTCACTTGGTCTGGAGCTCACGCACCAATTGGCAAGTTCCAGTGAGCTCTGGGCATCCCCCGTCTCTGCCTCCCCAGAACTGGGATTACAGGCATTTACTTCAGTGGCCAGCTTTCTGTGTAGGTGCTGGGGATCTGGACTCAGGCTCTTCTTACAAAGCAAGCATTTTAGTGACTGAGCCATCACCCCAGCCACAA
Organism: Chionomys nivalis; assembly: GCF_950005125.1. NCBI lineage: Eukaryota > Metazoa > Chordata > Mammalia > Rodentia > Cricetidae > Chionomys > Chionomys nivalis. The sequence goes on along the minus strand of NC_080097.1, from coordinate 39,052,688 downwards.
AAGAGCCTTTTAATTGGGGAAAAAAATAGTATAGGTGACTCAAGGAACTGTCTCCTCTCTGGCAGTGTGCTGAAGGAGTTTGAGCAGGTTCCAAGCCATCTGACTGATGAGTGCCATCTGTTCTCCATGGAGGACCTCCTCAGGACCAAGAAAGGACTGCTGGCACCCTTGCTTAAGGACATCCTGAAGTCTTCTCTTGCCCACGTGGCCAGCTGTGAGGTGAGGGATCACCTGGGACAGGTTCCTTTCCTAGTGCCAAGATCTAGAGAGGGAGAGGCTTCTCATTTGACTCTTGATCACATCTAACTTTCCCCACCCTGAGCAGGGAGAGCATTGACTCAGACAGAATCTTACATCAGATAACCAAAGCCGTTCTGCTGAGATGCAAGATGGGGCCCTGTAGTTTCTTAGTTTGAATGCCCACACTCTGTTAGAGGCCACTCTGCCCTGAGCAGCATTATGGAATGTGCTTTTTCTTGTTGTTGTTGTTGTTGTTATTATTATTCTGATCCATTCTCCTAAAGGCTAAACTTATAGACATTAACAAGCTGATGCTTCTACGGTTCTGTGTAAATGGTAGCCCAGTCTGGCCAGCACAAGCAGCAGTGTCAACGTGTAACCTTAGATGCCTTCTTTTGCAGCTGTGCCAGGGGAAGGGCTTCATCTGTGAGTTTTGTCAGAGTACGACCGTCATCTTCCCGTTCCAGACCATGACTTGCATAAGATGCCCAGGTACTTTAATAACATCAGCTTCATAATCCCTTAATTGCCAAGTAGCTAAATCCCGATACTAACTTCAACGGAATGATGCCTCCGCCCCTTATCTATGTACAGGGAAGTGATGCGTGTGTGCTCCAGGGTGGATTGGAGGCGGTAAAGCCTGGGGTCCACGGCAAGGCATATTTTGCAGAGAGGGATAAAGAATGATATTATAGTCCCAGTCTGACCCATTGCCACCACCAGTTTTCACTAGATTTCAATTCCACCCAACTCTGAAGGGTGATTTCTGTTCTTAAAGCATAGTGGCGGAGTGAACCTGTGGTTACAGAGACTGTCTTAGTTAGGGTTTCTATTGCTGTGAAGAGACACAATGACCACAGCAACTCTTACAAAGGAAGACATTTAACCAGGGTTGGCTTACCGGTTCAGAGATTTAGTCTATTGTCATTATGGTGGGAAGCAGGGCAGTGTGCAAGCAGAAGCTTGGTGCTGGAGAAGGAGCTGAGAGTTCTATAATTTGATCTACAGGCAGCAGGAGACTGTGTTCCACACTGGGTGTAGCTTGAGCATAGGAGACCTCAAAGCCCACTCCCACAGTGACACACATCCTCCAAACAGGCCACATCTCCTAATAATGCCACTCCCTGTGGTCCAAGCATTCAAACACATGAGTCTATGGGGGAGGGCATACTTATTCAAACCACCACAGAGACAAAATGGCTCTCAAAGTCTAACACATTTGATACTGGCTCTTATATGCATGTGTGTGCATACATTCATATGTGTGGGCCAGTATGTGTGCATGTGTGTGGGGCCAGAAGCCACCCTTGGGTGTCATCACTTAGACATAATTCATCTTTGTTTTTGAGATAGGGTCTCCCACTGGCCTAGAACTCACCTAGAGAATATGCTAGGTTGGTCCATAGTCCCTGCAATCCTCCTGTCTCTGTCATCTCAACACTGAGTTACAGGCATGTGCCACCACACCCAACTTTGTATGTGGGCTCTGGCAATTGAACTCAGGTCCTCATATTTATGTGGCAAGTACTTTACCAACTGAGCTATCTCCTAGTCCTAATTATTTGTCTCTTTACAGATGGGGCTGTTGCAGGAATCCCATGCTCTCTAAATTCTGTTGTGTGTGTGGGAGGGATTTTCACGGGGAACCCTTTCTTCATATTTTATGTCAACACGGCCTCTTCTCAGGATATTGTAGTCTTGCAGACAAGTTCCCCAGAAAAGAGACTTCAGCCTGGGATTTCCAGGCCCGTGGGGATGTGAAATTAGCAGACCTGGACAGGGGGCACTATTGAATAGTGGTGGGCTTCAAGAAGCCCGGGGCCACCTTACAGAGCTCTGCATGGTAGTGGGGGTAGCATTTCAGCATTGACCCAGCTTACAGAGATAGCTGGATCTTCATTCAAACTTTACAGCAACTAGTCACTGGATTCAGACTAGTGCCGAGAAAAGAACATGACTTCAGATGAGGCAGCTCTGTCCGTTTAGAGACATTTCAGGAGCATGGATGCCACCTTGCAAGAGCCATCAGCCACCAAGTTAAGACAAGGGGAACTGCACCTAGTGCTTGGGCTGATCTGGAGGTAGGTGGCGTCGGCCATATCCACCAGGCTCCTGAGCCTCGTTCATAGTCAAGAGCAGTTGAGTCACTGATAGCCCTGAGTTTTGGCGGGGTTGATTTTTTTCCTCTAAGACCCTGTGTTCTGGACTCAGGGTCCCAGCCCCCCACACCCCCTCCCCCCCGCCCACCGCCATGGGAACAAGTATCCATCTGTATGTGTGAAATTAAGGAGCACATTTCTGACCCCGGGCCCCCTTGCTTGCAGGGTGCAGGGCTTGCTTTCACAAACAGTGTTTCCAGTCTTCGAGATGCCCCCGCTGTTCCAGGATCACGGCTCGGAGACAGCATCTGGAGAGCTTCCCCTCTGTGGCGGGGACATGACGGCCCTGAAGCGTTTGTTCAAAGCAATTTATGACCATACCAAATTGTGTCTGCTCCTGGTAACATTGTTTCAGATACTAAGTACTTTATAGTAAGGGAAAGATGAAAATAATTCCCCTCTTGTAGATATTTAATGCTTTCAAGGACTATGGAAGTTTTGTTACTAAGCATAAGGTTGTTGCTAAGGTTTTGTTTACAAATGTTTGACTTTTTTTTTTTGCTGCTACTGGCTGTTTGTAAAAAAATCTTTTTGTACTTAAGTTGTGGAGGGATAGCTGTTTTAAGCTAAATACAGAACCTATTTTTTTATGAACTGTAACTGACAAGGTGAAATACTTAGTTCCGCTTCCTTCAAAGTTGCTTGTGAAATGGATTGGCCCCATAAGGGAACACAGGACAACAAGAATTCTGTTTGGCCAAGCTTTTGTTTCTTCAAAAAAAAAAAAAAAAAAAAAAAAAAAAAAGACTCCTACTGAATGTTATCTCGTGACTGTGTCAGTCTCCTGTTTTATTTATCCCTCGATGTGCAAGGAATACAAGGCAACTCTGCTCTTAGGTTCCTTTTTAGATGACTCTTTCAGCCACCCACCCAGGTCCGGTGAGATGTCATTTGGAGCAGTTGCCTATAGGTGGCGCTGTTTCAAGAGCATACATTCAGCCCCTTTGCTGGCTCTGTCCCATGCTAGCCTTGATGGTCTGTGCTAAACCAAGGGAGCCAGAGGGGAGAACTCCATTCTGCCTCTTCATGGTGAAGAACACAGAGACTCTGAAAGCGGAGCATGAAGGCCTGTGCCTGTAATCCCAGCATTCAGGAAGTAGAGGCGGAGAAAGTAGAGGCGGAGATTAGGACTTTCTAGATTAACAGAAAATCCAAGGCCAGCCCAGGTCACATAAAACCTGCACCTTTAAAAGAAAAAAATCTTATAGAGAGTTGAATATTAAAAACAAATAAATTTGGATAAAATATTCCTTTTCATTTGTTTGGTTTTTTCATTTACTTGGTTTTTGTTTTGTGAGACAGTTCTTCCTTTTTTTTTGTTGTTGTTGTTGTTTTTGTTTTTCGAGACAGGGTTTCTCTGTAGCTTTGGAGCCTGTCCAAGCTGGCCTTGAACTCACAAAGATCCTCCGGCCTCCTGAGTGCTGGGAGTAAAGGCATAAAAGACAAGTTCTTCCTATGAAGGCCTGGCAGACTTCAAACTTGCCTCCCATCTCCCTGAGTCTTGTCCCGCCTCCCTCCTGTCTTGTCCTGAGTACTGGGACTATATAGAGGTATATGTCACTAACAACAAAAGTACTCTTAAACCTTGACAAACATGCGCTCTCAATCATAACCTTAGAGTCGTGACTTCCATTACAATGCATAGGAGTGATATTTCTCACACCTGTGGCAAAATTCCTGCTAGAGCCAATGTAAGGGAGGGAACCATTATAACCTCGTGGCTTAGGTATGTGAGATCAGGGAAGAAACAGACGTCACAGAGGAACACAAGGCACAAGTCCTTCACAGAAAGCAGGCAGGAAGCAGAGAGCTAGCCTAGAACCAAAGCTAGGCCAGACCTCTGCCAACCACAATGGCCCCAAAGGCTCCAAACCTCCGAGGTAAGGACCAACTGTTCCAACACAGGAACCCGGGCTGAGGGTGGGGACCCTGCACGTAAACACTAAGGACCAAGTTCTGAGGATCACGAAACTGGTGAAATTCTTTTCCTACCGCTTCTCTTAGTTACACACTTTCCTGGAATGGGTAAGCCTGCTTTTCCCCTCCTTTCTCCTGCATACCTTGTCCTGCTAGAGGAGACTTAGGACCAAGTCCCCTCCTAGAATAGCCTCAGGCTGACTGGTTCTCTCTCAACAGTACTCATCACATCATATCACCGAGCACAATGTGCCCCAGGTTGAACTTCTCAAACAGCAAAGGCAGGCAGCAAGGTGCTGCAGGCATCCCCAGCCCCGCCCACCACTGTCCCTCACCGTCTGTGCTGAGTGAGGGGAAGGAGAATGAGTTTCAGTGAGATAATAACCGAGCAGACTGAAGTATGCACAGTGTCCCCGCCATGTCTGGACATTCTGTTGAGGGCTCTCCCATGCTTGTATTTAAGCAAGTTCTTCTTTAAGTAGAATACGGGCGCACAGGGGACATAAGATTAAACCTCGACACCGCTTCCCTCTTGTCTGTCCTTCAGTCTCTCAGAAGCAAGGGTGAGAGAGCAGGTGTGGTTTCTCACTCAGTGGTATTCTGGGGTGAATGCTGGCACCCCCGTTTTACAGGGAAGGAAACTGAGGATCCTAGAAGAGAAATAACTTGCCTGGATTCTCACAGGGAGTGGGTGTCATTTGTGGCACTGGGTAAAGTGCTTTTTCATTATTTCCTCCCTCCTCTCCCCGTGTTGAGCTGAGGGACCTACTGGGCCTCAGTCATTGCGTGCAAGTTCTGGGTCAGAGCCACTGTGTTCATAAGACTGGCATGCATGTGTATTTATACAGCTTTAAAATTTTAAATGACATTTATTTACACGTGTGTGTATGTGTGCGTGCGCACATGTGTGTTCATGTGTATGTGAGCACAAGTATATGTTCGTGGATAGCCTGCAGGAGTCAATTCTCTCCTCCTACCAAATGGATCCTGGGGATCAACCCCAGGTCCTCAGAATTGTCACCAAGAGCCTTAAGGTGTTTGGTTTGTTTGTTGTTGTGTTTTTAGTGTGTCTGTGTTTGAGTATGGGTCTGCATGCATTCATGCAGATGTGTATGCCTGTGTGTGAATATGCGTGCTGAAGCCGAGAACATTATCCCTTATAATGGATAACCCATTGTAATCCCATAAGTGCCATCTGCCTCATTGGAGATGGGTTTCTCATTGGCTGGGAAGCGAGCCCCAGGGATCTTCTCCTCATAGCCTCCCCAGCGCTGGGATTACAATTATTTACAACTAATCTGGTGTTTTCGTGTGGGGATGGACTTCAGGTCCCTGTGCTGGCAAGGGGGAATGACTTACTGTCTGAGCCACTCCCTTGCCCCTCCTGCTGTGTTATCACGGATGGTGTCCAGGAAGAGCTGCAAGGGGAGATTTACTGTCTGAGCCTTTGCCCTGGGCTGTGTTATCACAGTTGGGATTGAGGATGACCAATTGCTACCAGGAAATGTTTTTTCATTTTCACTTTGAGGCAGAATGAGATCATTTTAAGAATGAGATCATTTCACTGGCTCTTCTGTAGCCATTCCAGGCTTTTGGTTCCTCCCCAGCCTGCTTGCTGAGGGTCCTTCCCACAATTAGAATAGAGAAGTGATCCTAGCCCCCTGGCGCCCCCTACAGGGAGGTCGTGAATTGTGACATTGGTGTTTAATGGGGTTTACTCACTGGGTGGTTCTTCCTCAGCTTGACTTGCTGGCGGAAGAGAAGTACTTTCCTATCAGACCATCACCCACACACAGCGAGACATCCAGTTGTACTGACTTGTGCCACCTTGAGGCAACAGATGTTGGGTGCAGAGGGAGGGTAGGCCTTCCCAGAGACATTCTGCTATCTTGACCTGGCCAGGACTTTACATCAAATCCCACACCTCTTTCTTCTGGCTGAATGACCTAGGTAGGAACCCAGCAGGGTGCCTACCACACTCAAGGTACAATAAGTGATAATTAGGTGTAAACAGATACTTAGGTACCGTGTATTTAATTAATCTCTGGCTAAGTTACCACAAATCTCAGTTTACAATTTACAGAAGGATTGGAGCGATACCTACAGTTGTGGGTTGATTTGTGTTCCCCAAAATATGAAGGAATCCAAACTCTAGGCACTGATGACGGATTTGGAACTAGGGTCTTTGAAGATGTAATCCATCAAATTAGAGCAGGGTCAGGATGAACTTTGACCCAATGGCTGATATTCTTAGAAGAGGAAAGAAACATGGACGGAGCTGTAGCCACAAAGGACAAGGCAGAGACAGGGTTGGAATGATGTACCTGCAAGCCAAGGGTTGTGAACAGTAACCAGAAGCTGGAAGAGACATGGGACGAAGCCTCTACTTTGCAAATTATGGAATCCAGAGCTATGAGAGAAAAACATCCTGCTATTTAAACTACCAAGTTTGCGGTTATGTGCCACAGCAACACTGGCCTCTGCTATTTGAGGTGGTTATGAGGGTTCAAGGATGGGCAAGTAGCACCTGTGGAAAAATAGTCACCGTTTCAGGCACGTGAGAGGCCTTATTCAGTGTTGTATACCTAACACGCAGCAGTCAAGACATACCAAATAAACTCTGAAAGATGGCCAAAGACACACACTAGCCACAGACAGGACCCATATCCCAGGGCAGTGGAGGGGACATGGCTTTGCTTACTCGGTCTCTTCTTAGGCATCAAGGACAGCCGCTTGCCCCACAGCTGCCAGGGTGAGCCATGAGTTTGGAAGCATGGTGAAACTGTATTGCCTTACATGGAAGATCTATGGGTCCATATTAATTTTCAGAAAGAAGAGAAATTGAATCTAACATTCAAGCAAGTCTCTTGTGGTCTACACAGGGCTGAGGCCAGACTGGTGTGTGACCGTGAGGCCACCTCTTCCTGTTTGTGCAACTGCGAGAGACTACCAGTGGCTAGGTACTTTATACACAATTTACCTTTAGTTGACTCGTGGTTCTTGAGACCAGAAGTCCAAGGACAGCATCTGACGAGACACTTCTGCAGCGTCAAGTGTGTTGGAAGGACAAGTGGACGCACGTTGGGGGGGGGGCAGGGAAGCGAGGTCAGATTTATTATTTTATCAGGAATGCACCCGTGTGATAACCAACCCACTCCTGTGACAATCGTGATACTGTCTAGAGATGACATAATCTAAGGGTCTTGGTTGGGTTCATTTTCTCTGCCAGTTGAAGAATTCAAAGGCAGGAGAAACCTGAGATGTCGCAGGTAGCAGCAGAGAAATCTCAAATGCAGCCAACAGAACCAACAATTATGGGAAGGCGTTTGTTGGGTTGAGGAAACACGCACACATAGACACACAGATAAATACCTCTCTATGGGGCTTCAGGCAGAGAACCCAGTCTCCTCTCAAGGCCCGGGGGCTCTGAAGCCTCTGAAGGGTCTTCCTCCCCTCCTTTAGGGTTAGTCGGTTTGAAAATAGATAGGATGGTTGGGTGGTCCACAGCTGTGATTGACACGTCCTGATCAGGCCTTGAACTTGTTGAGCCAGGTCATGGGGGGAGGCTGCTGATGGGAGACAAAAGCTGCCAGGCTTTTGTCTCAAGTCGGGATGTAGAGCTGGCTGTCTTGGAAATTTGCCACCTTTATCACCTAGCCATGGCCTCTCCTTGCCTGCCTACAGGAAGTCCGTGTAGCTGCTGGTTCTTCAGTAGCCTACGGCCCTCCATGAAGTAGAGCCCTCGTGACAGAACCACCTCTGTGAGCTCCCTCCTCCCGGCACTGTGCACACGGCAGCTAAAGTTCCACATGGGCTCTGGAGAGGACACTGGGAGCCCAGGACTTCCCCAGGCTGCCCCAGAGTGAACTCTGCAGTGCAGTCTGTGAGACTGGCCAGAGCTCTAACCACACTTCCCCTCCTAATCTCACAAGGAAGGTGGGGGATGGAACAGAAGAGAAGGTAGAATCCAGCACTCTTTGGGAGGTAGAGGCAGACAGGTGGATCTCTGTGAGTTTCAGGCCAGCCTGGTCTACAGAGCAAGTTCCAGGACAGGTTTTGAAGCTACACAGAGAAACTCTGTCTTGAAAAACCAAAGAGAGAGAGTGAGAGCAAGAGAGCACAGAATACCATGCTTGGGCATCATTGTCTAACAGCAGTACTGAGCAGGCCAGTCTGCAGGTGCAGGACAGAGATTCAGAGGAGGAGTTTTTTCTGTGTGGCCCTGGGGAATAAACCACTCCAGAAGTGAATTCTGTTCTCAGTCAAGTCTGAGGTGTTGACAAAGGATTTTGTCCCGCCCAGTCCGGCAGCCGTTCAGTTCCAAAGAAACACACAGAGGCCTACATTAATTATAAACTGATTGGCCTATTAGCTCAGGCTTCTTATTAACTCTCACATCTTAAATTAGTCCATAATTCTTGTCTGTGTTAGCCTTGGCACATTTTATCCGTGAGACAGTCTCATCTTGCTTCCTCTGCATCTGGGTGACGACTACAAACTACTCTTTCCTCTTCCCAGAATTCTCCTGTTCTTGTTGCCCCACTTCTACTTCCTGCCTGGCTACTGACCAATCAGCATTTTATTAACCAGTATAACTGACAAACCTGTGCAGGGTATAAAGTCATTGTCCCACAGCACTGAGGCATCACTGGGATATCCAGAAGATGGAGGGAGAGAGAGAATTTTCTGTGAGAACAGATCAAGGCAGAGACTGTGGGGTGAACCTGAATTCTATGTGGTACTAGTGGGACTGGAGGCAGGAGAGGCCGGGGCTGGCACCACGGTCAAGCGCAGGCTCTGCTGTAGGGCACTTGGGGTTTTCTGGTGAGCTGACAGAAGGAAAACAGGGGCAAGATGTTTGCAGACGCTCTAGCACGTATGTGCCATCAGAATGATGCTGGAGTGAGGGCTTCCACTTGTAGCTAGAGGACTAATCAGACACCATATTGGAGAGGTGTGGAGAGAGGAGACCCCCCACAAGAGGACCAACAGCCCAGAATTGAGGTGGGAATAGTAGTTTGCTTTGTCAAAGGACATGGGGAAAAGTGGAAGGATTTAGTGGGGGGAAAATGGGGTATGCAGAAGAGCCCACGGCAGGTAGTGCACTGACTGAGAGGGGTCTGTGCTCTGAACAGCACAATGATATCAATGGCTCTGAGGGACACAGTTTGGCCTTTGCTCCAGGAAGACAGAGAAGGGGTTGGGTACTGGGTGGATTGAGGAAAGAATGGAGGCTCTCTGATTTAAAAAAAAAAAAAAAAAAAAAGGCCTACATATACCAGGGCCAAGAAAGGAAGAGGAGTGGACCCTTGGAGAGGCAGGAAGAGGCAGGGCCAGGTACATGATTATCTCCACTCTACACTCATCTTAGTGTAGATTTGAAGGGACTCCCCAAAGCTCAGCACAAAGACAAGTTTTCGATAGTTTTTTAAAAACACAGTTTTTAAAAATAGTGTTTAAAAACACAGTTCAATAGTGTTTTTAAAGAGCTCTTAGGGGCTGGGAAGGGAGCTCAATTGCTAAATTGTTTATGTGCCCTTATGATATCACCAGTGGGGAGGAGGAGGCAGGCTATGCTTGCATAGCTATGTGTATGCACCATGTGCATGTTCAATGCTTCAGATCCTCCGGAACTGAAGTTAAAGGATGGTTGTGAGCCACCATGTGGGTGCTGGGAATCCAGGTTCTTCAAGAACAGCAAGTGTTCTTAAGTGCTGAACCATCTACCCAGCTCCCATAAATATAAATCTTTTTTTAAAAGTACAATCATAGGCCCACAGACTGTATGTCTAAAATAGAAATATTCTCCTACTTTATGGGCATAACTTCATCAGCACCTATGAGAGCAGCGTTGGGTCTCAGGCTCTCTTGTTCTGCTAGGGAACGACAGCCCAGGCACAGCTTGCCCTGGGCTGATGCTAGCTCCCTTTTCCTTGCACACTGACTATTTCACACCCCCCTTGGGACTTGTGGAGGCAGCACAGCTTACCTTCAGGAGACTAAACCAGGGCAAAGTCCTGAGCAACTTTAGAAGGGGAATTGGAACCATATTCCAGGGAATTCTGGCTTCCCCAGTACCCACAGCCTCATTCTAAAGAGGAATGGAGCTGTGGACGAGTAAGGTCCCATAGCCTTTGTCTCTCTCCTGTCTCAGCTTCCTGGATCTCTGGAAAAGCCTGACTAGCAAGGACAGACAGACAGACCATAGCAGCAGGAAACCAGTAAGATGAGGTAGGACGGGGACACCTAGGGATGAGAGACTAAAGGCACATACAGAGGCCTGAAAAAGTGCAGGGACCGGTGCATCATGACTTAAGCTTTATGATTTATCCCTGCTGCAGGTAAGAGGTAGGGAGATGCCATGTAGCCACCCACAGGAAACAGATGTGCTGAAACCTTGCCGGTAAGCTATAGCCACGTGGCGACACAGATTAATGGAGATGGGCTAGTTTAGGATATAAGAGCTAGCTAGAAATATGCTTAAGCTATTGGCCAAGCAATATTTTAAATAATATAGTTTCTGTGTGATTATTTCAGGAGTCTGAGTGGCCAGGAAATGAACAAACAGCCTCCCCCAGCACACACTTGATGCTGGATCACTGTCTCCTCTGCACGCTGAGTTCCCAATTTCTGTTTGTGTCTGCTTGCCACAGCATCATTCAGAAAAGAACCATGTTAGTTGTTGGTGGAACAGAAAAAGGGAACAATGAATTCCCTTCTCAAACCAGTAGAGAAATTACTTCTTAACACAGTCCTCAAATGTTTGTTCGACAATGAAACTGCGATTCTCTGCCTTCTCCCTTCTGGAAATGGCCTCAGTAAGACTGGTGATAAGCAGTTCATGGGCAGCGTCTGGCTGGTTGATGTTAAGCAGACACACAGGCTTAGACCTAAGGACAGGGACTAACATCCTAAACGCCTGTGGATATGTCTAGTCTACAATGTTCTCTTCAGCCAGAACAGGGAGCTGGGGCCCAGAGATGCTAAAGAATGACGCATTAAATCACTGATCCTACAATACTGTCTTCTGCCATGTAACTTCCCTGCCTTATTCCTAGACAAGACCTCGGAGAAGTTCCCAGTTGTTCATTAGGGAAAGGGCCCCTTTTGTCATCCTGTCCTTGCTATTGTTTTCTGGCCCCCAGTTCCATTCACCTGAAGTACGTTTTAACATTAAGAAGAAACGAATGAAGTTTATGGAGCAAGCACTATTGCTAGGCGCCTAGAGATGCCCGTGGGGAAGGGCTTGACAGTAGCTGCCCATGACTGGAGCTGAACTCTTCCTGTTCTCTTTGCTCAGTGTGGACTCCAGGTCTGTGAAACTGGAGTGCGTCACCTTACCTCCACAGGCTCTGGGGAAAGAACTTCTGCTACAGTTTGAGAGGGAAGTTCTCCTGTAGGCACAGAGCTGGAACACTTGCTTGCCGGCTGGTGATGCTGGCATGACAGCAGCTGAGCCTGCAAGAGGCGAGATCTGGATGGTTGGAAGAAGTCGGCCACTGGGGGCCACTGGAGACTTAGCACGTTATCATCCTGGCTTCTGCCATGTTCCCTGGTTCTCACCTCAGACGCTGGTCATACTAGGATACTTTGTACACACAGTAGGACCTCACTCTTTCTCGCATGTTTCCTCTTACTGGATACAAATTCACAGATTAGTTTGTGTGTGTCTGTGTGTGTAGTTTATGCCTGTGTGTATTTTTGTGTGTAATGTATGCCTGTGTAGGCAATTGTGTGTGTGTGTACAGATACGTGTTTGCATGTACAGACCAGAGGTTGACATCAGGTATCTTCCTATACTCTATCCTGTTTTTTGAAACAGGCTCTGCTATGAAGCCTGGAGCTTGCTAATTAGCTAGACTGACTGGTCAGCCAGACCAAGGGATGCTCTGGAGTGTCGGGATTGCAGGTGCACACCTGTGTGCACACCTCCTGTGTGTGTGCTGGGGTCTGTAGTCGGGTCCTCATGCTAATGCAGCAGGCACTTAACCACTGCGTCTAAATTGACAACTGGTTACTCAGAAGAAAACACCATTTCCTGCCAATGGAGCTGGGGGGCCTCTAACAGTAACACTGGCTTTTTGTTGTTGTTGTTGTTTTTTTTTGCTGAGTCTAGACTCCCGATAGCCACTGCTTCATGGCACAGCTGTCCCGGAGCCGATTAAGTCTTGAAGAGAGAAGCAAGCAGACTCAGAGAGGAAGGATGGGATGGTTGTGGGGGTTCAGATACCTACCTGTTCTGAGAGGCAAGTTCCTTAAGGCCAGTCTCTGTGCAGAGAACAGGCAGTAACCACACTGAGGTACTTCCATACAGCCTGTGAATAGCAATTCCTTCAGCCCCTCCTCCTACCCCCCTCTGACACCCCAGTGACAGTGGCTAGTGCCATCTTTTCTTCTTTGTTGAGGCCCATTCTGTATGGGTTAAATGTTTGATATTATATTTCAGTGTGGAGAACTGGGCCAGAAACTTCCCCCTCTTTTTCCTACCACAGAGTCAGCAGTCTCTGCATGTTATAAAGATCCGAGGTATAGAGAAAAGCACCCAAATATGACCTTTTAACCTCTATTTTCTAAAATTTGAAGGCCCACCAAGAAAGGCCATTATTAGCAGAAAGTTGACATTGTACAAATATTGTTTAATTGTGGTCTTCTGTAATCAGCTGCTCTCTCTGAAGGCAATTCTAAGCCCTTCGGAGAGTGTCATGGATTTGGATCTTAAATGTCCCCCAAAGCTTGTGTGCTGAAGGCTCAGTGCCAGCCTGTGGAGCTATTGAGAGGTGGTAGAGTCGCCAGGAAGGAGGCCTCTGTAAAAGGGAATTATATCAGGAGCCCTCCCTTGAAAGCAGTCAATCTCTCTCTCTCTCTCCCTCTCTCCCTCTCTCCCTCCCTCTCTCTCTCCCTCTCTCCCTCCCTCTCTCTCTCCCTCTCTCTCTCCCTCTCTCCCTCCCTCTCTCTCTCCCTCTCTCTCTCCCTCTCTCCCTCCCTCTCTCTCTCCCTCTCTCTCTCCCTCTTCCTCTCTCCCCCCCCTCTCTCTCTCCCCCCCCTCTTCCTGACTACTGAGGCCCCCTGCTTCTGTCACTAGATTTACTTGCTTTTCTCCGAGCCCCCCCAATGACTGATGAATTATGGATTACAGTTTCAAGCTATGAATCCAAAGCAACCTTTCTTTTTTAAATTGACATAGCTGAGATAATTTCTTACAGGGATGGAGAGTTAACTAGCAGGGAGACCCAAGAGAAATAGCATGTCTTAAAAGTTGCTTGTTGTGTTCTAGATGTGTGAGCATTTGGGGAAGAACATCTCCACAGTAGTTGCTTTCTTGCCTGCTTTGGTGGCCCCTCCTCCTGGCCTCAGTCTGGATCTCTCCTGACGGCCAAAGAGAGAGTGCACCAATCCCGATGGCCTTGGTAGGACCTCTAGGTCCACGTGCTAGGAGAGATTCAGCTCCCATGGGGTGTACTCTGAGCTCCACATATGTGCCAGTGTCTTTAGTGAGGTGTCTTCGGTGGGGGCGAGGGGGAGACAGGCAGAAAGAGAGAAAGAAAGAGAGAAGATATCTATTTGTGAAGAACATCACTGACTAAAGAGGAGCATAAAGAATCCAACCTCCAGCCTCAGTATTGCAAAAGAAGCCAGGGCAGGGCCAAAGGGCAAAGGTCAAAAGGCCAGAGTTGATTTGGAAAACATGACTTGCACCACTCAGGACAGTCCTTTCGTGAGGCGATTTCCTCACCTAGAGAAGGAGGGCACAGATAATCTGCAGCTGTCAGTCCCCCCCGACACACATCTGTCTGTCACCTGGCTCACCAAGAGCCGAGTTCCACGGTGTAAAACGGGTTTCAGCTGTGGAGGCTGCTGCTGGCATCTGGCGAGTGGAGGATGGTGTTAAAGTCTCCCACAGCAAATGACCTGGCTCAAAATATCAGTGTGCTAGACAGCAGGGTCCATGAGATGCCCTCAGCCAGTGATCTTGGGTGATACAGTTTTATTAAAGCCGTATTCCACTGAAGCATCTTTTAAAAAGTATTTTCCTTGATAAAGCAGAAGACTGGTTCTATGTTCCAAAACTCCAAGGTCAAGTTCAGGCTCACTTGGTGGCCTCAGACCTATGACTGTGGGCAAGTTACTTAGACCTCTGTTCCCTCGGTAGCCTGAGTTTTGCTGGTGGCAGTAACACCATCTACACAAAGGGGTCTTCTGAGGGTCAAATGTCTGAAGTCTGGAGATCACCAGTCACCCCTAGCAGTAATCCTACATTGAACTTTAGTTCACATTCAAGTATGGTTTCTCTGTCATTTCCCCTTTGTGCCTGCTGTAAACTCCAGGTATCTCCAGCAGAGGGCACTGGTGACACGGCTTTGTCATTTAGGCTGTTCATAAATGTCCTTTGCAAGGCTTAGCAAGTGGCCTTTTGCTGTAAACTACTGAAATCCTAGAATTTTAGAGCGGGAGGAGACTCTGATAATGATGCCTCAGCTGGATCTTGAGTGGGCCGTTTGGGAGGTCAGATATGGACCTGATCTAAGGGGCTCCCAGAACAACACAGCTGCAGGAAAAACAACCCTAGCAGCAGCGTCTGGAGTGGGAGGGTTGGATGGCAATGCCATCTCCTGAGAAAAGAGCCACCAAATGTATTAATATCAGCCCACAGCTGAAATGAAGGGACCGTGCAGGTGATACTTGTGGTCCCATAAACACCGGCTCAGCAGGCCGCAGAGGAATCAGCCCACTCAAGGAGCAGGAAGACCAAGAACCAGCGGGCGTCAGAGCTGGATCTCAGGGGTCAGAGTTGGATCTCGGGGTCAGAGGTGTGGGGCGCCGTGGAAGGGAGCCCTGTGGTTGACCAATATGGCTGCTGGGTAAGCAGCTCCCTTGTCCAGACCTTGCATCTGGAACAATAACCCACTATCCATTTTCTCAGCCCTCTCGCCTCTGCTGTTATGTTTTCTGACCGTACTTTCTCTTCACGCCACTTCTAAACCATCCCTGTGATGTCATCCCCCTAATTGCATCCTCTCCGAGGCCGCCTCTCCCGTCCTCCAGACCACTTGCTCTGCTGCCCACGCTCCAATGCTTCTTCATCATCGGTCCCCCACATCCTCTACCTCTAACCTCTTCCTCTGTCCCAGCTCGCTGGGCTAAGTACACTGGCTTCCTGCCCAACCCACCCAGGAAGAATCTAGTTCCTTTCGTTTCTGCCTCTGTCCTTTATATCTTCTCTGCCAGGAATGTTCTCCGTGTGTGTGTGTGTGTGTGTGTGTGTGTGTGTGAAGCTGTTTAAAGTGACAAATCAATAATGAATTGACAAATTAATAATCACTAATAGTTACTGATGAACAGTTAACCTTTTACTTAACTAAGCTTGTATTTATAGAGGATAGATCAGGTTTAGAGAATAATATATCATGTGCTTATGGTGCAGGCTGTTGTCCCAGGCATTCACCATAAATGACCTTCAGCAATTCCTTCCTGATTTCCTTCAATAAAGAGCCTTAGACTAAGTGTGGCGGCTCATGCCTGTAATCTCAGAACCCCGGATGTGGAGGCAGGAGGATTGATGAGTGTCTCCCAGGACGGGGCTACATAATGAGATCCCTTCTCAAAAAAGAAGAAGAAGAAGAAGAAGAAGAAGAAGAAGAAGAAGAAGAAGAAGAAGAAGAAGAAGAAGAAGAAGAAGAAGAAGAAGAAGAAGAAGAAGAAACAGAAGAAAAAGAAGAAAAATTAAAAAAAATAAATAAAAGTAAGAGCCCAGTTATCCTTACTTTTCCTTAGAGATGATCTTTACCGAAGCGAAAGGACACCAGGTCTGGAGGCTGCTCCAGCTTAGCCTTTCCTCGCTCCCCATCAGCCTTCACGGCGCTGATATTCCACGACAGCGAACGGGCATGGACGTGTGTGTGTGTGTGTGTGTGTGTGTGTGTGTGTGTGTGTGTGTGTAAGATGAAAAGTTTGCAAAACAAAAGTGGGAAGGAATCGTGTATCACCACAGCTGCAGGCGTGGCCATGATCTGTCGTGTTGTGTGATGAGTCTTCACAAACACACTGCTGCGTTGCCTCTGCGTCTAAAATTCCAGCAAAGCAGCAGCTCCACCTTCAAGATGAGCCCATGTTTAGTTTAAGGGTGGATGCTCACACACTGCGCGCTCTGCTCTCCCCTCTTCCTGGAAATTTACCGAGGTTACGTCTATACAGAAACCTAAGAGAACAAAGCACATTGTATAGGAAAGAGCATCAAGGGAGACTCATTCAACAGTCTCACCTGATGGAAGTCTGAGAATGCTGGCGGGTGTTTGAGGGGCTGCATGGGAAGAAGCCTCTGCTGCTCCCCTGTCCTACAGGAAGGCCAGACCACAGTGTGAGGCGTCCTGGGCTAAAGGTGGGGACGTGTGTTTCTCTGGAAGTCTATCAGCTTAAAAAATCAGGAGGATCACAGTCAAGCAGAGTTTGAGAGATGGATGTAAGGTGAACACAAGAGAACGGGGTGAAACTTCGCACGTTGAAGAGATGGCTTTAGCCCCCTATCCACACAACACTTCCTTCAGGAATCAGCGGCTGTCATTACATTTCACCCACACTTGGGAGAAGGCCTTCTCTTTAAGAGATCACTTTAACTGAAAGCTGTGACAGCCTGTGACTGAAACTCTCTTAGAAAACTAGGAGTAAACGGCCCTATTTTCATCGACTTACGTCCGAATTCTGCTCTATGAGGTGACTTTTCAGATGGAGACTGAAGTCACAGAGCTGAGGATTGGAGAAGGTGGCGGAGGTTAGAGTCCGTGTGTTTTTTCTGCTGTTTGTTCCTCCAGATCCGTTCAGTGCGCCCCCCCCATTGTTCACCCCACAACAATCGCCATGCTCTATGGTAATGGCGCCCCAGTCTTACGGCTTCCAAGTGAGTCTGGACAATTAGCAGCCTCCCAAACAGACTTGAGCGAGAAAGGACAGAGGAGTCATTGTTGTGGGTGTCTGTTATATCCTCCTGGGAGGCTGGGCAAAGGTCATAGTGTGTGTTACAGCATCGGCTCTGCCTACCACTCTGTCCTTCTTGGTTCTGTTTTTTTGTTTGTTTGTTTTTTTTTGTTTTTTGTTTTTCGAGACAGGGTTTCTCTGTGGCTTTGGAGCCTGTCCTGGAACTAGCTCTGTAGACCAGGCTGGTCTCGAACTCACAGAGATCTGCCTGCCTCTGCCTCCCCAGTGCTGGGATTAAAGGCGTGCGCCACCATCGCCCGTCTCTTACTTCTTGGTTCTGAAACCCCCCATCTTCCTCATCTCTTCAGGAGACGAAGGGTGAGAATTCTACCACTCCAGCACAGGCGAGTTCAGCCTCACCCAGCCCATGCCTTTGTAAACGCAGAACATCTGTGTTGGTGACTTCTCTACGTCCAAGTTTGCAATCTCACTGTCGAGGATGGCTTGTGGGTGCTCCTGCTGTGGACTGCACTGAGTGTAGAAGGTGGGAGGACAAAGGAAGAGGTTCCACAGAAGATGGTGGGGCTGTGGGGCTGGAGGCCACTCCCTCGCCAAAGTGAGTCAGCAGATCCACCAGAGTGTTCATGAGCTACAACAGTGTCTGACTTGGGTCTGACCTCCAACAGTCTTCATGTAAACATCTCCTATAAGCTAATTCTGACTAGAACTAGTCGAGAAAATTTGATCCAGGTTAGCCATGTTGACTCGTAAAATCTCCTCAGGAATACTAGTCCTTGTCCAAATTCCATGTCTTCTTTTGGTGGGTGGCAGACTGAATTTAACTGGAGTAGCTTGTGCCTCATGATATTTCTGAGGACCTAAAGTTGAGGAATTAATAGTTTAAGTCTTTGGCTCTAATCAAACTCTAGAAGAATGAATGGGATTGCCTGGAGGATGGTGATGAAGCTCACGGAACAGCATTTTGCACCTCAGAGCTTTATCTGAATTTTACATTAAGATAGGAAATCTAGGGGAAAGGAGCTTTGACACATATTTTTAAAACATCTACTTGCTTGAGGAAGTGGTAGGAGACATTACCATATTTATCAACACATGGGAAAAATCACCCATGCAAGCATAGACCTTGTACATGGTGTCTGAATGTGTCTTATTTACAAAGATTGGGAAACTCAAGCCAAGGACTAAAACCAAAGGCCTTACCCAGAGCCACTGAAAACAATACAGTTCTCACTCCGGAGCAAATGGGAGGTTTGCAGAACCCAGGGCTCCTGTGATTCATTACCTTGGGAAAAAGTAATGTCTATCAAAAATAATTACAACTTAAAAAAAGTGCTAGTCCAAAGAGAAAGTCATCCCCAAGAAGGAGTCAACAAACAAGATTATCATGAGGAGAATGTGTAAAACAAGATGACAGAGGCTCTGCAATGAGCACATTTATAGTGACTAATTTAATAGGGTTATAAATCATAACTCAAGAATGGACACTGTGGAGAAACAAAGTCAGCAAGAATCAAACAGAATCAAAAGGGCCACTATAAAAATTGATCATATGAAATAAATGACATTTTAGAATCAGCTGGAAAACAGGAAGATAAACATGAGGAAATCCTTTAGAGAGCTAAAGAGTAAAAGTGCCAGCCAAAGAAACACACCCTGGCCCTGAAGCCAGAGCCAAAAGGTCTAAAAGGGCCTGTGAAGGAAGCACACCTTGTAACCAGGGCCAAAGAAACACACTCTGCCCCTGACCAACTCAGTACAGAAACCAACCAACCCCTGAGCAGAAAAACAAAAAACAAACAAACAAACAACAACAAAAAAAGCAGTCCCTGAGTGTGAAATCAACAGATTCCTGAGCACAAAATCTAGCCAACCTCTGAGTTTTTCCAAGCTCAGGGACTGAAATCCAACCAATTCTCACCCTGAAAATCTTCACCCTGGAAAAGCTCTGCCTCTAAAAAGCTCCAGTTCAGGTGGAGTTGCCTTTTTCCACCCTGGCAGAGCCAGCGGCTCTCCCGGATTATTCCCTTCCAATAAATCACTAGAGTGAGGTTTGTTGTGTGGTGTAATATTTTCGCTGCAGTGAAGCCCAGCTGTAACAGCTTTTTGCCGGGGCTGGAGGGGAGTTGGAGGGGAGCAGAGCAGAATTGTAACACCTTTGCTAGGGAAACAAACCTTGCCCTAGTGGAGCAGAGTTGTTACACTCCGGGGGAACTTGAGCAGAGCTAGGGAAAGCCTCCCCAGCTACAACACAGCTACGAAATTGAGGAAACCTTCGCCCAGAGCAGGGTTGTAAGCAGCTAGACTTGCAGTGACTTTGTAATATTCCTTGACTCCCTGGCTGCCATGCTTACTCCCTGAAATGCAATGCTTACATTTGGTTCAGCAAAAGCAAAGGAGTAAGCCAGCTGCAATGCTTGCATTTAGTGCTGTGACTTGGATAGGTTCTCCTGGTGCCTGTGCTCCCCATTGTGGTCCAAGCCTCACTGGGGCCCTATCCCTCATCTCGAGTTCAACTACAACAGATTCACCTTCTGGGGCGGCGGGGGGGGATCCAAATGGCCATGTAACAGCACCCTAGATCCCAATACTATTCAGGACCTTTATAAATTCTGCAAAAGATAGGGGAAATGGAAAGCGATTCCCCTTTCTCTACAGTTAAGCTTTCTCTTTTCCTCTACTCCAAGCCCAGTTTGTTTCTGTCTGGTCTTCCCCACAATGCACTGTGTACATGTCCTGTCTTTTAAGTTGCCATTGTTGGATCCATAAGCTTGTTGCAAGGTGGGAGCTAGAAGCCAGATCTAGTATGAGGGAAGAAATCAAAGGAGCAGGCCAGCTGCAATGCTTACAAGTGCTGGACACCAAAACATAGAGATGAAAATGGGAAGGAAATGGAGGTGAGAGAGATTACAAATGACAGCAGAACACCAAGAGCCAATGGCTGAGAACGTCCTAGAAAGGAACAGTCTGTAGCTCCAACTTAAGGATTTATTCTAAATTCCCAAGCATAGTAAAACCAAGTTCACGCTAGACGTATCTTGTAACTTCAAAGACAGAGAGACATGAGATGCAGTGAGAAGACACACAGGTTGCCAACAGAGGGACCTTGGCTATACAGAGGGCGGGCATGCCATTTAAAACAGTTCCGAAGCCTCCATGTCCAAGGGCTAACATGGAAAGGCCACCAGCCTAAAATTCAATTCTCAGCTGAATTTCTGTTTTAGAGGGAAGTGAAGTAAAGGTATTTTGTACAGAAATATGTATCACATAACAGAACTTCCAAGGCTGTTTAAAATGTCTTCTAAAATTAGTATTTTCCTTACATAAAGCCTCTATAAATGTTACTACTGATGATTTAATTTTCTAAAAGAAAAGAAGGAAAGAAAGAAAGAAGGAAGGAAGGAAGAGAGAAGAAAAGTAAGTGATTTTAAAAATGCTGGGCATGGTGGCTTATACCTGGAATTCTATCACTAGGGAGGCTGAAGCAGGAGGATTCCTGCGAGTTTGAAGCCAGCCATAGTTACATACTGAATTCCAGGCCAGCTTGAGCTACATGGAAAGAGTTTGTCTTAATAACACAGAAGCAATCCACCCTATACTTTCTCACTTTTACCAAGCAAGTTGAGGCGGGGGGGGGGGGGGGAGGGGGGAGCCCAAACCCTGGGTTATTACTTTCTGATCCTCAAGATGCCACAAGATCAGGTCCTTTGCTTCTTATCTAAGCCATTGTTCTTAGCTCTTGGCTTGGCTAGGCTGCAGCAGCAATGGGTGACCCAGGGTCTTACACAAGGAAAGCTTATTTCTTACCATTTAGGTCCTATATTTTTTTTTTTTTTTTTTTTTTTTTTTTTTTTTTTTTGGTTTTTCGAGACAGGGTTTCTCTGTGGCTATGGAGCCTGTCCTGGCACTAGCTCTTGTAGACCAGGCTGGTCTCGAACTGACAGAGATCCGCCTGCCTCTGCCTCCCGAGTGCTGGGATTAAAGGCATGCGCCACCACCGCCCGGCGCATAATATTTTTTGTAAAAGCCGTCCCTGTCTAAAATTGTTCTGCTGCTAACCCTCTGAACAAGGGAGCTCTTTTATTTATTCTTTTTATCACCAGCACTACTCAGAATCTGACACAGGAACTCTTTGTTAGGTTTGCTTGGTGATAAGATTGTGTCTGGGAGGAAGTCTGCACACTGCTTCCTTTGTCACGAGAGTCTTGCTACAATAGACAATGACACCGTGCTGGGCAGTGTGCTCACCGGTTCAGTTTTGTGGCCGTTTGTCTGATCTCCTCCTGCCAGGGCAGGTGTCACTGGGGCAACTGTTGGTGGCAAACATAGCCGACTTCGAGAGGCATCACTGTGCACCATGGCTTAGCTCATATGCCCACTCAATTTGAGAATTGTGTCGCTGACTGCAGGTTTCATGTGGACCCAAATCTGTCTTTCTCAGATTAAAAACCCTAGAAACTTAAAATATTTGGCAAACTGCCTGGAGAGCTATTAAAAATAATTTCCATAGAACAACAACAACAAAATCCAATATGGTGACACAGAAGTTTGGGTCACTGATAGCTCCTCATGCTGAGGGACACCCCCCCCCCCGTCAAAAAAAAAACCAAAAACAAGAATCATTAGTAGTGGCTATGATGCTTCATGAAGCAGAGGTCACATGCTCTCAGTCATCCTCATCACAATCCCTGAAATGCCCGGAAGAAGACATATTTCAGCAGAGGGCCCCACTAGGTAACCGACAGGCTCCATCTGCGGTGAAGGTGCAGCCAAAAGAGTCAGGTTGCTTTGCAAGGGATGTGTGATGTGGAGGAAGAGAGTGTGGAAGAGGATGGGGGTGGAGCAGAGAGTGGGAGTGGGGTGAGGGTGGTATAGAGGGTGATGGAGGGTGAGAATGGTGTAAATGGTGACGGGGTGTGGGTGTGGAAGGTGAGGCTAAGCGGGGGGGGGGGGGGGGGAGTAGACGGGAGCGCGGAGAATGAGGGCGAAGGCTGAAGTGTCTCAGATTCCCTCTGGCAGGCAGAAAGGGCTGCCACCCAATTCACCCCACACCTACATCCAAATCCCTGGAACTGGTGCTGAGGTCTTGTCACCTGCAGTGAGGAACCTGGGGTTCCTGGTTGAATTCACGTTGCTGATCAGCTGAGCATGCAATAAGGAAGTTACCATCAGCTTTAGCCCAAAGACCCTCATTTCAAAGTTCGGGCCCCCGAGAACTGTGAGCTGCTAAAGCCGTGTGGTTTGAAGCCACTGGTTTGTGGCTGAAAGTAACAGTCGGGAGCAGATCCACCTGCCGTTTGAATGTGCGACTTCCTTCGCCGAGCAGTGGCTTCATTGTCTTTTCAAGACTCAGATCCCGGAGAGCACATCCTGTCATAGTATTCATTGGCGGAAAACAAGCTAACACAAGCAGGAAGGCTGCTTCGGCAGTGCCGTTCTTGCCTGCCGTTTCTTCCTTCAAGCTGTTTTGTTTATGGGTGGAGCAAAAGATGATAGTTTGCATTTGAGGATCCTTGCACTCGCAACCCAAATGTAGTCCTACATAGCTGGTAATTTGATTTTTCTTCTCTTGCCCAATCACCGGTTTTAGAGACACAATTTCCCAGAAAGCCTTGCTTTTTTGCGCTGCACAAAATAGTAGATATTATTTGCCAGGAAAGGGTTGAGGGAAGGCCACAGCGAGGGGCCATGGTGGCTGGCAGACTGTGGTCTCCGTGCTTGCAACACCTAGCAGTCACTTTGCTTTATGCAACTCTCTGAAACGGTGTGAAAGGGCCGTGGGAGCCTTTTGCTCTCCACAGAGCTTTCTGCCGTCAAATGCTCTAGCCCTGAGCGTGGACCTACTTCCTGTGGAATGAGCTTGGGCCCTGGGTTTCGGTGCTGTATTCACGGAGGTGCAATTCTCATCATGGCAGGGACATAATTCCATGGTTGGCACAAGAACATACCACACAAGCCTGCAAGGCTCAAGCTAGTTTTGACACATGCAAAGCCACATGCTTCCTGTCACCTGTGTCTCTGCTGGTCAGCTCCTTGACAAGGACACACTCACTCTGTCCAGTTTCTCAGAGCCTGGACACTGTTCCCTTTTCTGCAACAAGCACAGGAGGGGAAGGGTTGGTATGCCTAGGCTTCCCTTTCTCCAACCTTCCTTCTTTTCTTTCTCCTTTCTCTCTCTCTCTCTCTCTCTCTCTCTCTCTCTCTCTCTCTCTCTCTCTCTCTCTCCTCTTTCCCCCTTCTGTCCTTTCCTTTTTTTCCTTACTTACTTTCTGTTTTAAAAACAAAATACTTAGGTTAGGCCAGCCCCAAGTAGAGGATTTAATATATTAGTAGGCTGTATGCCCCATAAAATTTAAAAAGTTTATAAAGGTAAGCTACCAGAAAATGAAATTGAAAATAAGAAAAATAAGAGTCAGACGGTGGTGCACAGCTATAATTCCAGCACTTGGGAGGCAGAGGCAGGTGGATCTCTGAGTCTGAGGCCAGCCTGGGCTACAGAGCAAGTTCCAGGACAGGCTCCAAAGCTACTGGGAAACCCTGTCTCAAAAGAAAAAAAGAAAAAGAAACAAAACAAAAGAAATAAAGAAAAATTAAAATGGCCACAGTGAGACACTATTTCCTATGTAATGAGTCAGTCAATATTTTCAAAGAGAAGTCTCAGTTTGGAGACTACAGTAGCGTGGAAAGGGGGTGGTGTCACCTTCTAGGGTATGGCTGAGAGGGGTCAAGAAGTTGGCAGAAAGCAAGCTAACTTCCTATAGCAGAGGCACAGACACGCTCGCACTCATTGCCTTGCTATCTTATTGTTCAGAGTCTGCTGCTCCTTTATTCGTTTCAGTTACCTGTAAAACAGAGATGTTAACTCGAAGCGCTTCACCGAGTGACGTGAGAAACAGGTGATGGACAGCTAGCATTCGGCCTACACTCACCAGTTGTTAGGTATAAGTTTTGATGAAAACATATCAAAGGTCTTTCTAGTTGGAATCATCACAGTACCTTGGCTCAGAAGCCCGGGGCCCTGTCTGGCAGTGATCCTGAAAGCCATTACAGCCAGGGAGCTTGGGCTGTACCTTGGAGCCTTCCGCCCACTCACTTCCCATTCAATTACTGAATAGATCTCTTGAGATGTCTGAAAATTATTTAAATTAGAGGTCAAGGTTTAATTTGGAGACACTGTCATAAAAAGTTAAGAACCTCGTTGGATAAGAGCATGACACACGCAATTTGAGGGGGGGGGGTGTATAGATGTGAAGTGTGTTCAGGACCGCTTTAGAGAAAGCTCAGTTACCTGGAACCATGCATCAGCGTGCGCTCATCAACCCCCCTGTGAGCACGGTGGTGAGCTTAGGAGCCCGGTCCATTCGGTTTGCTAAGGGCTTTGGAGATGGGGTCTTGCTACTTCTCCATGAAAGGGCGGCTGATTGCTTGCGGCTGGTCAGGAGAAGGCTGTGGTTTAGACAGTGTGCCAGTCTGACGCTGTGCTGCTGTGACCTAAATACCTCAGACAACCGCCACAAAGCAGGAGTTCTTTGTTTTAGTCACACTTCCTCAGGATTTTAGCCCTCACGGTGGGAGGGTGTGTGGGGCAAATCTGTTCAATTCAAGGCAGCCAAGTGAGCAACTCAGAGGAGCAGGAAGATGCCCGGAGCAAGTTTACGACCCTCAAGGCCACTGTGGTCCACTGGCTTCAGCTCTGCCTCACCTCCTGCTGTTTGCCACCTTCCAAAGGCACCATCTTATCATGAATCCATCAAGAGTTCGATACATTCATTCCTTGTCAGAACAGTCCATGATCTGATCTCGTATGGTGCGCTTTCCCCTTCTCCTAGGCCTTTCTCTGTTCAGTCTCAAGTTGAGAGTCAAGATGAATTGCCACCGATGGACCATCCGCTCTGCCACGTGAGGGAAGCCACAACTATGGGAAAGGCTGTAAACGCTGGTGCTAAGAACCCACAGAGAACAGAGAGGAAGGGCACACAGCTGTGGTTTGGGGATGAGATTGGAAGGAATTGTCACAGCGCAGAATGACTGTCAATGTAGAGCCAAGGTGGGGCCTAGTGGGGAGACCTCGCTTAAGCTTCTCTACTCAGGAGCCTCCTTGAGTGGTGTGTTCAACTCCAGCCACCAGCCTTTCAGAGAAAGGAAATCTGGGTCCCCTCTTCTTAGTGGTCCCCACCTGCCCCTGACTTCAGCAGCTGAGTGACAAGCCCAGGTGTGTTTCAGAAGGGCCGTGGTGCTTACTTCTCTAGACCCCAAACTGAAAATTTCTTACAAAGTCCCCTCCAGAGAATTCTTCAGTGGGGAGCCTCAGTGTTCACAGAGGATCTCAGGGTCTGGTGTTGGGGCAGGGTCTCGACAGACTGAAGAAAATGTATATTATCAAGCCAAGACATGGCTTAATTAGCATCCTATTGCCTTCTAAAGTAATATTCTTTCTCTGCTTCTTTTACACGTATTTATCTTAGCCCAAGGATAGACTACTGGGGCTGGAGATGGGGTTCGTGGTTAGGAACATTGGCTGCTCTCCCAGAGGACCAGGATTAGATTCCCAGCACCCACGTGTTTGCTTGCAGTTGTCTGTGATGCCAATCCCAGGGGATCTGACCATCTCTTCTACCCTCTGAAGGCACAGGCATGCATGTGGTGTACAGATGTATATTCAGGCAAAATCCTCATTTTTACACAAAAATAAAATCAATAATTAAATTTTAAAAAGAAGTAAAATTTTAACTTATTTTAACTTATTATACTGTTGACTTGCATCAACTGACTATTACAAATTTTTGTGATTCCATTTGCCCCACCCCCACCCCCGGAAACTAAGGAAGAGATAAATAGATCTCATGGTATGAAAACAGGTACCTCTATCACAAGATCCACATGAATTCAGGTGGCATGTAATGGAAGGATGTATAAGGGCTCACAGTGACCAGGGGTCATATTGGGTCCCTCCCTTGGTAGATTGCCAAACAGAAAGAGAAACTGAAATTGGAAAACCCCCATTAGGCAATTATTTCTGTGAAAGAAATACCCTTGTCCGAAACTCTTTAAGAGGCCATTACCATGATTTCTAGGATGAGAAATGCTCCGTTAAGGTCGTTGAGAATCTGGGGTCTTGGCATATCTTTCCAATTAGATAATGACTCTTCCTAAGTGGATCTGTCTGATGGGGACTATTGATCTGCTGGCAGAGCCAAATTTTGCATTATTATAAAAGACTTGGGTAACGCTGCCAGTTTTATATCTCCTCAAATTAAAAGTGTGTGACAAAATCAGGAGGGATCCGGGGTTGAAAAGGTCAGCAAGCTTGCGTCTTTCCTGAGTAGAAAGAAGGGATGCAATGCACAGTATGTAAAATTGGGATGAGACTAAAGAAAAGGAAACGGGAGGATGATTTTTATGATCTGACAGTTTATGCTTCTCACTAAACTTTCAAAAATAGGGCCCACAGCTTGTCCGAGCTCCAGGGGAACAGGCTAGGTGACTCGTGACTGTGTCAGCTGGAGAGGAATGTGGTCACACACATATTTATTCTGGAAACTACTCTGGTTTTTAGCATCGACTTTCCTTATTGAAACATAGCCAATATTGAGCGAGTTCTCATTTTCCCAAGGGCAAACAGACAAGCAGCTTGCTTCTGAAACGTTTAGGTGGGTCAGAGCCTGAGATCCCCATGTTACGTTGAACAGTGGGGCTAATCCTGATTCTCCTCGTGTTCCAGGCATCATGAAAGCAGCTCTCTAACAGAACAGGGCATTTGACCCTCTCAGCCTCACACACTGGCTACGTTCATAAGCAGCTACAGATGGAAGAAGCCATGGCTGTAATGATTCAGCCACACAACATGGCTGACACTTCCGTTTCCAGGGCTATGCGTCTGCAGACAAGCCCTCAGGCAGAAGTGCCTGCCGGTCCTGGAAATCTTAAATGACCCCGTGTGACCCACACGCAGCATGGTTGCATCATCTACGTATGACGCAGCTGTATGAGCCCTTGCACGTATATGTGAACTCTGTCATCTGCGTATAACGTAACCACGTCATCCCCCTGTGCGCATGCACTAGGCAGCCTTTAAAAGCAGGTCGCACACTCCTAAGCGGGTTTGTTGCACGTTCCGTGTTTCCTTCTTTCTTTTTTTTTTTTTTTTTGGTTTTTCGAGACAGGGTTTCTCTGTGGCTTTGGAGCCTGTCCTGGAACTAGCTCTTGTAGACCAGGCTGGTCTCGAACTCACAGAGATCCGCCTGCCTCTGCCTCCCGAGTGCTGGGATTAAAGGCGTGCGCCACCACCGCCGTGTTTCCTTCTTACTCACGCCAGGTAATTTCAATGGCTGCTTTTCTGAACAGGTTGGTCCAATTAGGGATGATAGCAGTTAGGGAGGGGCAGCATAAAGTTCTTTCTCTCATTACCTTTGACGCCTTTTCCAAGAATGTTTGTGTTTGTCTGTTTTAATGAAATCTCTTGTAGCTGGACTTTTCTCTATCGCACCAGCCAGCTCCCAAATAAACAACATGGAGTCTTCTTACTAATTAGGAAAGCTCAGCTGATAGCTTAGGCTTGTTTCTAACTAGCTCTAATAAATTAACCCATTTCTATTAATTTACATGCTGACACGTGATTCGCTGCTTTTACCTCTCCTCCTGCATGTCTGTTCTCTCTGTGCAGGCCAGAGACTATCCCCCTTCTTCTTCTTCTTCTTCCCAGCATCCTCTGTGCCTGCAAATCCTGCCTAGCTATAGGCTGTTCAGTTCTTTACTAAGCTAACCAGAGTGAGAAATCTTCACAGTGCACAAAAAGATCCACAACATTGGTAGATCCAGCTGGGGCTCAGATAACTAAGGCCCCCAAATGAAATGTTTTATGGCACATGGAAATTTGATGTAAGGAGAAAGGTTCTCTTCAATTGCCTAACGAACCAAGGCCAGATAACCAAAGGAAACAAGAGCTTTCATACCCCATGGCCCTCAAGTACCGAGGAATTGTAGCTACTCTTGGACAGACGTCCATCATGGAAAATGTTTGTCTGTTGGACTGATTCACATTCCAAAGAGACTGTCTCTAGAGCCATTACCTACCAATAATTCAGGTAGAATCTAAATATAGGCATGCTTAAGGTTTCTCCGAGCCCTGCCAAAAGCTGGTTCTGATACATAATGACCAGGGGTCATGCTGGGTTTCTCTCTTGGCATATTACCAGAGAGAATGAAATCGGAAAGTCCCCATTACGCAATTATTTCTATGATATTGACGTTGAAAAGAAATACCCTTGTTCTCATGCACAACAAATGAATCTGCATTTCCAATTCTCCTGTTCTCTGTAGAAGAGGGAGAACACACACTTCTAAGTTCTTCTTGGCTAGTGAATAGTCACACTCCTGTGATTTCCCCCATGTCACTTTTGTCCTTTTGCAAATTCGCGCCATTGTTTTCTCTCTGTTAGATCTCTCAGCTTATTCCAGCAAACCTTTAGAAGTCAGAGATGATGTTTCCCTTGGCCCTGTGATAACAAAACCCTTTCTGCCTCTTTGTGTTATGAGAACTGTGTGATTTGGGACTGGAAAGATGACTCAGAAATTGAAAGCACTTACTGCTCCTGCAGAGGACCTGGGTTTTGTTTCTAGCACCCACAGATGAAAACACACACCTTTGACCCATCTGAGGCTGACAGCTTCTGCCCAGACTGCTGCCCTGCTGCCTCCTTTCCCTTTGCTTGCCCCCCCCCCACCGAAAGCTAGTAGGCAGCCTCTTTCCTTCACATTTCTCTGGGTGTGTCACATCAGTGCCCCTTGCTCCTGATGCTTCAGGGGACACATCCAAACACTATCTGTGTGCCTGGAAGCTTCTCCACTTGGCATAGGGAAAGGGGAACAATCACCATGGCCTCTGAAGCCTTAGCTCAGCTGGGCTCTGCTCTCCAAAGGAATTCCTTCATATGACACTCAATTTAATACCACCCCTTTCTGTGTGTGCACTATGTGTAGGTGTTTATGTGAAGGAATGCAGGTGCAGATGCATGCATTCCACGGTGTGCCCCTGACAATCAAATTGTTAAAGGACCATCTGAGGTGACCTTGCACCTTGAGACAGTGCTTGCTATTTACTAATGTATACACCATTTTAACTGGCCTGTGAGTTTCCTAGGATTCTCCTGTTTCCACTTCCCACCTGGGTGTGCTGGGATTATAGACATGTGTACCAGGTCTGGCTTGATGTAGTTTCTGGGTCTCTGCACCCAGATCTTCACACTTGTGTGGCAAACACATTACTCACCGAGCTAGCTTGTCATCCCATGGGTTATCTTTTGATCTACTCTCTCAGCCCCAACACACATGCCTGTTAGGTATCCTCCAGGCAGACAGACTGCTTGGCCTCACTCCAGTTTTGACTGCCTTCCTCCCAGGTTCTGCTTGGTACCTCATTTTGGAAACATCATCTTATTTTAAGCTACAGGGCTAAAATGAAGACAGTGAAAATCTCATTTTTGATACCTTGTTGCAGCTGCTCCCCAGGGCCCATCATAGTTCAGTGAGCAGCGGAGAGGCAATATCAAATGCACTTGCAAAGTGCCCGTGTGTGAACACACAGAAGTTTTAAATCAACAGATTGACAAGGTTTGCAGGCAGGTTGGGCTTAGAAGACAAGGTGTTCGTTGGAGTAGCTGGGAGGTAAGACTGCAATGACCTGCAGGAGACGATGTCATAAGATGTGTGAACCTCGTAGTTGCGCCCAGCGTTCTTTTCCTCGCAAAAAGCCATAAAAGACCATAATTGTGAATGTATTTTACAAGATGAGAATACACAGAGAAAATGCATCTCACTTAAGTCAAAGGAGAGATTCAAAATGATTGAATGTGTGAAGTTCTTCACACCATATTATTGGGCTCACTATAGTTTTGAGAATTTGTTCAGTTGAAAAAAAAATTTTTTTATTATGTATACAGTGTTCTGTCTATGTGTGTGCCTGCAGGCCAGAAGAGGGCACCAGACCTCATTACAGATAGTTGTGAGCCACCATGTGGTTGCTGGGAATTGAACTCAGGACCTTTAGAAGAGCAGGCAATGCTCTTAACCACTGAGCCATCTTTCCAACCCCCTTTTTTGTTGTTGTTTTTTATTATGTCAGTTGAATAAATTCATGAGTTAATTGCTATGTACAAAATGTAGTGCTAAGAACCACCAGGATGAAAAATCTTATACCCTCCATTTAAAAAGCAAAGAAAGAGACAATTAATTAAAATACAAATTCTTCACTACACTCTACAAATGTCCCCTAACAATCATATCCTTTTAAGCTATTTTAATTATGTATTATTTTTATTTAATGTGCATGGGTATTTTGCCTGTATGCATATTTGTATACCACATGTGTGTCTGATACCCACAGAAACTAGAAGCCAGAAGAGGGGACTGGAGTTACAGACACTTGTGACCTGCCATATATGGGTGCTGAGTATTGAACCTGGGTCCTCTGAAAAAGCAGCCAGAGCTCTTAACTGCTGACCCGTCTCTCCACCCCCTCAACAACTACAGGCTGCAGTACTTACACAGGGCCTCCTACCCGGCCAGGAAAGAGTGAGATAATCAGAATGAGTTGGCATCTTTGCTCTGTGCATGCATGGATTTCTGAGATTAATTGCACCCAGAACATTAGCATTTCTCAGCAGTCAAGGGAATCCTATTTAAATATTAGATGTGCTCAACTAAGCACAACTCAGAGAAATCAGAAGGAAGAATCAATTTTATATTACTCTGTGCTTTCTCTCCCAACCCCCAAATGTAATGAAAACAACAAATGAAAAACTCAAGAGGAACGCCATGGACATTCGATCACTTGGAAGGTCACTGTGTTTTATAAGTAGCAGACTGAAGAAATAGAGACTTAACAATCTATTTTAAACAAGCAAGAAAGCAAGCAAGCACGCAAACAGTAGCTTGCATAAAGGCAGTGGTCATAGTGCAAAAGGGAGGCTAGGGCTGGGCTGGAGGAGATGGGAGTTCTATTTCTAAATGAAGAGCTACCGTTCCTAAGTCTTGGTCTCCAAGTCCAGCACCAAGTCTTTTGGCAGCTCCGTAACAAGTTCAGAGCTTTGGGCAAATCACTCCACTTTAGCTTTTTTTATATCTGCAATAAGGACCAAGTCTAGTCTCTAAAAGGAGACAGAATTAATTCCTGCCCATTTTCCATGCCGTACTATTTAGTTGTCTCTTGATAAAAAAGGACTCCATCTGAATGTCAGTCCACACTGTTGAGAAGTGGAAGACATTCGGGATGCATGATCATGGGTAGAAGAGGTGGGGATAGCCTGCAGAAGCCGTGTTCACCACCGTACAATAGACTGTTCTTTCTGCTTCCTAAGCAAGCAAACTCCAGACCTCTGGACTTCTCCACCCCCCCCCCCAACTGGCAGGAAGCAGAAGCCATAGGCAGTGCCATTGTGAACCCTCATGGCTCTGGGTCCCTTGGTTGAGCACTGGTCTCTTCCCAAGTCTACTCCCTGCCCTCGCTGGCACTATCTTCCAGTAGTCACTCATTGCAGTGGCAGGAGG
This sequence comes from Chionomys nivalis, assembly GCF_950005125.1. Taxonomy (NCBI): domain Eukaryota; kingdom Metazoa; phylum Chordata; class Mammalia; order Rodentia; family Cricetidae; genus Chionomys; species Chionomys nivalis. The sequence goes on along the minus strand of NC_080097.1, from coordinate 39,020,901 downwards.
GGAGTCAGACTCAGCACAAAGACCAAAAATGCAGGAGTTTAAACAGATAAAAGCACTTGAAAGTTTAATGTGTTAAAGCACAGGCATACCCAAGGACTGGTTGGGAGTGCCTGCTGCCCAGAGGATGTTGAATCTGTTGTGATGTGCAGAGGATGCTGACGGTTCTCTGAGATTCCAAGTATAAATGGCAAAGAAGATTTAGGAAGCCCTCCCTCCACTCCATCCCACCCCTGGCTTTCGGCACAAGTGGCTGAGAATACTGATTTCCCACGAAGCCTGTTGGTAGTGAAAGAACAAATAAACAAACCAACAAACCAGAATAAATAGTTATGAATGATTGGGGGTGGGGATGGAGGATCGAAGGGGAGGGGGAGGGAAGAAGAAAGTAAGGAAAGGAATGTGAGGAAGGAAAGCTAAAACTAAGGACCATTTGAGGGGTCATATGAAAACCTACTACAATAGAAGCTTTTCAAAATATACACAAAAATCAAAGAAATACAAATGAAGTCACCAAATAATAGGGGAGACAAAGCCCCAAATGGACATCTCTTGCTCAACACCAAGTGAAGCCTCCAGCACTAGGAATGGGCTACATCTAATGGAATTGTTGGACAAAGGCGCCCCATTGAAATCCCCAAGTAACTCAGGCTATTGCTAAGCCTCTCCACAAAGTGATGGTAAAGCCCCGCTGCTGAAGATAATGCATGGAGCTGGAGAGATTGAGCTGGTGCCTACCTAGAACTTTCACCCCTACTGATTAGTGTTCATGATTCTGGAAGATATTCTGCATGCTACCAGAGGAGAAAAGTAAATATCAACTCAACTATAAAATCTTCTATCTACAATGGTGGCTTGACTGCATGTTATGCTGGTGTAATGCACAAACGTTATGAGAATAACCAACCACTGACTGGATTTCAGGCCTACTCCATGAGGGTACCCTAACCCAACACTGTTCAGGTGGCCGAAAATCTGAGACTAGATAAGCCATGGAACTGAGGGAAAACCAAATACTAGTGTTCTGCTAAAAGATTGCAGCAATAAAAATGATCCCTAACAACATTCTACTACAATCAAAAATTAGTAGCGTCTTGCTCTCTCATCATTAAAGGTTTTCCCTTCTGTAGATGGGAACAAAAATAAGAAACCCATAACTGGACAGCATGCACAGAGTGAGAGATCTTGAGACACTCGGTCCTGAAAGGGATGTTTTCACCAATTCCCTCCCCTCATGGCTCAGAGAGTCTAGAAGAGGAGGCAGAAAGATTGTAGAAGCCAGTGGGAATGGACGACACTAAGGAAACAAGGCCTTCTAGGCACAGTAGCACTAATAACACACACAAGAACTCACAGAAACTGGGGCAGCATGCACAGGGCTTGCACGGGTCCAAGCCAGGTGGTGTCCCAGTGCTGAGAGGGGAAGTAGAAACAAGCCCCCATCCATAACCTGGGGGATATCTCTAATTGATAATTGCTTACAAAAGAAAAATCAGCTTTCTCCAACGAAGTCTCACAGGGTATACAAGCCGAGTTTATGGGAAGTGGATGATCAACACAAGATTAACTCAATTGTATTTTTGGAGTTTTTGTTGTTTGTTTTTGTTTTGCTTTGGTTGGGTTTTTATTTTTTTGCCTTATAGACCTTTTGCTTATATATTATGGTCTCTCGCTTTGTGTTTTTATGGGATTTCTGTGTGTGAATGTGTGTCTTTTTTCTCCCATATTTGTTTTGTCCTATTCAGGTTTTTTTGGTTTTAACCATTATTATTATTATTATTATTATTATTATTATTATTATTATTATTTGTATGCTTATTTTCTAATGAGAAAGAAAAAGAAAGGGTATAGATTTGGGTGGGTGGGGAGGAAGGGAGGATCTGGGAGGAGTTGGGGGAGGGGACACTTTAATCAGAATATATTGTGTGAAAAAATATTCAAACAGAATCAGTTTACAGATTTACAGAACTGGACATTAAAAATATGCCACTGAGCTGTACAGAGCAAAACTCTGAGCTTGCAAATTATACTTTTCAAGTTAGTGCATATGAAATGACATTCATAGTTGCAATGTCCTGAGAAGACTCAGACCTCAGACTATAGACACACTATTCTTACTCTTGCAAAGACAGATGAAACATATGTGAACCCCTGCTAACTAAATCAAAGCCATCGTGGTCACACAAATGAACCAACACAGTGTTCCTGGATGGAGAGGTACTATGTCGTCTGCGAGTGTTGGTTCTTTTCAAATTAGAACACTTCTCACAAAAATCCAAGATGGTATACTTACTGCAGAAAACAAGATAAAGCAATTCCAAAGATTACAGTGATCACTATGGAAAAAAAGGCATACGAGCAGGGGCTGGCTGTAGCTCAGCGATAAGAGTTGTGAACTGGTGTGTGCAAGGCCCAAGGTGTGCTCTCCAACAGTGCAGGGTGTGGGGACTGGAAAGTTTTGTGCAAAAACAACAATTACATTAGAACTTGTAATGCAGATGTGCCGAGATGTGGTTTCTGTTGAAATACTGAAAACGGTGTAGCCCTGACATTAAATGGAGAAGTCAGAGGATCAGAACAGGAAACGAAACAAGATGGCTGGCCATGCAAGACCGCTGCAGACCACGGAGGTGGATTTCGAGCTGGGGTGAAGACCAAGTAGACGACAGCTGGAGGCACAACTTCTTAGGTTCCCCAAAGCTAAGATTCTGAGAGACTCATTGATTCAAGTGGAGAGTAAATAAATGGCAGGTCAATAATTGAAGGAATGAGGGAGGACTTGCTAAACTAATCAATAAAGGACATAAAAGGACAGCCTGATAGATTTCAGAGCCTAACATTTAAAATCTTTACATCAAGTCAAATAAAAAAGTAGGCTGCAAGCTAAGGAAACGTGTTTGCTGTGTGTGGCAGAAGGCTGGGCTCTCTCCTGCCACATGTGTGTGTCACATGTATATGTTTGTACATGTGTATGTTATGCACAGCGTGTTAAGACCAATAAATATGGCAGTAGAAAAAATACCAAGGAAAAAAGATTTTTAAATGCTACAGTAATTATTAGTTAATATGGAAACAAAACAATTTTTCTTTTGTTTTGTACAGTGTCTGAAGATCTTAATGTCAAAAATATCTCCTGAAATCAAAGAAAGACGAGTGTGGATTTAGGTGAAGATTTAGGTCTTCCATATGACTGAGCTAGTCCACTCCTTGGCATATATATATGTATGTATATATGTGTGTGTGTAAAACCATCCTTCTGTGATAAAACAGCACAGCCAAAGCAACTGATAAAAACAATGTTTAATTGGGCTAATGGCTCCAGAGGGTTAGAGTCCGTAATAGAGTGAGCGCACGGCTGAAGGAACAGCAGAGAGTTCACATTTCCAATGCCAAGCAGGAGGTAGGGAGCTTATTGGGCACAGCACATAGCTTTTGAAACCTCAAAGCCAGCCCCCAGGGACATAGCTCCTTCGACAAGACCACACCTCCTAATCCTTCCCAAACAGTTCACCAACAGGGGACCAAGTATCCAAACATATGAGTTTATGGGGCCATTCTTGTTTAAACCCCCATACCTTCTTTTAAACAAAATAAACACTTAAACAGTGTTTTAAAAATTAATTTTATGTGTATGAGTGTTTTGCCTGCATACATGTATGCCTGGTACCCTTAGAGGTCAGAAGAAGGCACCTGATCCCTTGGAATTGGAGTTATGGGTGTCACTGGACCACCATGCGGGTACTGGGAACGAGGGTCCTCTGCAAGGGCAACAAGTGCTCTTAATTGCTGAGCCATCTTTCCAGCTTTCAAAATGAACCCAAGTTCCATTTTAGGTGGGTACCGCTTTGTAGTGTCACTGAATTCTGCTTTCTGGTTTGGCTCTCATCAAGTCTCCAGTAAATTCAGCACCGGCCCATGGAGTTAGTCTCAACTTTGTGGGCTAAAGGCCAAGGTAACCACTGATTGTATTGGTTTTATGATTGTATTAGTTTTCTAAGAGGCAGGGAAACCAATAAGAAAAATTGAGTTGGAATTTAATCTTTTATTCTCAAAAGAAAACCAACTGAGATGGTCAGCGATGGACAGGTTTTCACAGAAACACACAGACTAACGTTGGATACCTGGACATACAACTTTGCAGCCTTGATGACAGAGTTCTCTGTGATGGTTTTGAGCTGCTGGCTCGTCATTGAATATGGGTTCATGAAAAGACAAGATGGAAGATGCAGCGCTTTCTGCAAATGTTTTTGAACATCTTTTTTTCTTACTGTAAACATGTGCTCCAGAAAATTCTCAAGAGCCTAACTGAACCCCAAAGGCCACTTCTAGTTCCCGCATCACAGTTCCACAATGATCCCTAACAATCAGACAGAGAACTCAACGGAGAAGACCTGTAGGTCTCTACACAGAACCTGGACTCTAAGAGATGACTTCCTTATACATAAATCTTTGTGGACTTTACAAATAAAATGATACATCTCTAGCTCTCCTTTCTTTCACCCAGTCCATATTTAGAGCTATTCTTCTACAAGGGAAACCTTCTAAAACAAAACTGGTCTCCCTGATCTCCAGATAGCAGGAAGAAGAGCAGACAAAGAACATGATAGGAATCTGGGTTGATCCAAACATATCACAGGATCGGATGATGCGAAAACCTTCACCAAACTTGGGACCATGACACCAGTCACACCTGGATGTGCTGAAAGGAAGAGAGACATCAAGAGGATATTTTGAGTTTCCACTAAAGTAAAAATTATTGCTTGGTTTTTATCGATCTGACATCTAGACAAGGCATCTACTATTAAGTCAAAATTTAAATCCTAATACAGGAGACAGCAGATTAAATATGTGTGCAAGGAACCTGCTTTCTAAAGTAAGCATATATGTGCACAGTGCATTATAATTGGAAAGTGAATCTGAGGAGCCTCCTCTTCTTTTGAGGTGAATGAAAATGAAATTTGTGCTCTGGCAATACTGAAGCATGCATGGGCAGCCCGTATATGGTGGTTCTGTTGAACTTGTCCATATTAGGTTTCCTGGTCTAAGTAGAAGAGGACAACTGACCACGTTTCTTCCTCAAGAGGGCACCAGACCTCATCATAGATGGTTGTGAGCCACCATGTGGTTGCTGGGAATTGAACTCAGGACCTTTAGGAAGAGCAGGCAGAGTTCTTAACCATGGAGCCATCTCTCTAGTCCCTGGAGAGATGGGACTGGGCTTCTTTTGGGGTACTGGGGATTAAATCCAAGTCTTTCTCAATGCCACACACATGCACGCGCCCGCGCGCGCATGCGCGCACACACACAACACACACACACTATTATGGAGCCATATTCTCATATCATGGTGGATGTTAGTAGCAGAACAAAGCCATGCACTCATCTATGGCCAAAAAAAACTAAAGGAACTGGGACCCCATAGTTGCCTTAAAGGGTATGTTCTCCCTGAACCTGGGAATCTTTCACTAGGTCCCACCTCTTACTAACCAGTAGCAGCAGCACCTTGGGGCTAAAGACATTGGCACATGGCTCTTTGAGGGACAATCACGATCAAAGCTACGCTCCATATGTCTTTACTGAGTCAATATTGCTCTTTTATATATTCCTGGGAAACCATTTTACTTAGGCATACTATAAGTATTTGTACAGTTCATAGTCCCAGCGATAATGATGGTAATTTCCTTTAATTACATAGTCAAAATGGTTTATAACATTTCAGTGGACCCTAAGAACCCTAGTCTTGGGATTAGGTAACAAAGTGTCAATTGCTCATTGATTCTTGGTGTGTGTGTGTGTGTGTGTGTGTGTGTGTGTGTGTGTGTGTGTGTATTGCCTGATCCACTCCTGGTATCACTCAGGGCAGACGGAGGAAAGCATGTCCCTCGGGACTTAACAATTTTGGAAAGGAATCACTTCTGTGTACTTAGTAATTCACAGACAAGGTTTAACTAATAGATGCATAGATACTGCCCACAATCACTGAACTTTAGAAATAACTGGAGAACGTTATAAAATGGGACTGATTTAGAGTACACTCTTATACCTGCAAAGCAAGAATGGGTAAAGGAAGAACTTTGTGTGTGGGCTAGTGAAATACTCAGAAGTGTGCTTTGATATAAAGCATGCTTGAAATTACTTACATTCTTAGACACCTTTGAACTCTCTTTGGGATGAAATCATAAACTTTATGTAGATTATTTTTGACAATGAAGAAAGCACAAATATGAGTTAGTCGTGGGGGGTTGTTCCAGCAATACTCTGTCCAAAAATGGAAACTAGTGAACGTATTATCGAAATGGAGTTTGGTCAAGTTCAGCCTTAAAATCCCAGGTGGAAAAGAAGTCATGTAATTCCCATCGACATTCAGCTTCTCAAGTGATCTGTACAGAAGAGACATCATATTTTAGAAGATAATCATGCAATTTATAGTACTCATGCGAGTTTCTGTACTGGTGTTCTTGAAACCTGGCACCCACACGGGTGGGAATAAAACATCTATTTTAATATTTTCATGGAATCAAGGGAATTTCCTTATAGAAAAACTCAACCAATATATCATTATGCAAAGAAAATGTGAACAGGACAGCTGATGGATGATACCCTTGGGTGAGTCTCTGCAAACATCATCACTCTGGACAAAGAAATAGCCACGGAAAAAGCAGAGGACTAAAAAGTGTTACACCACATAAACACAGTGTGGTGACATACAGAAAAAAAGTATTTTCAAAGACAAACGGAACGCCAATAAATGTTTTCATTAATGCCTAATAAAAACAGGGAAGTATATGACATCAAAATATACTGTTATGTTATGCTCTGAATCTTCAGCAACTTGGTCCCTTGCTTTTCATCGGGCCAACCGTTTATAACAATCCTTTCCCTTTATTCAAAGAGACTGAACAGGACTGATTTTCCTCACTGCCTCAGTGGTGTTTCCTGAAGTCTCTTTTCTAAGGAGTGCTGAAGGTGGATAGAAAAGTTTCTGTAAACAAGGGACATACAAACATCAAATCACTGTCAAAATGCTCTACAGGTAAACAGGCCTCTAGGTGGTTGGGCAGGTGGGAGCTTCTGAACACTCTGTGACAATCTAGTCTTGCATCCCTTTGCCCCAAACTGGGTTCTCTGATGGTAACTCTTGCTGACAAAGTAAAACATGATCAAAGTTTCAAACAAAGAGACTCTTCAAATACAGCTTGACTACCGTTCTTAACCACATACTGAGGGCAATATATGTGAGGCAAACCCCATGCTCTTATTTTGTCCAGAAGGACAGAATGGACACAATCACGTCCTTCTACAGGCAACACAAACCTAAGGGTCAGTAGCAGAGTACTGTTAGCATTTGAACATTTACACACTTCTTATACACTGTTTATTAAAATCTTCATAAAATATGTTTTGATCATGTTCCTTCCCCTACCATAACTCTTCCCAGATCCTGCCACTTCCCTACCCACTCATCCTTGTTTATCTCTTTCTCTTTAAAACACACAAACACACACACACACAAACACACACACACAAAAACAAAAATCACAAAGTCAAAAGCCAAAATAAGGCAAAAATGCCAAAACAAAAAGTTCACCACCACAACCACAAAACGAAGACCAGAAAACAACAACAACAACAAACCATGGAGTTCATTCGATGATGGCTAACTAATGAGCAGCACGGAGCCTGCCCTGGGGTGTGATTACTATATGCAATGATTTCCCATTGGTAAAAACTTGATTTTCCCTTTGATAGCATGCATCGGTTGCAAATAATTATTGGTAAGGAATGAGACCCTATATCCACATCCCCTTCTTGGTGCTGGACCCTATCTGTGCAGATCTTCCACGTGCAGCCAGTTTCTGTGAGTTCATATGTGCATCGGTTCTGCTGTGTCGGAAGATACTGTATCCTTGGAGTCATCCAGCATCTCCAGGTCTTACAATCTTTCCACCTCCTCTTCTGCACAGATCCCTGAGCTTTGAGGGGCAGGGTCTCATGAAGACATCCCATTTAGGCCTTAGTGCTCCAAAGTCTCTCAATGCACACTGTGTAGTTTTGGATTTCTGTGTTAGCTCTCATCTACCGCAAGATGTTTCTCTGCTGATGGCTGAGCCAGGCACTGGCCTATGGCGACAACAGAATGTCATCAGGAGTCATTTCATTGTGATGTTCCTTTAGCAGAATAGTGGTATTTGGTTTTTCCTAGGTCCATAGCTTATCTAGTCTGTTTCTTGGTCAGTTTAGCAGCATCTGGTATGGCTTTCATATCATAGAGCGACCTTAAGTCCAAAGCAGAGAGTGGTTGGTTACCCCCATGACATTTGTGCAACTATTACACCAGGTCACTGTTGTAGGTCACAGTGTTTGTAGCTGGCCTGATGGCTACCTTTGTCCTCTGGTAGCCTGCAGGGTACCTTCCAGCACCATGAATCCCAGTCAGTAGGGATGAAACTTCCAGTTAGGCACTAGTTTGATTTCCCCATGATCCATGAAATAAATAAACACTGTCTTCAGCAATAGGCCCTTACCATAGATTGTGGAAAGCAACCAGTAACCATGGCAATAATCTATGACATTTGGGGAGGTTCCATGTGACCCTTCGCCAATAACTCAACAAGATGTAATCCATTCTTGGCATTGGACATTTTAGTTGGTAGAAAAGGATGTCTGGGTATACCAGTTTGTGCTCCTACCAGTTGAGAATACGTTACCAAGTATACATCTGATAGAGGTACTTTCCCCATCAGCAGGTACTGTCATTTGTGTTATTGATCTTGACCTTTCTGACTGGTGCAAGATGGAATCTCAAAGTAGTCTTAATTTGCATTTCCTTGATGGCTAAGGATGTTGAACATTATTTAAGAGTTTCTCAATCATTTGTGTTTCATCTTTCAGAAAGTCTCTGTTTAGTTTAGTAAAAAAAAAAAAACCACATTTTGTAATTAGTTTGTTTTCTTGGTGTTCAGGTTTTTTTTTTTTTTTTTTTTGGTTTTTCGAGACAGGGTTTCTCTGTGGCTTTGGAGCCTGTCCTGGAGCTAGCTCTTGTAGACCAGGCTGGTCTCGAACTCACAGAGATTCACCTGCCTCTGCCTACCAAGTGCTGGGATTAAAGGCGTGCGCCACCACCGCCGGCATACTTCATATATTCTAGACACTAACCCTCTATCAGATGTATACTTGGTAAAGACATTTTCCTATTCTGTAGGCTGCTGCTTTGTCAGAATGATGGTATGCTTTTCCATACAGAAGGTACTTGACTTCATAAAGTTTTAATCTATTAATATTTGGTCTTGGTGCCTGTACTATCAGTGTGTTGTTCAGAAATCCAGTTCCAGTGCTGATGAGTTCAAGTCTATTCCCCCCTTTCTCCTCAGTCAAGTTCAGGTTAGGTCCTAGTCAGAGTTTCTGTTGCTTTGATTCAACACCATGACCAAAAATCAAGGTGGGGAGGAAAGGGTTTGTTTGGCTAACACTTCCACTTCCATATTGTTGTTCACCAATATGCTGTTCTTAGATTTTAAGAAGAAAATACTTGATTACCTGAAGAAAGTCAGGGCAAGAGCTTCAAACAGGGCAGGAACCTGGAGTCAGGAGCTGTTGCAGAGGCCATGGAGGGGCACTGCTTCCTGGCTTGGTCCCCATGGCTTGCTCAGTTCGCTTTTTTATAGAACCCAGGACCACCAATCCAGGGATGGCACCACTCACGATGGCCTGAGCCTGCCTCCATCATTCAATAATTGAGAAAATGCCTTAGAACTGGATCTTATGAAGGCATTTTATCAATTGTGGCTCCCTTCTTTCAGATAACACTAGCTTACATCAAGTTGACATGAAACTATCCAATACAGGTTACGTGTTCCTATGTTGCACTCTTTGATCCATTTGGAATTGAGCTTTGTGGCAAGAAAATAAATATGGATCTATTTTCATTCTTTAATATTCAGCCATCCAGTTTAACAAGCAACATTTGTTGAAGATGCTGTCTTTTCTCCAGTGTGTATTACTGTTTCTTTGTTTCTTCTGGTGGATTTTTCCTATACTATGTAGTGTCCTTCCCTATGTCTTCTGATTAGTTCGTCTTGTGTCTATTTTGTCAGGTATTAAAATAGCTACACCTGCTGGCTTCTTTGGTACCATTTGCTTGGAATACCTGTTTCCATCCATTTACCCTGAAGTGATATCTATTCCTCAAGGTGAGGTGTGCTTTTTGGATACAGCGGAAAGACAGATCCTGTTTTCGAACCCAATCTGTTAGTTTGTGTATTTTTATTGTGGGATTGAGAACACTAACGTTGAGGATTATTAATGAGCAATGTTTATTGATTCTTGTTATTTTGTTGTTGTTGTGGTGTGGGTATTTTTACAACTTTTCTGATTTGCTATTTTTAGATTACTTATCTTGTGTCCTGGGTGTAGTTCACCTCTTCAGACTGAAGTTTTTCTTCTAGAGTCTTCTGTGAAGCTAGATTCCAAGATAGAAATTGCTTAAACTTGGTTTTATCAAGGATGTTTCTTTTTTTATTGTTGATTCTGATGGCTGCCCATCTATGATTTCTCCTAGTTTGTAGAACATTTACCCAGTCCCTCATGGCTTTCAGATTCTCTATTGAAAAGTCAGGCATTATTCTAATGAGCCTACCTTTGTATGCGACTTCTCGTTTGCTCCCTCTCTTGCAGCTTATAATATCCTTTTTTGGGTTGCTGTTCTGTTCTGTACATTTAGTGATTTGATTATTATGCATCATGGGTACTTTGTTTTCTGATCCTGTCTATCTGGGGTTCCGTATACTCTTGTACTTTGATAAGCATTTCTTCGTCTTTTCCTTAGATTGGGGAAATTTTCCTCTATGATTTGTTTAAAAATATTTTATGTGCTTCTGACCTGAGTTTCTTCTTCTTCCTCTATACCAATTACTTGGAGATTTGGTCTTTTCATAGTTTCCCAGATTTCCAGGGCATTTTATATCTTGATTTTTTTTTTTAAGATTTAAAACTTTCTTTGACTGAGCTATTCACTTCTTCTTCCATGTTTTCGACACATGCCATTTTCTCTTCCATGTCTTGTAATCTTTTGGTGTCAGTGGTGCTTTACCTCTAAGGCTTTTGTTTGACATCTAAGTTTTTTGTTTCTAGGTTTATTTTAATTTGAACTCTCTTTAGTGATTGTACTTCTTTGTCCAGTTCTACTTCAATGGCTTGATTTTTTTTTACTATTTCATTCAACTCTCTTTCTGTTCCCACGGTCTTCATTAAGGTCCTTCATGTGGTCCTTAAGGTCCTTGAACATAGTCATAATTGCTATTTTGAAGTCCATGTTTTGTGTTTCATCTAAACTTCTTTTCTCAGGGAATACTGCCGTGGGGTTGCTGGCTTCTGGAGGAGGCCCACTATCTAGGATGTCCATCTTTGTATTTTTGTGGCAGGATCTAGGCATCTAGAGTTATGACAGTTGAAGTGTTTCTTGATGTAACTATCCTGTCATGTTTTGTTGGTAGCTATTCTATTGCTCGGATCCTGATGCCCTCTCTGCAGCCTTAGTAAGTGTGGTGGCTGCGGGGTCCTTGGTAGAGCCTATCTTTGTGGGTCAATGTGTGACATCGAGGAATAGAGATGGGTCAGGAGGAAAGGTTGAGAGGGGAAGCAGGACAGAGCCAAGGATACCCTGGGTCTGCTCCAAGATGCAGAGTCCCCTGGGAATGGAGGTAGTGGAGGTGGGGCTCCTGCAGGTTTCCCTTTAGAAACCTTTCCCCACACCCCTCCTCAGTGCAATCTCAAATTCGGCTCAGAGATTGTTCATCCTAAAAGCAGATAATCAATACATCTCTTCGTTATAATTGGATTGAGTCTATGGTCCTGTCCCAGGAGTCACAAACTCCCTAACAATATAAAGTTTCCCTTGAGGGACTCTTTCTTATTTCTAGCAGTGTGGGAGCAGCAGTATGGCAACTCTGGGCGAGAAGGAGGCCAGTGGGTGGAGAGAGAGGGCAAGAGGGCGTGGGGATCTGAGATGAGCCCAGAGAAGAGCTGTAAGGACCACAGAAGAGAAACTGCAGACTCTGATCACCAAAGTATTCCAGAGAGAAGTCTCAGAGCCCAGACCAGGGCTGCTGGAACCCTGCCGCTGCCTCCAGGCAGAGGAACCCTGACATCTGGGCTGCCTGGAAGCTGCAACACCAGACACAGCCATGGCCCAAGGCATCCTCTAAGAGCTGGGGCATCAGGAAAAGGCGAGGTGGCCCATAGCCTATCGGGCAAGTCTGGTAAGCTCCAAAATAAAGCAGGGGGTGGGGAAAAAAACAGTATCCAAACACATCAACAGCAAGAAAGGTACAGGGTAAAGTAATATTGTTTGAAACGAAATGGCTCCCAAGGGGAGTGGCACTGTTAGGAGGCGAGGTTTTGTTGGAGGAAGAGTGTCACTGTGGAGGTGGGCTTTGTGGTCTCATATATGCTCAAGTCATGCTCAGTAAAGAATGACCACTTCCTGCTGCCTGTTACTCAGGATGTAAGAACGCTCAGCTCCAGCTCTAGCACCATGTCTGCCTGAATGCTGCCTTGCTTCCCACCATGATGGTAATGGACTAAACCTCTGAAACTGTAAGCCAGCCCCTGTTAGATGTCTTCCTTTATAAGAGTTGCGGTAGTCATGGTGTCTGTTCACAGCAACAGAGACCATGACTAAGACAAGTAAGTACACAGAAAAATAGCTGTACCTATTATAACAACATCGAATAGGCTGGATTCTCCTGGTAAAATATAAAGATTACTACACAAGACCTAAAAAAATTGATATAAACATTGGAAAACCTGGGGAAGACATTTTCTTATTTTGCTGAAAGTATAATTGTGTTTTTAGGAAACCAATCAGGCAGTGAGAACTAATAATGAAATTTGGTTACACAGCTTGATTTGTTAAAATTTAGGCTAAAACAGTGTCTCTTTTCTATTCTGTATTTTCCTTAATCAGCTAATATTAAAAATAAGAGAAATATTATATATAGAAACACAATTTGAAATACTTGGAGACAGCTATATGAAAATTATGAAATGAGACACACATTCTTATGAAGGACATAAAGTTGATTTGAGAGGCTGAAGAGACAGTTCCATGGCTAAGAGCACCTACGCTGGCCAAGGACCGAGTTTCATTCCCAGCACCCACAGCAGATGACTTACAACTGCCTGTAACTCCAGCTCCAGGGCATCCAGTGCCTCTGGCCTCTCCAGGCACCTGTCCTCACACAGACACAACCTCACACACACAGATATGTAATTTAAAATAAAGTATTTTACAGGTTTTGAAAGATTAAGAGTACATAGTGTTTTAGATTTAGCATTTATATTTACGTGTGTGAGAGATGTGTGTGTTTATGTGTGTGAGTGCATGTGGTGTGTGTGGGGTGTGTGTGTGTGTGTGTGTGTGTGAGAGAGAGAGAGAGAGAGAGAGAGAGAGAGAGAGAGAGAGAGAGAGAGAGAGACATGTGTGAGGCCAGTGCCCTTGGGGGACAGAAGAAGGCATCCAATTCTGGATGGAGTTTGAAGGGGTTGTGAACCACCCAGTTTTGGTGTCTTGACCTGAACTTGGGAGAACAGCAAGTGCTCTTAACCACTGTGCCACATCTCTAGCACCTACCACATATTTTAAAATAGAAAGTAAATACTTCCAACAAAAATTCTCTGTAACTCAAGACAACCGCAATTGATGTGTTAAGTCTGTGCTTGTAGATGCTGAAGGAGGGACAGGTAATTCCATAATATAAGCTTAAGAATTATGACAAATAATCTTGCAAATTAGTGAAATAACTACTGAAAAATATCTTCCCTATTAGTCATTGTTATAAATTCATAATAAAAATAAGACACAGAGCCAGGCATGGTGGCCCACACCTTGAATCCCAGAAATTGGGATACAGAGGCAGGCAGATCTTTATGAACTGGAGGCCAGGCTGGTCTACATAGTGAGTTTCAGATCAGGAAGAGTCCTTGTCTCAAAAACAAAAAATAGAACACAGATAAATTCAGGACTTTTATTAATTTGTAAAAGAATTTATTATATATGCACATATATGCATATATAATATGTATGTGAATATATATTATATAATATATACTTGAATATTACATCTATAAATTGAAATGTGTAAGAGCTATATATACTCACACCAAAAAATTGACAAAAACAGCTTGTTATTCTACTAAAAGGTCACATTTTACTTTTATAAAAATCATTGAAAATACATCTTGCAGACACTATACACTAGATATTCAAATTACACTTTAAAATAAAGTCCATGATTCACATATTATATTCTGTGACTGAAACAAATGAAAAGACTAAGTCCTTCATCACTCTCATTACCAAAACATCCTTGGTGGGGGGCAGGTCATTTTCTGTGTAACTACTGCTTTGCGGGTACCTGAGTCTCTGGATTTCATTCGGAATATTATAAATTTCATTGTAGGAAATGTCAAGTTCCTCAAGATAAAGCAGGTTAAATAACCTTAAATAGAAAAAAACAGTTAGTTTTAGTAATGACTAGTCCTTGTCACTGGGAATGAAAACATGTAGAAATTAAGCATTTTCCTAAGACACTGAGAGTTACTTTTCACTATGGGTAGTACACATTCCACAAATACCTCCCAAAATGATTCTTCTGCCCGTGACAATGGCTTGAAGAAATCGGAGTGGGAAAAGCCTCACTTAGCAAAAGACAGCTAAGAATCTTTTATCAGCCAAAGCTTTTTCTTGGTTTCTATGTTTGTTTCCTGCCCAAATTCTGGGTAGCCAGAAGCAGCAGCACCGCAGCTTCCCACGCGTGGTTCAGGAACCAGAGTTCCAGAACCCAACTGTGGGAAGAACAATGCCCTTCTGGGGGACGACATCTCTCCTAGCTGCCCAGGGTTGTCTGCAATTCTCACCTTCCCTGGCTTGCAGCTGCATTTGTCTCTGACTTCACAGGGTCTTCTTCCAAGGAAGCTGTGGTGCTTCTGTTTCTGGCTACCCAGAATTTGGGCAGACTCATGATGATGTAGTTGTGTGGTGTAGAGCCATAGTATCCTTTAGCTCTTACTTTGGGCCCATTTAAATCTCAGAATGTGACCATATTTGTAATTATAATATGTAATGAATTATTTTCAAATTAGATGGGGCCATTCTGAATAAGCGTGAGTCCTAGATCTAGTAACCACAGCAGCACCATGGGTCTATCTCCCGGGGGGATGCAACAGAAATCGTTTCTGGAAGACTGGAATTGAACAGCAAAGTATGATACTGATCACAATCCCTGGTAACGCCCACCCTTCCCCTACACTGTGTATCCTGTTCTCAAAGGCCGCCTCTTCCTGCACAAATGACCTGGAACATTACTAAGGCAGTGTGAGTACAGGATTTAACCAGCTTCCCACTGTTTCAGCATGGCAGATGGAGAGCTTTAGGATCCCGCCCTGGATGACGTTCATAGCTTGCCTGTGGCTCTCCATTCCATACTTCCTGTGAGCCACTGTTTATGTGCTCCAGGTATCTGAACAACAGCTCCTACGTATCTCCAAACCTCATGCAGCGTCTCCCCAAACTTGACACTGGTCATTGTCTCTCATATTTGAAATCTTAACCCAGATGTTGCCTCTTTGCACAGAACTCTCTCCAGATCTTTTCAACTAGAAGAGCCGACTCTTCTGTGTGACAGTTCACCTCTCTGGGTCCCTGTGCCATCGTACAACTAGGAGGTCCTAGAGACCAGGAATTCCATCTTCTACTTCTATCTATCCAGTGTCACGCCGAGTAAATCAGAAATGAATGAACCCCAGCTGATCTAAAGTCCTTTTCTCTGAGAAACTGGTGGTATTGACTAGGGAAGTGTAAGATAACCCTTTGCGGTTCAGTGGTCACCCCAATTTCTTTTTCATCTCTGTTAAGAAAATGCTGACACTATCTACTGTTTTCAACTTGAGATCATAGTTTGTTTGTTGTTTTGCCTCAGCACATCACAGAGATCTTGCCCTTCCAACTTCCTTCCCCCCGCTTATCCCATCATCCCAGTCTCCAACTCCAGGAGGCACTCTCTGGGAACCACAGGCTAGACTAGTCAGGGACGGGGGTAGACCCACAGCAGATCCTCACTCTCCCTCTGCTCCTCCAAATCCAATTGCCCAGTCTCATTCCCAGCTCTGTGGAAGATCACCTGTTGTGGCCTTTCCTCACTCCCTGCTCCATTCCCAGGAACTAAGCAGATCCCAGTGGCTCACCCTGTTTTTCTCCCCTCTATGGACCTCCCCAGTTCATTCCCATTCCTAGAAACAGATTTATCTGGAAACCCCAGTGGCCACATCTGTCAGGATCCCAGCAGAATTTCCTACTGGACAACATACGGCCAACACACTCTCCTAAGAACTAGAGAGGTCAATAGAAACCAAGGGGGAAAAAAGACAATACCAGGTATCAGCACCTAGAATTATAATCTTTCCAAATCCAAACGTCTAGATGCCAGAGTAAAAACACGATCAGTAACTATCTGTCTCCACCAGGCTCATTAACCCTACCACAGCAGGGCCTGAGCACGGCAACTGAAGCATAAGAAAGAGACCTTAAAATAGACTTTGTGAATATGATAGAGGTCAGTAAAGGAGAATGAACAAACCTCTTCGAGGAATCTACGAAAACACAAACAGTGGAAGGAAATGAAAAATCAGTCAAGATCCTGGGAATGTAAAAACAGAATCAATAAAGAAAACCTAAACTGAGGGGAATGTGGAAAAGAAAAACTTAGGAACTCAGAGGCAAGCCTCACCAACAGAATACAAGAGATGGAAGAGAGACTCTCAGGCATTGACAACATAATAGATTAAATGAATGCACAGGTCAAAGAAAGTGTTAAATCTAAAAAATAAAAAGGAAGAAAAAAAGAACTTCTGGCACAAAACATTCAGGAAATCTGGGACATTATGAAAAGACCAAATCTAAGAATAATAGAAGAAGAAGAAACCCAGAGAAAAGACCCAGAAAATATATTTAAAAAATCATAGAAAAAAAATTTCCTAACCTAAAGAAGGAAATGCCCACCAAAGTACATGAAAGCATACAGTATACTAAATATACTGAACCAGAAAAGAAAGTCCCCTTGACACATAACAATCAAAACATTTGACTATATAGAACAAAGAGAGAATATTAGAAGGTGCAATGAGAAAAGACCAAGTAATATGTAAAGGCAGACATATTAATATAACACCTGACTCTAATAGACCACAGATGCCAACCTAGACTACTATACCCAGCAAAACTGTCAATCACAACAGATGGAGAAAATAAGACATTTCATGATAAAACCAAATTTAAGAAATATCTATCTACAAATACCCTCCCATGGGAAGCTAGAAGGAAAACTCCAACCTAAAGAGTCAATCATACTCAACAATCAACAAACGCTGCTTACTGATGTCTCCCAACATCAGTGGTCTCAACTCCCCAATGATATCTGCCGACAAGATATGTTAGTGCAATGGAGGCAGAAAGCTTGTAGGAGGAGCCAACCGATATCTGGTTTGACTTAAGGACCACTCCAGGAGATGGGACCCACACCCAACACGACTTGAGTGACCGAGAACCTGAGATTAGATAGCCCAGGGACGTAGGGTAAAGACAAATACTACTATTCTACTAAAAGAACGTAGCAAAAGATGACTCCTAATGACATCTGATAGACTCGTAGATCAGTGTCTTGCTCAGCCTCCATAACAGAAGCTTCCTCCAGTCGCCAGATGGGAACAAATACAGAGACCCACAGTGAGAGACCTTGGGACACTCAGCCCTGAACAGGAAGTCTTTATTATATCCCTCCCCTCAGGGCTCAGGGAACCCAGCAGAAAAGGAGGAAGAACAAAAGCGCCACGGGGACTAGAGAACGTGAGTGAAACAAGGTCTTCTAATCAACTTGAGCAAACCTCATGGTTCCTGCACGGGTGTGTCTTTTGCATATATTATAGCTTCCTTCCAATGTAATGTTTTTGTGAGATTCCTGAGTGTGTGAATAGATGGGTCTCAAAGTTCCTTGTGCCTTCTTCTGGGCTCTTTTCCTTCTCTTTGTTTGTCTTGTCTAATTCCAGTGTGTTCCTTTCTTTTGTTTTATCTTATTATTTATCTTATTATTATCCTTTAGAAGCTTGTTTTCTAATGAGAGGCAGAAAGGGAGTAGATTCAGATGGGAGGTGAGGTGAGGAGGAGCGGAGGGACGGGAAACCATAATTAGGATATATAACATGAGGAAAAAAAATCTATTTTACATAAAAGGGGAAGAAACTGCCAATGATCTAGATGTCTTATTCATTGTAAAAATGTGGGTTTAGGAGAAAAGAAAAGGATTTAGAAATAACTGGAAGAATTTACAAAACAATTTACAAAGAAATTTCCCCTTGATTTTTGTAGTGTTCTTGACATGAAGTGCACTTTGCCTAGCCTTGCCAATAGAAAATGACGTCAAGGCCATGAGTGGCTTTCCACAAGGCTCAGCATCTACGGTACTGAGCTGGCCTTGGGGAGCAGTGCTCTCCTCTCCTGTGGCACACAGACGTCACGTGACTAGAAAGACCTAGCCAGGCATGTGGAGAGAGAGTGAAAGGACCCTGCCATACTTTTAGAGAAACTTAGTCACCCAAGTGACGTAGAAAGGAAAAACGGCTTTAGTACATAAAAATCTTAAGTAAAAATGTAAGCAAGTAATAACAGAAAGAGGCAATCTACTTCGTTTTTTAAGTCAGGGTTGCTCAGGCTGGCCACAAACTCCCTTTATGGCTTCTGCGCTGACCATTTGACTTTCGTCTGACTGGGCTTCTCTGTTGTGTTTGACTCTTCCCATCCTCCTCCTAGGAAGGGATCCACTCACTCGTCTTCCTTGATGCATCTGGCTGCCTTTGCACAGCCCGAGCACTCCCTTCGCCCTGGTCTCTGTAACTTCCTCTTATCTATCAGTGCACAACATGACTTTTTTGGATATGTTATTTGTGTGTCTGTGCACATGCGTGTGATACCAGGGGAGGCCAGAAGTGGGCATGTGATCTCCTGGAGCTGGAGCTCCAGGCGGTTGTGAGCGACCCAATATGGGTGCTGGGAACAGGGCTTGGCGCTGGAAGAGCTGTGTGTGCTCATAAGAACTGAGCCATTTCCCCAGCCCCTACTCTGACCTTTAAACCCAGGTGCTTCTTTTCCTTTTACTTGCTACGTCTTAACCAGTATTAGATATTGCAGCGCTCACTCCATGGCCCTAGTTCACCTTCTCTTCCTCTCTTGCTTCAACCACTCTGACAGTTCCCAGTGGTCACTGTGAACTCTGGTTTGTTCTCACAAAGCCATTCTTCACATGGCTACAAGTGTCACCTAAAGGAGAATTTGGCTCCAACACTGCCCTATAGAAAGCCCATGATGGCCAGTCATTCTGTAAAGTATACTTCCTCCCGTTACCTCACAAAGACCCATTTATCACTCCAGTTGGCTCTGCCCTGTAGGTTGCAAAATTTAGCAAAAAGTTGCTGCTTTCTAACCTACATTATATATGATGCTTTGGAACTCTGTTCATTCAAGAAACATCTATCCCATTCATGGAACGACCATCCTTTGCTTGACCCCGGAGATGGAGCCAACTCAAGCTGCATTGGGTTAGGCATCCTCTCTACCAGGGAATGACTCTGAACCTGCAGCATGGCTTCCACGTTACCCTTTCCTGTCCACAGAGCTTACAGGGCACAGCTCCATAATTTTATGTTGCTAATTATATTCACTTGTCTGTCTTCTTGACGGACCAGGAGCCCCGGCAGCACACAGCAGGTATATAAGAACACCTGCCGAAGCCCAAGAATTAAAGTGGGAATGTCCACTGCACATCTGTGTGACTACTTCAGACAGTAACGACCAGAGTGTGAAATGTGTCTGGAGGCATAACCGACTCGAGGATGCCGAGGCCTGCTCTGTTCACTGCGTTTCCCTGGTTTCAGGTGATGCTTCCTAAATCCTGCCACAGTGCCATCAGGTCTCCCTGGCTGAGCAAGCGAGAGGGCTGACAGTTTTAAATAAGGGGTGCAATAAGGGGTGCAATGGCATCTTTTGTGGTGTCATCCCTCTAGGTGAGTTTTCACTGAACAGTCATTTCCCGTCATGTCAGAGGTTGCTCTGTGTTTTCTTTGCAATCGGTAAGACTGTACTACTGTTTTCCATGTTGAGTTTAGTATGCTGTCAATCTGTCTTTAATAGACATGTGCATCTAATTATAGTTAGTAAAAATAGCACTTTGCTTTAGAAATACTAATATGTTTAAAGTACCTGAAACATTTTATTGTAGCCAACAGTTTATGCAACTTGGCCAGTGTGTAACAATGACAAAGGTTGACTCTTTAATTACAACCAAATTTTAGTTACCATAGGGATTGTCACATTTTCAGTGACAAGACTATTTAAAGTATGTGATTATGACTACAGATTATATGTTATGAATTCCTATTTAGGTGCTGTATGTGCCTATGAATATATATAGTTATGTATATATAATACAGATATAGCTATGTATATTTACATCTACATAACACACACAAACACATGTGCATGGACATACATACACACACACACACACACACACACCCTTAACTTACTACATTCAGCTTGTTAAACTCTTAATTGGAAGAGATATCTTGTTTTTTTTTTTTTTTTTTTTTTTTTTTTTCGAGACAGGGTTTCTCTGTGGTTTTGGAGCCTGTCCTGGAACTAGCTCTTGTAGACCAGGCTGGTCTCGAACTCACAGAGATCCGCCTGCCTCTGCCTCCCGAGTGCTGGGATTAAAGGCGTGCGCCACCACCACCCGGCGAGATATCTTGTTTTGGTGTTTTGGTTAAAGATTCAGTTTAAAATTTCCCTCAAGCTGGGCGTTGGTGGCGCACGCCTTTAATCCCAGCACTCGGGAGGCAGAGGCAGGCGAATCTCTGTGAGTTCAAGTCCAGCCTGGTCTACAAGAGCTAGTTCCAGGACAGGCTCCAAAACCACAGAGAAACCCTGTCTCGAAAAACCAAAATAAATAAATAAATAAATAAATAAATAAATAAATAAATAAATAAATAAATAAAATTTCCCTCAAGCATTAAACTGGTCGTCAGACAGTGAGAATGCCACCTTCCTACACTCAAGGTCAGCATTCTTATTAGAATGCAAAGGCTCTCAGCCATCATATAGACCAGTCTTCTTGTTACAGACTGGAACACCGAGGGCCAGAACGCACAGACTGCTTTCTACAGATCCTCTGGCCGTCATCCTTAGTAATAAAGCACACATCTCAAGCTCCTAATGCCCAGTGTGGTGTTTCCCATATGCAAAAGCACTGTCAGCGGGAGGCACAAGGCTCTGTATTCACCAGAGTCATCCTTAGCCCTGTGTGGCTGGGTTGGCTTTAGTAAGAAGAGAATCTGCTAATGGTACCAGAATGAGAATTTGTAAGTGGTCAAAATGCTTCTAGCCACTTTCAAAAGGGAAACTGGAGACTTTACTAAATAATTTACAACTAAGTAAAATAGATACAAATAATTTACATTACCCAACAGGAAGCTCTTTAATAAGATTAAAGGCAATGGAGAAATTCCTAAGGTATTTCAATTGCTGGATTTGAAAAGGAATTTCTCTGATAGGGTTATTTCTCAGTTTCAGTACTTGTAGATTTTTAAGCTGAAGTATCTGGGGAATAGAAAAGAAAAACCAATATTAATTGAATGAGAAGTCTACAAACTCTCATGTGTGCCTTTTATAAATGTTTTAAACCAATACAGTAAGATCGGTGTAGAAAACCATGATGACTCATATCGTGTGGCTCAATAAACACTTTGAGAAAAAAAAGACCAAAGCAGGGTAGCACTGAGTGATGAGAAACGGGGGGGGGGGTCAGAACGTCTGAGTCACGAAGGAGGCTATAAAGCTCTAATTTCATCAGTCATACTTTTTTCCTTTTAAATAACGACTTTATTAAATCTTTGAGATTTCCATATAATGAGTTTTGATCGTATCCACCCTCCTTCTCCCATTCCTCTCAGTCCACCCCACTCCCTCCTCCTGACCCATGCAACTTCATCAGCATGCCTTGTCCCTCCCCACCAACCTCCACCCACTGAAGACTCTGTGGAGTGTGATTGACCTACTGGTGGGTCACAGCATTAGTGAGAATTGCCTTTCCCTCACCAAGCAATTATCAAATTCTGATGGCCTCAGCTAGGGGTAGGACTCTGTGCCCACCTCCCTCTCCATGCTGGAAGCAGGTCTGGATTGGGTTTGCACTGGCCTCATGCATGCTGTGGTAATTTCCGTGAGTTCACCTGTGCATCTGCCCTGCTCCTGCTGGAAAACAGTTCCCATGAAGTCATTCACCACCTCCAGCTCTTACGACCTTTCCAGTGCCCACCTCTACACAGACCCCGAGCTGTATAGCAGGGGGTGCAATATGCGCCTCTCATTTCGGGCTGAGCACCCCAGAGTCTCTCACCCTCTGCACCCGACCAGTTGACAGTCTCTGCGTCAAGGGCCACGTATTTTGCAAGAAGAAAACTTCTCTGACGAGAGCTGGAGTCCTGGCTCAGACTCCATGTTGTCCTGGTAGGCAGGATGGCTGACAGGGCCTGGTTTTCCTTTCGGAAGTGTGTAGATGTGTGGTGGAGAAACTGATGAAAACGGAGTTGGTGGTCAAAGGGTAAACCTCTGAGTGGGGCTCCTTGGCTTCAGAATGGCCCTTCTAACTGGACAGACGTTCACTGCGATGCACAGGGTGAGAGGCTTTGTGATGCTTTAATTTATGAACTAATTGGAATAAAATGAATTAAAAGAAGAAATTCCTCAAACTCAAAGGTTGGGGTTAATATGATATGTTGAGACAGGTAAACTTACTTTGCTCATGTGTCCCTGACTCAAGAATTATCCTCGGAGCGCTGGAATGACGGCTCAGAGGGTAAGGACACTCACTACCGTTGAAGAGGACTGGAGTTCTCGACCTTGTACCCAAGCTGGCAACTGCCTGTAACTAACTGCAGGGGATCCAATGTCCTCTCCTGGCCTCCATAGATACCCACATGCATGTGCACACACACACACACACACACACACACACACACACACACACACACACGACAAGACTTTTCCTGGAAAGACACCGAAGGAGTAGAACAAACTCCATTTTGAGAAAGAACTTCATTTTAGACAGGACCTAACTAGGGGAATAAATGCAGCCCAGCAAAGTCATAAAAATTCCCAAGAAACTGTACCTGCCCTGGTCAAAGTGACCCACCAGGGTACCCAAGTAACATCTGTTTACATCTGCTTGCTTCAAACGTCCTTGAGGTATCTGATTAACCACTGTTTTGAAATTCCCCTATACCTCAACCAACAGATTCAAGAGTTGTATACTTTTACCCAATCCCGAAACGCCAAGGCTTGTGCCATCCTGCTTGCAGCTTCCCCCCCCCCCAACCTAAAGCCTCGGGGCTGTTCTCCCCCACCCACTGTGGCCGTGTGTTGGATTACAGTCTGAGTTAGCTAATTTGTAATCTATAATCCCAGCGTGTTTGCATCGGATACTGGTTCTGTGGTGGTCTCGTTTGGGGGGGTCCTGTGACACGGGCATAACAGACACAACATACACATCCCAGAGAGGGAGTCCACAACAGAGACGACGAGTCTGGATACCGACGAAGTCCAATGAGTTTTATCGGGGGGGAGTCACTTACAGGAATATGAGTGTGGGGTTACATACAGGCGCGAAAATGACAGGTGCATCACCAAAGCCCGCCCCAGCATGGGTGACAGCTCATGGGAACCTGAAACACACTGTACCACCTGCAGGCAGTTCAACAGATTGGAGAGTATCCTTCCAAGTGACTCAGTTGGTCTAAACCACTTCTGGCAGCTCAGCCAGCCTGTTTCTTCCAGGCAGTTATGCTAGCTCAGGATCTTCTTTTCAGCCTTGTTCCTCCCATGGTGACTCTCATTAGTCTTTATCGCTTATTCTTTGGGGGGCAGAGAGTGTGAGGTGGTGAATCTAGTTTCAGGGACTTCCTGAAGCTATTTTGAGTTTGCTTTGTTTGATTGTTTGGTTGGGTTTGTATGTCTTTTGTTTCTTTGTTTTTTTGTTTTTGTTTTTTTGATTTTTGTTTTTTGGTTTTTTTTTTTCTGTTTTAAGGGCTTCCCTGAAGGTTAGAGTATTTCAATCTGGGAAAAGTCCTAAATTTTTATTGACTCATATTTTCATATAAGACCATCAGCCGGGCAGTGGTGGCGCACGCCTTTAATCCCAGCACTCGGGAGGCAGAGGCAGGCGGATCTCTGTGAGTTCGAGACCAGCCTGGTCTACAAGAGCTAGTTCCAGGACAGGAATACCTCCCGAGCAGTATTCACCATAGCCAGGTGATACACTCAGGTTACTTCACTGCAATCTCCTAAAAATTTCATGCCTACCAATTTTTTCATATGGAAATGTAAAACTGAATTAAGCTGTAAATTAATTTGGAATCATTATCATCAGAAGAATATCAAACCTCTGGACCAGTGGACCTGAGATGTTTGTTCACTTATACATGTCTCATTTAATTTTTTTTTTCTACTGAAATTTCACAGGGTAGGTATGGAGCTTTGGTTGACCCTATTCCTAAATATTTTATTCTTTTTTATGTGATTTTAAATGAAATTGTTTTCT
Source organism: Chionomys nivalis (assembly GCF_950005125.1). Lineage (NCBI taxonomy): Eukaryota > Metazoa > Chordata > Mammalia > Rodentia > Cricetidae > Chionomys > Chionomys nivalis. The sequence goes on along the minus strand of NC_080097.1, from coordinate 38,996,206 downwards.
CAATTTTCTTATCAAGATTGCATACTGATGACATATTATAACACAGTAGACATTTTTCTGCATTAACCTTATGCTCTGCAACCTTTCAGGAAGTACACACTATAATTGTATTATACTAGGTTTACTATATCTGTATGAAGGATCATATCACCTGCATATCATATCACGGCTTTCATATCTTCTCTTCTTCAAAACTGTTTCATATAGTTGAGATAAAATGTTCATGCATCTTGATGGGATAATTGGTTGTCAAGTTGTAGATACAGTCAATCATATTTTTTCTTTCTGATCTGGGTAGATATCAGTGCTTGGTCAATTGCTTTGGTTAGATAGTCCAGTGCAAGGTTGAACAGAAGTAGTCAGAATGTCCATCTCCATCTTGTTCCTGACTTGAGGAGGCAAACTTCCAGTCTTCCATCATCAAGTATACTAGCTGTGAGGGTTTGCAAGGGTTGTCTCCTCTATTCCTACGCATTGAGTGGGTTTTCTTGGACTGGGCATTGAAAAGGTGCTGACTGTCTCAGCTGTGTTCTAGGATATCTATTGGAATAATTGTATTTTCCCCTTTCATGTTTTAATCTTATATCAGTCTTTCTATGTTGAGCCATCTGTGTATTCCTGAGATAAATCTTACTTGGTTGTGGCGTGAAATTGCTTTTGTATGTTGGATTGGAAACATGTCATGAGGACATGAAACATGGCTGAGGACATGATATATGCAGGCATGATGATACTCTGTACTTACTTTTCTTGTTATGGCTGATGTTTGCTATTACTGGCTTGATGGTTTAAAATGGAAAATGTTCTCTCATATTCTCTTTGTTGAGTTTGTGAAAGATTGTTTTAATTCTTCCTAGATAATTAATTTGAAAGAATTCACTCATGAAATCATCTATACTGAAACATTCCTTTGTGGAATGTTTTAAAATTATTGTTGAAGCTATTGTAATAAATCACTCATATTTTAGTCTGCTCTTATAGTGTTTATAGAAATATATTCATCTCATCTAAGTTATTAAATTGGTTGGAATAGTTACTTAAAAGTCTAAGCTCTTTCTTGGTATTTCTGTAAGGTCAACAGTGACCTTTCATTCTTGATTTTGGGAACTTGAATCTTCTGTATTGTTTTCTTGGTCTTTCTATGTAATCCTTGTCAATTTTGTTGATCTTTTCAAAGTAGTAACTTGTTAGCAGAGATTGTATGTTCATTTCTTGACTGCTCAGACCCGAATAATCACACAGAAACTATGCTAATTACAACAGTGTTTGGCCAATGGCTCAGGCATATTTCTAGCTAGCGCTTACATCTTAAATTAACCCATTTCTATTAATCTATGTATCACTACGAGGCTGTGGTCTACTACTGGTAAGGTTCCAGTATCTTTCTTCTTCAGTAGCTACATGGCATCTCTCTGAGTCCACCTACTCTCTCTATAAATCTCTGTCCGAATTTCCCACCTGGCTATGTTCTGCCCTGCTACAGGCCAAAGCAGCTTCTTTATTAACTAACAGTAATAAAACATTCAGAACATACAAAGGGGAATCCCACATTAATAACTCTTGCATTTTTTGCTTTATCTCTATTGATTTCCTGTTCTCAAATTCCTATACTAACTTTTATTATTCCTTTTCTAGTTTCTTTAAGGTTTAGTTCACTTTTTTCTGATGCCTTAAGTTGGAAGGTTATTTTATTGCTATGAGATACTTCTTTATTTTTGTTTAGTTTTTTGTTGTTTGTTTTTTGAGACAGGGTTTCTCTGTGTATCCCTAGCTGTCCTGGAACTCACTCTGTAGACCAGCCTGGCCTCAAACTCACAGAAATACGCCTGCCTTTGCCTCTCAAGTGCTGAGATTAAGGATGTGTGCCACCACCACCAGGCAAGATACTTCTTTCTTAAAATAGGCATTTACAGCTGTCTACTTTCCCCTGAGCAGTTTCAGATGCACCAAATAAATATTGACACCTGCTTTCACTATCATTCATCTTCAAAATTCTCTAATTTCTATTTCGATTCTTCCTTGACTCCTTGATTAAGAATTAGTTGCTTTGATTCTCTGGGGACTCATGGCAGCAACCCAACTTAACTCCTTCCAGCCAACCCTGTCAGCCTTCCCTTCTAACCCATAGTCGTTCCTTGTGTTAACTGTCCATCCCCAGAAACTCTTTCTAATAGTGACCCCCAAAGGTCAAACTGGACTAGGAATCAGGAAGACAATTTTAGCTACCCTTCCTGTCTGTCCTCCATTATGATACATTCAGCCTTCTTCTAAGTCTTGTGGTGCCTTGCTGGGAACCCCTCCTCCCTTCATCTCCATTCCCTGGGGGTCTCTGCTTCTAGGTGAAAAGTTAAGGTCGCCCTAGCTCTTTCCTACAGCTCTTCTCAGCCTTACTTCTTAGTACATCACTATTCTTTTCTGACACAATGATCCACAAAAGAATATTCTACCCTACCAGGGAACCCACAACCACCACACTTGCCTAGGACCCACAGATGGGAACAATAACCCAAGAACTGAACACCCACCCAACAAAGACAAGACCAGATATCAATGCCAATACACACCTCAAGGACAACTCCAGATGCCTAGACCCCAGCGTAAAAACACAAACTTAAACAGTCAAGAAAATATTCCTTCGCCAGAAGCCACAGCCAACATCAACCTAAGCTGAGACAAACTGAATGCAGTTCCACTAGAATCAGAAATAAGGCAAGGATAACCACCCTCTCTATACCTAGTCAATATAGTATTTGAAGTCTTAGCTTTAAGGTAAGACAATTGAAGGAGATCAAGGAATACAAACAGGAAAGGGAGAAGTCAAATGTTTCATTTGCAGGTGATATGGTTTTATAAATAAAAAAACCCTAAGAACTAACTCTACCAGGGAACTTCTGCAGTTGATAAGCCTTTTCAGTAAATAGCAAGATACAAAAGTAACACACACACACACAAATCAGTCGATTTTCTACATATACATGAAAAACTGAGAAAGAAATTAGAAAAACAGCACCTTTCCAAAAAGCCTCAAAAAATATCCTGGGATAACTCTAACCAAGAAAGTAAAAGACTTGTATGATAAAAACTACAATGGAGTACTACACAGCGCAAAAATTAATGAACTCTTGAAATGTGCAGGCAAATGGATGGAGCTAGAAAACATCATATTGAGTGAGGTAACCCAGACCCAGAAAGACAAATATAATATGTATTCACTCATAAGTGGCTTTTAGACATAAAGCAAAGAAAAACAAGCCTATAATTCATAACTCCAGAGAACCTAGACAACAAAGAAGACCCAAAGAGAGACATACACGGATCTAATCTTCATGGGAGGTAGAATCACACTAATTTTCTCCTGTAAATTTTCTCAGTACCATTTGCTGGTATATCTTTTCTTGTGTTTTTACTTTCTGTCCATTGCTTTCCATTCCCAAGTTTTCTGGATTAGTGTAAACTATACAAAATAATGGGTTTCATTGGGATCTTTAAATATATGTACATAATGTACTACAATTATGGCCATGCCCTGTGCCGCCTTCTTTTGCCCCCTCACTGGTTACTTTCTTCTTGAATAGCCCCTCTCCCGAACTCATGCCTGCTTAAAAGACCCCCATCTTTCATCTATCGCTAGACAGCACAGATGTGCATTTTAACGTCACAGTCTATGTCATAACCACACCTTTGCATTTAGCATCATATTCTTAGGTGACAATTATAGCCTTGTATTTGTACGCTCTGTCTTCCAGCGGATGGACAGGTTTTGTTTTTGTTTTTGGCAAGCACTCCTTATCTGTGTCTGCTCAGGAGAAAGATAAACATGAAGAACCGAGATCCCCGTAGTTAGAAACGCTTGTTAGCATGGCTTCACTAACCTAACAAAGCCAGTGCCATGTGTTAGAGAGAAAAGTGGTCCTCTCCCGTGAAATAAGACACATTATAGCACCTTGTCCTGTCCACATGTGCACGTCTTCATCAGCATGGACTGTAGCATGCACAAGGGGATGCACGTGTGTGCGCATGCTCTCACTCCACAAGAGAATAAGATTCATGAAATAGGCATGTTGCCGGACTGTCGGAAACCATGCTCTAAATACTGAGCAAAATAGAGAAGTCAATTTGCTGAAAATCGTTCACTAAGAGCTAATACACTGAAAGTCATTTCATAAAACAATCTATTACCCAATGATCAGCAAAATGCTGGATAAGGCAGTATAAACAGAGCCTATCCAAATTACTTGTAAAGCCTCCTTTATTTTAAAAAGGGTATCAAATTAAGTCACCCTATGCCTGGTTTTCCTATCTTAGCTGCTGACAGCTAAAACTTGTTACAGTGTTTATATGGTCTGGTCACTAACATTTTAAAAATATTTTTATTAACTCTTGGAGAATTTCATAATATAGAAAACGTATTTTAACCATATTCACTCCCATTTCTCCTCCTAACTCCAGATCCCTTCCCCCAACATCACACTCTCCTGTGAGTTTTAAACAGTCTACTGTTGAGTCTAATTTGTGCTTCACATACGGTCACGGTTATGAGGCCATCCAGTGGAATAGGTTGACCTGCCAGGGGCCAGACACTTAGGAAAATATACTTGCCCCTCCCCCAGCAGTCATCAACTGTCAGACAGGAGTGGGGGCTTAGGGACCCCTCTCGCACCCACAGCAGGCCACTGCCTGGCTTGATCTCCTGCACTCTCGTGCAGGCAACTACAGCAGCTGAGAGTTCCTGAGTGAGAGGATCCTGTCACGGGGAAACCAAACTGTTTCACCCCAGTCCGCCCAGGCTAACCTGGTCTTTTAATTCCTGATGGGCACACGTACAAGTTCATTTTAATTGTTACTAAAAGAAGAATGAATTCTTTTTTATGCGTTATGTAAACCATGAGAACATATTTGAGAGCTTGGTGCAATAGAGCATTTGAGGTTTGCATCACTGATTTTCCAAAGAAAAACATGCTATGCTTTCGTCACTTCTAATAAGGAAGGATGCAGTCCAACACGTATGTGTTTCATAGTATCTTCAGGATATCATAAATGCTGCAGCCAGCGCAGCCTGGATAGCCGAGATTGGCGGGGCGGGGTGTGTGTGTGTGTGTGTGTGTGTGTGCCGGGATTGACACACGGAGGCTTCACGGAGGCTTCCTTTCAGGTGGAAGAACAGCAACCTTTATTTTGCCCAGCAACTTTTATACCTCTACTCCTTCTGTGGACAAACAACCGGCCAGAAAGAACACAAACATCCTTGTCAATTACAGACCACAAGGAAGTTCCGCTATCTGTCAGAGGGAGTGAGGGCAGCTGGATCACAACAATAAAGATGTCTACTTTTATTTACAATAGTAAATTATAGCAATATAGGTAGGAAAAAGGTGTACTCACTTCCATAGGAAACTGGCTGAGGTCATTAAATGATAAATTAAGGTATATCAATTGAAAAGCAATAGGTGTTAAGTCTGGACAGTGCAGAAGAAAGAATCCCTAGGGGAGTAACACAAAATAAGATATTAATTATTAACAGTAAATTCTATGTTGAACAGTTCAGTTTTCTAAATGGTAATACTACAGGATGCACTGCCAAAACTGTTCTGATCTTTTAAGAGAAAAATTACAAGTCTACATAGTTCAAATCAAATTGTTCTTTGTGTGTATGTGTGATAGATATTGTGTGTGTGTGTGTGTGTGTGTACAGGACACATGTGGAAGTCAAAGGACAACTCTGGGTGTCAATCTTTGCTTTCCACATTAAGACAGGCTCTATTTGTCCTACATTGCAATTCAGAAGCTGACCATGAACTTCTGAGGATTCTCTTGCTCCTTCCCAGGATCACATGGTACATAGTCATGGTAACATGCTCAGCTTTATGAATGCAGATGCTTTATCCACTACGCCATCTCCTCAGCCTGAATTACTTTTATTTTACGAGACAATGAGCATGTTTTTCTTTTTCTATATTTAATGTGTTTCCGGGAGCTACTTCCCTAGCTTCTTTTTCTGATGCACAGAAACACAGTCTATGAGTTTGTATGCTGACCTTACTGACTAATTTTTGCTGAACTTATTTATTAGCTCCAGGACCCTTGTCAGTGATGATTATAATTCTAAAAGTCAAAATCCCAAACAATGAGATCCTAAAAGATCACACGACAATCCTAAAATATTAACATCCCGTTAAAATCCTGAGACTAGAAATCCTCAGAACTTAATTCCCACTAGAGGAAAAAGAAAAGGCTGCTAAAGGAGACAGAAAGCCAAGTTCCTGGGGCAGGGATGAGATTGATGTATGCGCGTGAGTGCTCTATGCTGGATTGTTGCTAGGTTACTGAGCTATGTACCACTTCTGCCTTCTTACACACAGTGCCACTCTTGTTCAAGACATGCACTTCAGTTGAGAATAAGAAGAACTTGACAAGCTCATGGCATTCTGAAACCAGGATGCTTTGCCATTGAAACGTCCCTCCAGGGCTACAGTCTGCAATACATGCAATCTAGAGCAGTTTCTGAGAAGGACCGTGATTGTTGGGGGTGACAAAATCAATGCACTTACTAACAAGAAAAACACACTCACTTCACTCTGGCTAATAGGAAACACTTTTAGAACTCATTATCATTCTCCCTCCCTTTTTCCCCTCCCCCTTCTTTAAAAAAAATCGAATATATAGATTTTTGAGGTCGAGGAGCTTGGGGCATCTGGGGGGGGGGGTGTAGCTTGTTTTGGTAGGGTGCTTGCTCAGCATGCATGGAGCCCCGGATTCCATCCATTCCCAGCACCATGTAAGTGGAGCATGGTGGCACATACTTATAATCCCAGCACTCAGGAGGAGGAGGTACAAGGCTCGAAAGTCATCCTCAGTTACACGGGCAGTTCAGGAGACCCTGTCTCAGACAAGCAAACAGCTCCGTTGACTTACTGTGAGGTCTTGGGCAAGTTTTCCTGGCACCTCCATGTTTGCATCTGTGGACTGAGATTATCACTAATGCCCACTTTGCAGAATGGGAGTTGCAAGAGGAGCCCGGGCTTAGAACATACTGCGTGCTCAATAAATGACCGAGCAGTACCTACTGTGATTCATTTGCTGGGCAGCGCCATTGCTGAGTGCCAACCAGCCTCACGCTAGACTTACATAAGATATAAAGTTTCTGGCAATTTAAAAACAGGAACAATTTCTATCCTACTTATCAGGCTAAATGGTGAGGGAAAAAAAAGTGGTATAATTTCTTTGAGCCTCGGTGTCCTGTCACACTTTCCTGGTGAGCAGAAGACAAAGTTGTCAGTGTAGAGGTATAACTGCCATGCGTTGCTGGGAAATGTCCGCTGGGACAGGGAAAGACTCCCTCAATTGAAAGGAAACGAATGTGTATGGAGAAACTGACGATAAAAACAACGGATAACACAAGAGGACGTCACTCTTAAGGGGACCTAGCATACCTTAAGATTAAGTGCATTTCTTCCATATATTTGGCAATTTATTATGGCCAGGTTGCTCATCGCCATTATTGTCTCGTAGCGGGTTGCCGCGATAGTCTTAAAGCCTTCCCCTCGCAACACGTGGGCCTCGGGGTCCACTTTTCTCGCAGTTCTAATTAACGCTAGAGGAAGCAAATCAAAACATAAAACTCGTTGTCTATAATTGCTTCAGGAAGGAATGAAGCCTCTCAGAAGGACCACAACCCCAAACGCTCAGTTTTAAATTTTTAAAACAGACTGCACTTGCTCTGGATCCAGCAAAGGTAAACCCAATCAAAAACTCGAGAAACGTGTGCAACGGGAGGCGGTGGAACCTGGTCACTGGAGAAGGGACAGAGAGAGTTAAGACACAGGGCTGCGGCTTGCTCCCTGCTAACCCGCAAGCTTCTCTAGGTTTGGGGACTGGGGCCGTCTAAGTCATGCCTGCACGGCTTACTCTCCAGTGCCTTTGGCAGCTGTTTTACGCACCTTTTGGTGGATTGAACTGTAGCGGTTACTCAGTAATGATGGGCAGGACCAAAACACAAATCTGCCGGGTAACCTAATACTGTTTCTGCTGCTCTTCATTCATTTTGTTTTTGCGTGCTTCACAAGGATAAATTATTTTGTCACATACCATGTCCGTCAGATTGTAGGCAGACATAAATATGAGGTCCAAAATGGTGTTAATACTTTAGGTGGTGTCTTATAGCCCAGCCTGGCATGGAACTCTCCAATCTTCCCGCCTCCACCTAAGTAAGTGATGAGATGACAGGCGTCTGCCACCAGCCCTGGCAGCAGAATAATGTAATCTTTCCTTAACATGGGCTTCATTTGTTTCTGCTAGAAGACCGAGGTCTGAGCATTTAGTATGGAGCCTGGTATATGGTAGGAGTTGACTCTCATAACGCCATGTCTATCAGCCCTGTCTCAATTAAGAACACTTTAGCTTCTATATTCTCAACATCAGTACATCAAGATACATCATCGAGATGTAAGAAGTAACTGCCGGTGCATTGCCGAGATGTAAGAACTAACTACTCAACAAATGGCCCAAGGAACCGGAAATGAGGTGGGACAGATGTGTGTGCATTGCACACACAGACACAAATATCGAGAGAAAGGATTCTTACAGTTTCTAGAAGAATGGTATGAACCCAGCATTTACCATCCGGTTGTCTGGGGGCTTCTACCTTTCCGCTGTCTGTCGCAGTTTCTAGATAGAAAGAAAAACAAAGGACAACTTTTAGGCCCCTTTGAGGGTGGTTCCATTATAATTATTCACCAATTAATGGACTGGCACGCACTTACCAACACGTCCCGTCTTCCTAAGGAGCTCAGGATCATCTAGGCCGCCCTCTAAATTGCTTATTCTCACTTGATGACACCAGGCCCCACTTAATGCACCACGGGCCCCTTCTCGCCGACCACTTTCTATGTTTTCTGAGCTTCCTGATCAACTCTCACCAATACTATCTGAATGCGGTAGCCAGGTTGGCACCGGCACCTCTATAAGGTTAGGATGTCTGTTGCTGTTCCCAAACTGGGGCATTACTGTCCAATTGAAAAGGTGGGTCCTTCTTTCCACCCTGAAAACCCAGAAGGAAGGGAGCCATCCATCTTGAATTTCTCCTCTTCCCTTTGTTCTGATCAACCCCACTACAGCCGACCATGTTTCAATTTTATTTACCTATTACCATCTGTCTCGGAGGTCTTCTCGGTAACACAGGCGTTGGCAGAGTATGGGCTGCGGGAAGGGTAGCAATGTTCAGTACCAGCTGACTTACTCTTGCGAAGGGGCGTGGCGGTCGTTCGGACCACCATGGTTCTGGTACTATGGATGACGAGCTGGGTATAGGGCTGAGCAGTGTTTGGCTTTCAGATCTCGGAAGAGTAAGTTCTTGAGTATAGTCTGGAGACTTTGGTAACTTTGGTACAGGGTGAGGCTCAGCACGTGGTACCTTAAGTTTGGAGATTATATGCCTAGAGTAAGAAGGGGGTAAAGGCTTGGAAAACTGATTGGAGAGAATTAAAGTGTTTCTAAATGGCTTATCTGGGAAAATCGCATCTCTTTTTTCTTCCTTTTTCTTGGCCTTTCTGGCTCTCCTTATTTGGCGTAGTTTTTTCCTAAAAACTCGAGAGGATGCCGACAGACAGCTTGGAACAAATATGGAACCAGCAGCACTATGTGGGATCTTCCAGTGCATGACGGGGTGAGCGCCGCGTTTACGTGGTAAAATGTTAACCACTCTCTCACAGGCCTTACGGTCATGGTCAAGAGAGATACTTTGAATACTAATAGGTCTCTGTGATTGAGAAGCACCGTGGTCGCTTTTTACTGATGCGCTTTCATCGTGGGGCAATTTTACATGGGTCTTCTCAGATCCATTAGTAGTAGCTGAACAAGAGAAAGGGGGGACAGGGATATAATTAGTCTGTATGTATCAAGCTGTCCAAACAAAGATGCTGAAGGCTGAGCATTTATTTTCTCATTTCACAGCTCACTCATCTTAAAAAAAGAAAGAAAAGCTACCTCCATTTCGCTGTGGAGATTTCAGTCAAGCTGACGGGGAGACATTTGGGGAGATGCATTTTGAACAAACGACTGTGAGCTAAAACAGCAAAAATGACTTACAAAGGATGGAGAACAGCTCTTGGAAGAACCCAAGGCATAGAGAAAGGTACAAGATGTGGAGATCTGGGGCAGTTGTGACTAAAACTCTGGTACTATGAGTGGGGAAAGTGATCAGGGATTTTTGACGAAATGGCTCTCTCATCATTAGCTTGCCCCATCTGTACTTTTTAAAAATAAGATCAGCATTTCTTTTTAATGTCAAATGAAAATAGAAAAGCAGTCTTTCAGACAAGGGGACAAGCTGACATCGACTGAGGAGGCCACATGTTCATCTCTCCACTAAGAATGCTTTCTCTTAGGTCCAGAAATCCACGGATTCTGCACTCTTGGGTATCTCACGCCATCAGATATACCTCTACTTTCCTATGGGACCGAATGTCAAGTGTCTTAACTGATGCAATAAATGGAAGGGAAATGACATTCCAGTGGGGAGGGAATAGATTCGTTATGGCAGAACTTCAGTAGGAAGGTACATAAGTTCTCTATCTGGCAGCTCAACTACTATATCTCAACTCTCTATGTGAACATATCTGGGTTCAGAATTGGGGCTGTGGCTAGTGCTATTGCAATCAATCTTGTTCCCTTAATCTCCCTCTCCTTTTGGTGGCTGGAGAGGGGCATGAAATTTCCCATTTCAAACTAACTGGGGAGACTTGTGGACTTGTGGAGAACTCCCAGAAGTATCCACTGAAGGGGAAACTTATCTCCCTAACACCTAAGAACCTCCTCTGCTGATAGAGAACAAAAATGTACCAGCATCCCTAACTGGACCATTTCACTATGATCTCAGTTTGTCTAAAGTATCAAGTTCCTTTTTTCCCAGTACTTTCCTCTGCTCTCCAAAACCACATGGTCTCCTCTTCTATACCACTTTAAGTCAAGGTCTGGTTCAAGCCTGGCTCCTACCCTAGGACCTTCTCATCTGCTAACTGCATCGGTCTGTCCCCAGACACACAGCGCATCCAATGCTGCTTTGACCCGCCGCTTCACCTTTCCATTTGCTGGGAAGCTCGTTATTGGTGGCTAATTGAAAGGTGATGAAAACCAGAAACAAGGTCATTAATTCTGTATGACGACCAGTATGCTTATCAACTAGACTTGAGCCACTGTACTTGTTCATTCATTGAACAAATACCTCAACTATTCATTACAAACAAAGTACTCCGGATTGATATTAGTCAAGGTCATAGACTCTCCAAGACGCCAAAAGCAAACCTTTGGAGTGCCACGGTTGAGAAACCCTACACTAGACGATGGTGTTAAGCCAAAGGACAAATAGAGAAATTCCAACACAGGAACTGGTAATGAGCTGTCAATCTGTGTGAGCATGGGTGCTATTTATAGAACAGGTTGTAAATAAGAAAGAAACACCAGACATTACAGAGACACAGAAAGGATGACGTAGGACTGACACAACAATGCTTGTGTGGGATTTGCTGCTTTTCACATCTTTAATTGACACAGGTCAAAAATATAATAAATGTAACATTATAAATAGATCTCGCAATATAAACGTTGGCATCAAAATAATACAACCAATAAAGTCAAGTGGTAGAGGGGAGATTCAGGAGGGGAAGGCGAAGAAATATTATTGCCTACGAAAATACAATAGTTAATAGAGAAATACACAGAAATACAGGAGTAAGTAGGATTACATAGTCACATTATAAAAGTGGCTTGTCTTTAAAAATATGTATGAGGATTTTGCCTACATGATGGGCATGCCTAGTGCCTGCAGAGGCTAGAAGAGCACACTGGAACTGTGAGCCACCATGTGGTGCCGGGAATAGAACCAGGGTCCTCTAGGAAGAGCCACGAAACCATCTCTCCAGTCCCCAGACTGGCTCATCTTTATGGTACTTATCACAGGCTGAACTGACATTTGCTCACGACTTCTATCTCTCTCCTACCTGACAGAAGCTGACAGGAGGAGATGAGCTGGGTCTGGTTTTGCTAACTGTTCCATCACCAGTTCCTAGCACCTTGCTCAATATTCAATCTTCACTAGTGGTGAACTCTTAGCACATGCTCAGTTACCCTGCACCAGGCTCCTAGGGAAAACGCAGGCTAGGGTCCTGCAAGCCTCTGCTCTCAGCATGTTCATCAACCAATCAACACACAATCTTGTGGTTGTGTTCTGCTTTTAGGGACACATTGTTTATGTCCCACTTACATAATGGCTCATTAACTCTTCACTAGCCACACAGAATATATTATTGACTTGTTAGCATGGACTTCACAGCCAAGAACACTCACACATTCAGGAAGTTCATCTCTCACGTGTTCCCTGCTAAGCGCATTGCAACCTTCTTCGGCTTAGACCGAGCTTCAGCACTACACTTACAGAAATCATGGGTACAGGGCGGGAGTGCAAAAATTCAAGAAACATGGAACAGATTGGGAAAGGAGCACTTTTCTATTTTACGGGAGTTGAAACAAGGCAGAGGCAGTGTTCCCTCCGGCTGGTGCATGCGCGTTGGAGAACTTGTATTTTTATTTACCTACATGCATGTTCCCACGAATATCCATAAAACAGCTATTGATTGGAAGATTTCAAAGAAATTTTAGTAATAAGCAAATTCACACTTAACGAATCCACAAGTGTGGATGCATCGATGTGCACACCTATAGAATGGATCATTGACTGTTGTCACCTCACCATAAACATTTAAAATTATGGTTAGGAATAACTGTCTTTACTGTGAATCATATAAAGCAAGGGATGTCTACGCAAAAACACGCCAAGGTTGTTAATACACACATCTGTACATACCTGTGAGAACTTTCTTCTTACTTAAAGGCAACTTGGGGAGCTTTGGAGGCAAGGGTCTTCGGAGAAGTAGGGGGTGCAGCTGTGTTGCTAAGGCATGACAGTCGTTCCTGTTCATGGTTGCCGGTTAAGTGAGAACTGAGGTGTCTGAGGATGAGCTGTGACCGAAAGGCAGGTGTCTGTCACTCAGAAAATATCCTGACAGAAACCATCCTGGGCTGGCACTATACTGAGTTCAAGTAAGAAAAAGAGAGGAAGAAAATAATCATTCAAAACTTATATTTTGAAGCACTGTTGTTGTTTTTTTTTTAATGTTACATATATTTTAATACTGGCTTAAGCCTGAGGCTTAAGGGGGGCGGCGCTCAGGAAGTTCAATGCTTTTTTCCTGTACTGGATATTGAAGCTGTGGTCTCAGCCATGCTGGGCAAGGTCTCTACCACTGAGTCAAAACTCCCTGCTCTCAAATTTACTTAAAATTTCAGGTTAATGAGCAAGAAGTTGGGGAATACACTTGTAAGCTCAACACTTGAAAGACCGAGAAGGAACAGCCTGGGCTACACGGGGATGTGGGTTTCTTATAGATAAAACATAAACCAATATTAAGCTGGACCATGCTAACATTTCCCGTCCGATTACAAAATTCAGTCAGCCAACGCAATTTTCGGTCAGTAAATGGAGAGCCTCCTCCCCAAATGCAGACATGGCATTTCATTCGCTACCTCCCAAATATCATCAGTAGAGATTTAGAAGGTCAAAAGAGGATGCGAAAGATTCTACTAGAAACGCCTCCGAAGTCCCACAACATCGAAACACTCACAAACTCTTTTCTTGTGTGACAATGACTTGTTTTAACTTTCAGCCGACATAATTTGCCCATAATTATGCAAGTCAAAAATAAAATAGTCTTTAATACAACGAGATGTTCCTTACAGGCGGGGAATCCCAGCTAACAATAAAATAACAAAACAAGATGCACCTCCCCACACCCCTCAACGCGGCTTTGTTTGCAGGGCAACCTCAAAAAGTGCCTGGCACCGACTACCCCGCGGCCCGCCTGGCAGGGGAAGCCTGGAGCGGTGCTGAGGAGCGGTTTACCCGCGAAAAGTAACTGCAGGCCAGCGCTCGCTCCAGGTCTGCGGGCTGGCAGCGCGTGCTCGCCCCAAGTTTCCTTAGCTTGTGAGGCGACCCTCCCGCCCCCGCCCCGAAGAGGCGGGCTCCTACGCGACCCTGTCTCCAAGCAGACAGACCAGCTTTCCCACATCCATCTCCTTTGCCCCGAGTCCTGGCTGTCAGTGACCGTCTAACGACGTCTCTAGTTAGGTTTTCAGGTTTCTGCAGGATGCTGCTCCGTTAATAGCATCCCAAGCGCCACCAAAGCCCGGTTCGAGGAGCATAGCGCCACCACCAACCGGGAGCCTGCGATAGGCGAGTGGGAAGCGCAGGCGCACGAGGGCTGGGCGCGCCAGGAACGAGGGGCGGGGCCCACGTGGCCGCTCCCATCTACCACACCCACTGGATCCACCCACTGAGTCCGCAGGTTCCGCCGGTGCCCCCTATTTCTGAGGCGGGCAAGGCAGGATGCCTGGAGGCTGAGGCGGTGGAGCGGGAGGAGCGGCTCCACGTGCAAGCTGCTGTACGGAAGGCTGTGGTGACAATTGTTATTACTATTCTTATTCCTAAAAACAGTGACCACTATTATTTACTTACTTTTCTCCATGACATGACGGGCGTCTGGAATCTGGACTGGCATTTTCTAATAACGCTACTTTATTGGACAACTGGCCACCGTTGCTTATTTTGCAGTAAAGCCCTCATCTCCCAAGCGCACATTCTGTTTTCCTTCTTGTCTCTTGGGTGCAACCTGTTCTGTCTTTCTGAGCCTTTAAAGTTCCTGGTGGAAGTGGAACTGTGTGGGAATGGGAGCTTTAGGCTTTAAAGGAAAACCAGGTCTCACTGTCACAATGGTTGGCTGTGACTACTGTGTTTTTACTGTGCCTTTGTCGTGGTGTCAGTGATTCTGCGTGTTTAGTGGTAGTGTGTGTCTTTGCCCGTATGTGCATGCATCTCTGGAGACTCGAGAACGAAAACTAGAAAAAGCCTATGACAGAGATGGTGAACTCTAATGAGAATTAAAGTTAGGGGCACTTCTTCCCAGGCGTCTCGCTTATATGCTTTCCTCGTAAGTAAGGTGTGGGAATTTTAGTGGCACGTTGAGAAATTAGAGACTACTGTTTACTAGCCGAGTGTTCCTATTTCTCCTTAGAAGCAATGGAAACAGATAATAATCAGAAAAGAGTCTGGGTAATACTGTACAAGTTGTTGTCCTGTGTTAGCATGTGGTTTTGTCACGTAGATTACTTTGTTCTAAATCAGGCGCCCTCCCCAAACCATGGATGTATTCCACTTTTGCCTGTGTCTGCATCAGATTGATTAGTTCCCCAGAAGGACAAGATGCAGACAGAAAAGCAAAACTGGTGGCCAGGTTTGTCGCAAGTCACGTACATCGTGCGTATTTTGTAAACGTCAGAAAGGTTTCTATTCTTAAGGATAAAGATGTGTGGGCTAATCTCCGAAGCTGGTTCTGTATTCTTAAAAGCTGAGACCAGCTGGGATCCAGGTTCACTGGCTGATGCTCCGCTTCTGAAATGTATGCTTAGCTTCACATCGTCACAAATCAAGGCAAGTGCATTTATTAATTAATAAAAAAAATGCTCTATCATTCCTTGCAGGTTTCTTCTGGTGGCTGCCGGGCCACAACAGCTTAATGGGCAGTTTAATACCCTCCTCAGTTATAAAAATTTTGTATTCTGTAGCTATTGCTGCCACTCGGCTCCAATCACTTAGGGGAAATGAAGCTTAAATCCCTGGTTTGATACGTCTTCTATGCCCATGTCAGCTACTCTACCGCATCTTCCATGGTTTTCCACGGGAGTGGTATATTTAACAGGATACGTTTTCTGAAAGCCCACATTTCATTCAGTTTGGATTACTTTTAACACTTCTTGTATTTCTGTTGTTTTTGAAAGTACAGCTACCTCACTCTTCCTACTCACTTTAAAAAAAAAAATACTGTTTTATCTCTTGGAAACGAGGCTGCTCCCTCTTTGGTTTTAGGGCTCCACTTCACCTGATGTGCAGTTCTGTCGGCTAGTTTACTTGTCCCCTTAGCTTTGCCATTTGGCAGAACCTCTGCCTGTCAGAACAAACTGCAGTGCCTCTGCTCAGCAAGTGGATTGGGTGAAGGTGGCTAAATTCATGGTGAGCACCGAGGTTATAGCACCCTGCATCGTGTTTTAAATGTTGCTAAGATGAGATAAAAAGGCTTGCACAAAAGCAGAGACTTGAGCGCCCCACAGATAATGCTATTGATTGTTCTAAGGATAAAGCATGCATGCATAGAGAACCTCGGGTTTGCCGTTGGTGAAAGGATGCCACTGTTGGATGGTGCAAAATAAAGTGTTCTAGAGATCTTCATTATTTCGCATAGACCTTTTTGTGATGGATGGATTGATTTTCCTTTCAAACAGGACAGACATTTGCTAAACAGTATAGATCTGAGCTAACATCTTAGAAACAACTGGAGAGACTTGTGTTCTTTTGTTTGGGTTACTTTGAAAGGTTCCTTTAGAGAAAGAATAGTTATTTTTGAATGCATATCGATTCAGTGTTGAGTCTTGAAATGCTTTTGAGAAAGAGATGCTTTTCTTGGCCTGAGTTTGCAACCGTTGGTGTTCATTGTGCATATTCCATGTGATAGTCTTCCTTGCTGAAGAAGAAGACTGCTGCTTCCCGCCAGTCACCGCTCTGTAGCTTTGAAGACATATATTTATGTCAAAAGTCCTCGTGCTGTGCTGGAGAAAATGCAGATGTTTTCTCAAATGCAGATAAAGCCCTTCGGAAGGAGCGGTTGCTCTCCTTACTGCTCGTCGCAGTTCAAAGACCAGAGCTTTACCTCTGCTTTTCGTTCTTTGGGACCAGTTGTTTCCTTTTCTGTCTCGAGATGGATGAGACTTCCTTTCCTTTGTTTGAGTTATAGATTCTGGGATTCAAACCAAAAGAAAGACATTGCCAACAAGGAAATGTCATGGGATCTACATCGTAGAGTTAAGAAACAGTTCAAGTGCATGGAAGGACAATGCCTATCTGTCCTTAACATTGTGCTTGTGAATCTAGCCATTTGCTCTGCAATGATCCTTCACATGGCTCAGAGGCACATGTCACCTTGCTAGGCACTAAACCTTAACTTCATCAATTCATTATTACCTTGAGGCTTTATAATTTCAACCGTATGAATGAAATTTTAGATTATTCCCAAAGCATTGTCTGTAACTACTTGAACCAATCTTTCTTTCTCTTTTCCTCTGGTTTTGTGGTATGTTGCTTGGATGGAGTAGTGTTACTCAGACTTTCCCAAAACTCAGGAAAATTTTGTGTTTCCTGGATGCATTGGTCATTCTTCATCGTAGTCTGCAACTAGATGATATCAGAAATTTTTTTGCACCCCAAAAAACTGAAATAAAACTTCTTTTCTTTGTTGTGTTGACTGAGGTCACTGTCCTGCATGCTCTGAGTTATGACGCATCTTGTCCTTAAGTGTGAACCAGACTCGCTACATGGAAGGCCCTGCTGTGCCGGTTTGATGTTTTATATTTCTCTGCAAATGTCACCTGGCTGAGAATTCTAGTACGTACATCATATTCAATCAAAGGCAGTGCAGCGTAGCTCTGCTCTATTGGGTTTGGTTCCTCCTGCTGCCATTGGTTAGCTTGGTTT
Source organism: Chionomys nivalis (assembly GCF_950005125.1). Classification (NCBI taxonomy): domain Eukaryota; kingdom Metazoa; phylum Chordata; class Mammalia; order Rodentia; family Cricetidae; genus Chionomys; species Chionomys nivalis. Next base: position 38,978,577 of record NC_080097.1, on the reverse strand, counting down.
TCAGGCTCATTGCCCAGAGTCTCCAAGCCCCTGCAATTTATTCACCTGCAAAACTGGGGGCGTCTGAGAATCAAAACATCCATATGTCTGTAAGGTGCACGAACTTCATTGCTTCTGCTGAGCAAGTACCTGTGGCATTTGGAAACACGTTGTAATGACTTCATTACAGTGTCAATAGCAGCTCGCCCTCTTGGCTTCTCGAATCCATCATTCTGCTCTATTTTCGCTGTCTGGATTGGACATATGTTTTATTCGTAAGTGCATTAAGACTGCAGGCTGTGTAAAGGGTGTGACGATGGTGGAGACTGGCAGAGGTTGAGTGGACATCCAGGAATATGTGGTATCCAGGAGCCCTTCCCTGCTCTTCCAAGCTAAGCAGCTCCACTCTTCTGAGTTTAACACTTTAGGCTCTGTCTTGAAGAGGAGACTCTATGGCTGTAGAGATTTCCTTACAACCCGTCAGATGGCATTGTCTGTGCCCCAAGACTTCGTCTGTGCCCCTAGTTTACACTGGTGTCATGGAAACCTTGCCTGGCCATTGCTGAAGGGGTACCTCCTCCTTGTAAGTTCTAGAGCTCTACCCCCACCGTTTCTTTTCAGCCCATCCAGAATCAGATCCTAACAGAATAGCTATGAGGTGCTACTGCCCTCCACCAGTGCAGAAAGACAGATGGAAAGGTCTCTTTCTACTGAGCTCCAACTCCATATCTGGATTCGGCGTATTACAGAGATCACATCCAGGGCATTTGTCCTGGGGCATATTGCTTTGTACAGGTCTTACTGGCAAGAAGAAAGACCTGACCTCCACACCTACTTAGTACGGGTGTTTGCAGTGTGGGCTTGTGAGGTGCTTGATGTGTTCAGTGAAGACTAAAATGTATAAAGAAGAAAAAAAATAGCGTTATCGGGGCCATTGATGACCCGGGCATTTGGAAAGGACCAAGAGCCATGTACTGCAGCAATGGAGAGTAGAACCAGGGGGTTAATATCCAGCTTAGTAGAAATTATTTAGTTAGAGACAGGAAGGACCGGTTTTGCTAATCTTGTACTGTGAGCCCTTGTGATCTTAAAGCCATTCCCAAGGACAGGATTTGGCCCAGGGTGCTTCTCAGAAAGCACATTTCCCTTATTTATACCTATTTCCATAGGGAAGAGTTGTTCAGGAGAGGTGTCTTGGGTAATGCATAGAGACATTAGCCTGATGGGGCTTTGAAAGCCTCCCAAGCTTCCTATTGTGGAGGCTGGGGTTTGTAAATGAGCTGTTGATGGGCTGTGGCTAAAGGAATAAGGAAACTTAAAAAGGCTCCAGAGGAAATGAACTGCAGAGCCCGGATCCTGTGTGAAGGCTAGATTCTCTCCAATGACCCCCACCGTGCAGGAACCAAGGCGCAGACATTGACAGACCCTTTGATTCCAGGTATCTTGTTTATGTCTCTGATGTAGGAGGGACTGGGGGGGGGGGTCGTTTTTTGTTGAGGACCGGATGAAGCAAGGGAAGTTGGCTGTCTCTGGGGAAGTCACTTAGTCCGGTACAGGTTCAAGATCTGGCCTCCTGAAATGGGGAAAATGGAGTGGGTTTGAGGTTTCCTCTCAACAGAGGGTGTGTTTCTCACTTGTGCACTCCTGAAATTTACATGAGAAGTATTCCTAAGTCAGTGACAGAATAGGGCTCCTTTCTGTCTCCATAGAAAGGTGTGGAAAAGAAAGCTCCAAGCAGCTGCAGTTGCTTAACCTCCCTGATCCTGTTTCCTTGCCTCTATGAGGTTTTTCTCTTTGCACCTTCTATCATCCTATCAGGAACTTCTACCCAAACAATTCCTAATCAGTTACTCCCAGTATAAATGGTAATGGTTGGATTTGTTGAAATTTTTCACATATTCTGATGTTGGAGTACAAATGTCTTTATCTCCGTTCAATTTTCAAGGGTTATACTGGGTGATATTATGTATTAAATAATATCTGTCAAATTTTGGTGGATGGAAGCATTCACACTGGACATTGACCTGTTTTAGTGTTTTGGTAGGTTTTGATAAGCTCCCTTCTCCGGCTTTCTTGATTTTTAATTACTAATTAATTTTGCTTGTTGGGAAAAAAAAGAACTTGAATGTGCACAAAGTAAAAGTTGCCTTCTCCTCCTCCTCCTCTTCCTCCTCCTTCTTCTTCCCAACCCCCAACATTTGGTATGAACATTCCAGGAGATACATAGGTATATGTAGGTGTACATATATGTATATGTGTATTTATATCATATAATTGATGTGCTAAGATCACTATTTTGTCAGTTCCAGGTTTTCTCAGGCGTCGTGAAGTACAAATCATCTTAGACTCTCAATAACAGCTTTGATTTTATAGGCTTAGCACCTTGATCAGCAGATCTCCACCTGTTGGTCTCAACCCACCAATAGGGGTCTCCTGGAAGACATCCTGCCTATCAATTTTTACATTATGATTCATAATGGTAGCAAAATTACAGTTATGAAGTAGAAATGGGGGGTCACCACGATATGAGGAACCGTATTAAAAGGTTACAGCATTAGGAAACTTGAGAGCCTCTAACTTTGATTCTCAGTCTGGCCAGGAATTATTAATGAAACACTGAACTAAAGATTATGAAATTTATACGTGTTTGTTGTAGAAAAATCATGTTTTCAAATAACTCTTTCATATAGAACTAGCTGTGGATATTTTCAAGTAATATATACACACATGCACACAAATAATATATATTTATAATAAAAGGCAATTACAAAAATCAAATGTAAAAAGGCATTTCATATTAAGTATGTATACATATCTATTTTCATTTTAATATATTGTTATAATTCTATAACCTGTAATTCCTCCAAAAAATTAAGGTTTTTTTTCCCAAGTAACAAATATTTTTTTGAATTTTATTAATTTTCATTAGTTTGCTTATTTTAATATCTCAATACTATAATTTTACAGTATTTTAATTTAGTAATTTGTGTCTTTCAACACTTTTTTACTACCAGACTGTCTTACATATTCTTAGTATTTTTCTTTTTTAATCTTTTTGTTTATTTTTTATTTAAATTTTTTTAATTGTATATACTAGCCCCAGTTCTCCCTACATCCCCTTTTCCTGCCCCCCACTTTCCCATATCCCACCTCCCCATCAACTCTTCAGAGGGGATAAGGCCTCCCTTGTTGGGGAGTCAACAAAGTCTGCTATACCAAATTGAGACAGGACCAAGTCCCTCCCTCCTGAGCGGAACAAGGTAACCGACCATAGGGAATGGGCTCCAAAAAGTCAGTTCGTGAACCCAGGATAAGTCTTGGTCCCACTGCCAGCCCCCAACAGAACAAGCCACGTCACTGTCACCCACATTCAGAGGGCTTAGTTGGGTCCCATGCAGGATCCCCAGCTGTTACTCCAGAGTCCTTGGGTTCCCACAAGCTTGGGTCAGCTGTTTCTGATTTTCCCATTCATGATCTTGACCCCCCACTTGCTCATATGATCCCTCCTCCTCTTCAGCTAAGCTCCAGGAGCTCAGCCCAGTGCTTGGCTGTGGATCACTGCATCTCTTCCATCAGTTGCCGGATGTAGGTCCTATGATGATAATTAGGGTAGTCACTAATTTGATAATAGGAAAAGGCCAGTTCAAGCACCCTCTCCACTATTGCTAGGTCATCCTTCTGGATTCCTGGGAGTTTCCCTAGCTCCTGTTTTCTCTCTAACCCCTTAATGGCTCCCTATCAAGACGACTTTTTCATTGCTCTTCCTCTCTGTCCCTCCCTAGCTAAGCCATTTCGAGCCCTCATGTTCCTGTCCCCCACTCCCTCCCTTCTACTCTCCTTCCCAGTTTACCCAGGAGATCTTAACTATTTCCCTTTCTTGGGGTCCTCCATGTGTGGGTCCCCCTTTTCACCTAGTTTCTTTGGTGAACAATAGGCTGGTTATCCTTTGCTTTACATCTAATATCCACTTATGAGTAAGTACATATTGTGTTTGACTTTCTGGGTATCAGTTACCTCACTCGGGGTAGTTTTTTTTTTTTTCTAGTTTCATCCATTTGCCTGCAAATTTCAAGATGTCATTGATTTTTACAGCTGAGTAGCACTCCATTGTGTAAATGTACCACATTCTCTTTATCCATTCTTCAGTTGAGAGGCATCTAGGTTGTTTCCAGGCTCTGGCTATTATAAATAATGCTGCTTTGAACACAGTTGAGCAAATGTCCTTGTGGTATGAGTGTGCATCCTTTGGGTATATGCCCAGGAGTAATATTGCTGGGTCTTTAGGTAGATTGATTCCCAATTTTCTGAGAAGCTGCCATACTGATTTCCAAAGTGGCTCTACAAGTAAGTTCCCCTTACTCCACATTCTTTCCAACATAAGTGTTATCATTGGTTTTCATATTAGCCGTTCTGACAGGTGTAAGATGGTATCTCAGAGTTATTTGCATTTCCCTGATGTCTAAGGATGTTGAACATGTCCTTAAGTGTCTTTTGGCCATTTGAGATTCTTATGTTAAGATTCTCTGTTTAGATCTGTACTCCATTTTTAAATTGAATTATTTGATATTATGGTGTCTAGTTTCTTGAGTACTTTGTATATTTTGGAGATCAGCCCTCTGTTTGATGTGGGGTTGGTGAAGATTTCTTCCCATTCTGTAGGCTGTGTCCTTCCAAGTAGCATAAATACTTGAAAACTTTTTTTGATAAAATATCCCACATTTGTATTTCCCCAAAGTTTCTGTTTAAGCTCTTATTGGCTGTGAGTAGGAGTAAGCGCTGATTTTCTTTTATTCTAACCAGTGCTGGGGCTTAACCAAAATTTGATTTTCATTACTCCGATGTAAGTAACAGAGAATGTCAGGCGCCTGAGAATGAGCCTCCATCTTCCGAGAGAGGACTTAACCATCGGCAGCACTCCACTCAGCAGTATGTTCTGTTCTATGAGCACACATCTGTGGGGTTTTTTTTTTTTAACTCTTTTGGGGGCCACCACATGTAGCACAATTAATAAAAACCCAGAGACAGAAATTGAGGTTCAACCTGAAGGTCTGAAAAGCAAAACAGCCAGCCACTGGCTCTTACCTCTACGACTCTGTTCAAAAATGGCGATCCCCTCTCTAGGAATCTCAAAGTGAGACTACATGTGGGAACTGTCTCCTCCTGTCTTATATTCCTCCCTAGGGCTGGGATTAAAGGCCTGCACCTTTACTGCCTGGTTTCTATGGCAAATTAGTGTGGCTGCTAGGATTAAAGGTGTGTGTCATCACTGCCTGGTCTATAAGGCTGATCAGTGGGGCTGTTTTACTCTCTGATCTTCAGGCAAGCTTTATTAAAATATAAAAGAAATATCACTACAGTCACCCAGCTCCAAAATAAATACAGACACTTATTCTTACTTATGAATGTCAGGCCTTAGCTTAGCTTATTTCTAGCCAGCTTTTCCTAAATTATCCCATCTCCCTTTTATTGCTGAGCTTTTACTTTTCTCTATTCTATACACCCTTCTTTCCTTCTTACTCTGTAGCTGGCTTTGTGACTGGGTGGCTGGCCTCTGGTGTCATCTTCTCCTCCTCCTTCCCTCACTCTTCCCTTTTTTTCTTTTTCTCCTATTTACTCTGTCTGGCAGCCCTGCCTATCCCACTCCTGCCTAGCTATTGGCTGCTCAGGTCTTTATTAGACCAATCAGGTGTTTTAGGCAGGCAAGGTAACACGGCCTTACAGAGTTAAACAAAAGCAACATATAAGAATGCATCACATCTTTGCATCATTAAGTATTCCGCAGCATAAACAAATGTAGCATATCCTAAATATTCTGCAACATATATCTGTTAGTGCTTCTCAGTTCTGGATTCACTTATTTGAGCCTTTGGAAAAATCAAGGTGTAAATGGGAGCAGAGGATGCATTTTCTTCTTTCGCGCCATGAGAAAAGCAGTGTGTGACACAGCTTTTGTGTGTGATACCCGCCCAGCACCCACACTCTGCGTCACAAGCACACAGAATGCATAGTGACAGTGTTCACCGTTTGTAAGAAGCTTACTGACGCCTTGAATAGGGAGAATGTGAGAAGCCTGAGAATGTTCTCTCTTCTTCAGCTCCAGGAACGATCTTAGTGTGAGGCCCATCTCATACCCAGCATCAATATGCCGTGTTTCGTAAGCGCACTTTTCTTAGTGCTTATTAACACTGTGTTTACTGTGTGGCGAGAAGCTTGTGTGAGCTTTGGCTTGGGGCAGACTGTCAGCAGTGCCTTATTTTAGTTAACATGGTACTCGATTGATAACTGACCTGAACTTCCTCTGTTGTGCCTATGACTGAATGTGTTTTGTAAGAATGGCTGATCCTAGTGCCTTGCCCACGTGTACACTGTGATATGTATTGTATTCCCTAGAGATTGTCAGAGATATTACACAGCCCACGTGTACACTGTGATATGTATTGTAATCCCTAGAGATTGTCAGAGATATTACACAGCCCACTCGTACACTGTGATATGTATTGTATTCCCTAGAGATTGTCAGAGATATTACACAGCCCACTCGTACACTGTGATATGTATTGTATTCCCTAGAGATTGTCAGAGATATTACACAGCCCACTCGTACACTGTGATATGTATTATATTCCCTAGACATTGTCAGAGATATTACATAGCCCACTCATACACTGTAATGTGTATTATATTCCCTGGAAATTGTCAGAGATATTACACATTATGTACACCTGAAATTCCTTGTTTTGCTCCTTAACAAAATTCCTGTGTGGTTTAAGATGAGCTCTGGGGGTCCCGAAGTTTGAAGAGCTGACACCACCGTCTACTAATGCAATTACTTGGTTTAAGTTATTCAGCACCGTAAACTTTATCTTTCGCGTCCATAAAACTGTGACACAGTGGAATTTTTCTGTAGGAAGCTGGGAAAAGTCAGTGAGATTTTTAACAGAATGAATTGCTGCAGTGTCTGAGCATTGAAAACGCTCATCAGGGGCTGAAGAGCTGGCTCAGGGCATAGAGTGCCGACTGTGCTGGAAGTGAGGAGCACCTTGCTGTGGGGGTGTTGGGGTGTGCATCTACTTCTTCGGTGTTTGGAGGGTCAAGACTAGCAGACCCTGGGGGCTTGCTGGACCACTAACCTGACTAATTCAGGAAGCTCCCAGTGCAGTGAAACATCCTGTCTCAAAAACTAAGATCAGATTGACAGAGGAAGACAGCAGAAGTCAACCTCTTGCCTCTGAATACCCATGCATGGGCAGCGCCGTGTGCAACTAACCACATAAGCCTAACACACACACACACACACACACACACACACCCCACATGAGGTG